>NW_004524684.1:5206055-5216476 GCF_000260255.1 Octodon degus | reverse complement strand
ATGCAGTTTCTGTTGGGCATGACCTACAGCAGCTTAAAAACACTAAGTGGGAAATTCTAGAGGCCTACAATTCAGAAATTTTAAATTGTGCATCATTCTGAGTAGCATCATAGTCGTGGTGTGGACCTAAGATGCCCCAAAGTCTCCTGTGCTGGGAGGCTGATGGGGTCACCCGGGTGCAGTATGTAATCAGGGGAGCCACCATGGATGATGCAGCAGCTGTGTGCAGCATCAGGCACCAAAGCCGGGGCGGAGGGCGTCATTAGAGGTGGGTGAGAGGGTGAGTTCTTGTATCCAGTGCTCTCTCTGCCTCTGTCTCTCTGTGACTCTATCTGTCTGTCTGTCTGTCTGTCTGTCTGTCTGTCTGTCTGTCTCATTCCTTCCTGGCTCTTCTGTCTTGCAGCCCCACACACTGTGAGCCCAAATCACCCTCTCTTCCTTTAGTCTGCTTCTGGGTGTCAGATGTCAGACACTGGGTCCCAGCAGCAAGGAAGTAAGATGCGGAGCTGGGCTCCCGGACTGTGACTGGTGCTGACGGGGAGCATAGAAGTCTGTGGAGCTGGCTTGCTGGAGACCCGTGGATGCTAGAGATGCTCACTGAGGAAGCCCTGCTGCGGTGACAGCAGAGTGCTCAGAGACGGGTGGACGTGCCTGCAGCGCTTGGAGGGCCAGGACGATGTCAGGAGCGCGCACTGTGAGGACCGGTCCCCAGGGCTCAGCTGGGAACGGGTACGCTTTGGCACTGTGACTGCAGGCCAATTCCCTGGGTGATTTTTATTTGCTCTTTCATAGAATATGCCTTCATGCTTTGTCTGTTTTTGTTCTGTTGGATTTTAAGTTTCATTCTTGCTGTGTGTATTGTCAGGCACTAAAGCCTGGGTGGAGGGCATCATTAGAGGTGGATGAGGAGGGTGAGTTCTTGCGTCCAGTGTTCTCTCTGCCTCTGTCTCTCCCTGTGTGTCTCTTTCTGTCTGTCTGTCTCTTGATTTTCAGTACCTTGTGTCTCACTTGCTTCTATTTCCTGGAACAAAATACCTGACACCCAAAATTAAAGAAGGAAAGATTTATCTAGCTCACAGTTAGTGGAGGCTTCAGTCTGTACTTGGCTGGCTCCAAGGCGGAGGGGCACATGGCAGAGAGAAGCAGCTCCTGGAGTCAGAAAACAGCAAACAGCAAGAGCAAAGGGCTGGGCCTTGGCCGCCTGTGAGCCCCGGGGGCGGAGCTCCCACCCCACACGCTCAGTGCTGAATCACCAACCAAGAACAAACTCCAGAAGCCGCCTGAGGCTTTGGGAGGACAGCTAGACACGCCCCGTAACACCTGGTTTTATAGTACAGATACCCATGTCAAATTAACTGGATTTTGGCAATATATTTTAACAGTCCTTTGTGGATCTAAACAATTTATTTAAAAAAGAAAACTATTTTATGTAATGAAGTTCACAAAATCTTTATTATATGGCATGTGATTTCTAGACATGGTAGAAATATCTCTTATTTATTTTACTATGTAATTCCATCCTTTATTTAAATTTTGAACAATTAGAGGATTACTTTTCCAAAGCGTTGAAGCAGGGAAAGTTTTATACTTTATCTTATCATTAACCAGTTTTCCCGAAGTCTTTTTGCTTCGCTGAATTTAACTTTTGGAGCTGCTCACATCGTGTCCGCCTTTCTGTTTCGGAGGCCTGGTGCGCGCTCCCAGGTCGCGCGCGCTCCCAGGTCCTGCGCCCTTGGCGTCTGCTCTCCCGGCTCCAGCTGTGTCCTGCTTTGTGGCCTCGTGGCTTTCCAGGGGCTGTCGGGACACACCCAGCGGCGGCTGGAGAAGCACGTGTAGGCTTCTGGGAGCAGCGGCCCTGAGCCCAAGGTGCATTACGATTCCCCAAACCATTTCCCCGCAGTTGTCCCTCTGCGAATCCAGTGGGATTTATTTCCCTTCTTGAAATGTTTATTTAGTTTTCCAGGGGTGGAATGGCATAGCAAAGAAAACAAGGAAAAGCTAAAGTATGATTTGAATGCAAGGCTTTTTGAAAAGATGAAAGTATTTTAGCTTTGAAGACTTGGATGTGTAAGTCCAGCTAAGCCTGAACACATTAAGGTTCAGGCTGAAGCTGCAGAGTGAGCGATAGAGAATGAGACGGAACAGATGTCAGAGCACACAGACAGCTGTGCTAGGGCCCAGACTGACCACTGGTCTCTGCTGTCAGTGCCCATAATTTTATCTAGAACGGTGTTATGGTTTTTGCCTAGTTGTCCCCCCAAAAGCCTCATGCAGTCATGGGGCAGACTTCTAGAGTTTGTGATTAACTCATGATTTACTAGGATTATGGGTGTGAGTGCTCCTGGGATTATGGGTGTGAGTGCTGCTGGGATTATGCATGTGAGGGCTATACCTGGCCTGGGGCAGACAGCCTGAATGCAACATAAGGAAGACAGACTTGCTCTCTGCTGCCATTGTTGCTGTTACTCCTCCCTTTTGCTCTTGCTATTTTGCTGCCTTTGGCCTCCATGAACTGCTGCCCTCTGCCATGGGCCACTCAGCCTTGGCGCCCACTAAGTATGGACTGAAACCTCCAGTAACCGTGAGCTAAATAACCTTTCCTTCCTTCATTTTGAATGTTGGGTATTTGTCCCAGCAAGGAGAGAAGAGTAGGGACCAAGGGGATGGTGTGAAAAGCACCTCCTGGGGTGACGCACTGTCCGCCTTGGATGTTTTTCCACAAGGGCTGCTCTAGCTCCTGATCTGCTGGTGAACCTCACGTGGGTGCCACGGTGTCAGCTTGGGCAGGAATGTAGCCGTGGTCTTCAGTGCTTGTGGCCCTGATCAGCCCTGATGCTGTCCCACGGCCGCATGGCCTCAGCAGGCACCAGGAGTCCGATACCGTGAGCCCGCCTTGGGTCTGTGCAGGCACCTACGTTTGTGCAGATGCGGTGTGGTTCCCCACTTGTGAGCTGCTCTCGGGGACACCAGAATCAGTGGGTGGTCGAAAGCCAGCCTTGGCCACCTTTTAGACCTTTTTGCTTATTTTCCTAACACATGGATGAGTTTGACAAGAACAGCTGCGGTCAGATTGTCAGGCGCTGCTGCCATTTATTAAGACACAGCATGGGGCTCCTCTACGAGGACGTGGTGCCAGATCTGTGGGGTGAAGGGACTGTTCACGGCTCTATTTTTCTCTGAATATTCTATATATGGGAGCTGGTGCTTTCCCTTTATTATAAAAAGAAAAAAAAAAAAAAAAAACCCTTCACTGCTCCATTTTCCTTACCGTGGCATCAGATTTTCTCACCCTATTTACATCCTGATGGTCACTGGGAAGGTCCAGGCTTATGTAGGACAGAAGCATTTGCTCCACATTCCCCAGGACCCCTGACACCTCCTACCTGCACCCGCATGGGCCACTGTGGGAACCCACTTACTGTTCATTCAGCCACAAGTTCACAATTCTTAGCTTGTCACTCCCAGAACTTCAGTGGCTGAAGTGGAAATAGTCTTGAGTCCCCAAACCCCTTCTGCTGTGCTTCCACAGAGTGGACCTGCACCCAAACATGCTTGAAGGACAGGAAGAGGCATTACACCCCGGCACAGCCTGGGCAGAATCCTGAGCTTCACATAGGTATATGTGACCAGGACCTCAAAAAATGTGTGGGCCAGTGGAAGAAGACAGAAGCATAGTCAGCAAGATGAACCGTGAGGCAGTGGCTCCCCCACTTGGCACTACAGCTGTCCACAGGGGACATGGCGTGTGCAGCACTTTGACTGCGGACCCTTCGTTCCAGGGCTTTGTGACCAGAGGCACAATGTTTCTGATGGTATGTGACCTACGAAAGTGACAGCAGGACACATATTAGTGTCAATGCCCAAATACGCCAGTGGCTAGCAGGACAGAGGGCCACGTGGTGACTGGGTAAGGTGTCCACGCAGTGAGGGAGTCACGGGGCCAGAGTCACATGGCACCCTTCAGCCAGGAGCGGGCGGGCTTCCTGCATCACGTGGCCTCCCTCCCCACTCTGTAGCATTGCAGCTGGTGTCTGAGGGGCCAGAGAGCCTACAGCAATGTGTGTGCTCCCTGGCTGAGGTGATGCGGTGTGGGAAGGCTTACTCAGGACCCAGGCTTCACCTGCTCTGTGTGAGGACTGGGGCCCACTGCCAGCACTGGCCGGAGAGGCCCGAGCTGCTGGGCAGTCTTGTTGGCTTAATGCCACAGTTTGCCAGCTTGCTGCCCACACCTCTGGACTCTGCGGGTGTGTGGGTGTGCTCTTGGCACCAGGCCGAGAGTCCGTGCCAGTCTAGCAGAGCTGGTTCCTATTGTGCCAGCTAAGGGAGCTTCAGTTCTGCCCAGGGTGTCGCCTCAACTGGAGACCTCTTTCAGTCACCACAGAGCAAACCTGGAGCCGTCACCAGTGGACAGCAGTAACTCTGACTTAGCTAACGCACCAGTGAGTCTCGGCACGGCTTCCAGGGGAGCTGGGTGGGTTGGGGGCTCCATTCAGCTGGCAGCCCTGCCGCAGGCGAGAAGTCAGGAGGCGCAGACAAGGGCGGCTGAGCCACCTAGGTAAGGCTGACGAGACTCGAGGTGGTGCCCTTTCCCTGGTCAGCCACGACCACCAGGCCTTGTCTTCTTGGTCAGAGTCAGCTCTGGCCCAGGCCCAAGTGGGGCAGCAGCCAGGCAGTGCTCAGCTCAGCAGAAGAGTCATGCTTCAGGCCGCGGCCCATGTGCTGGGTGCTGCCTTGTTGAGCTTCCCAGCTGCCACTGTCCACTAAACCAACACCACAGGGCACCTGTCCCCCTTCCTCCTGGACCCTGGGCTACGTTGAGAGGACGTGCACAGGAGGAGGCATGGGCTCTTCTCTATGGGGACCAGAGCCTGAGTGGCCACGGCCACGGCCATGGCCAGTGTGGGCGTCTGCAGCACAGGAGGGTGAGGCAGGGGCTCCCAGTACACCCACTGCGGCCCTCGGGGCCACCTTCTATTGTTTCTTCTCTGTAATTTTCACAAACCTCATGAAGCTTGAAGTCAAGTGTGTGTGTGAGTGTGTGTGTGTGTGTCTTCTCAGACACATGGACCTTGTGCTCGGAAATGTTCTAACGTTTTCAGTACATTTGAAGTTCCGTATCCTCCTTGATGAAATAGCTCAGTCAGAAAACAAAACCCGATGCTCAGAGTCATCTCAGGCGCAGCTGCGGGCCCACGAGCCGCCCCAGCTACTGAGGCCCCTCCAGCAGGTGGGAACAAGCTCTCAAGCAGGAAGTTGCTCCTCCAGAACACTGCGGCAAAACACCAGCCTTCCAAATATGCCCGAAGTGCAGCTTGGAGAGCAAACCCTGCGTCTGACCTCAGCCGGATGGCGCTGAGTACCTACGAGTGGTGCACGGCCGTACTCACTTGTGCATATTTTGATGTCTGCTCCAGACTCTTCACTTTTTAAGGACAGTATGGCAGTGTGGACAGAAGAGAAACAAACAAGAAGCCTTAATTTAGGTCTGAGGAGCCCCCTGAGCTCATATGTTACAGGCTTGGTCCTCAGTGATGGGATCCCTGAGGAGGAGGAGAGGCCACAATTCACCATGGAGCACAAAGGAGAATCAAGGATTATTGTGCACAGCAGCCCTAACAAACTGAAGCAAGAGACAAAGTACGTGACCCAGCTTCTGGGTGAGCTGCGGGGTGCACACTGGTGTCCCCGAGGGAAGAGGAGCCAGTCACAGCAGCCCCGGACGTGCCCAGCTCACTGTCTGAGTTTCTTCACACAGCACGGAGAGGAGGGACCCAGGTAGCTTCAGACACTCGTCCACATAATCGATGTGACAAAGCTGAGACTCGGCAGCAGATTTCCAATCTTTCCATATGGAATTTTCTAGAAGGTCAATAGAAGCTGGGTGCAGGGGAAGAGGGTATCTGCTCCTGAGGAACAGACGCTGGGTTCTGAGCACTGCTGAGAGCAGGACAAGGCAGAGTTTGAGCACGGAGCAGCGGCCACAGGGATGGTCAGTGACAGCAGTACCTTAGCAGCACTGTCATCTCCCTTGTCTGTCACAGAAGATGGCCTCAGGTCATGTCACAGACTATGCTTCCTCAGAGCAGGGAGGCAATGCTGAAAGGCCGCTGGGGTGTCCCAATTTCTGCTCTATAGCTGGACAATGAGGAATGATTCCGCAGGCAGGAGATTGGTGCAAAAGAAAACAAAATCTATGAAAGGCATCAAAGAAATCTTTAAAGAATGCTTATGACCTCAGTCATATCTATTTCTTTCTCACACTTCTCTCTCTAAAAAAGGCTTTAAATATTGTAGTAATTAGATAAAGATGTTTTCAAAGTTGATCAGTTGCGAACAAAGGTCTTCAAAGATAAAACAGTTTTGCAATCTCAGTATCTTGGTGATATATGTGAGGCATTCAATTCTGTCAGTCTCCTTCCCAAATTTGCATTGGGTAAGGAATATTTTGCTTCATAGTTCTCTGAATCTGACATAGAGTAGCAAAGAAAACACTAAGTGGTACTGCTATGTTGAGCACATGATGAGATATTTCATGTGAGCTATTCATTTTTCTCAGTAACTGTGACAAGTAGCATTATCTATTCCATTTCTATGTGGGAAAATCATACACTAAATGGGTCCCAGGCCAGGTGCAGGGCAAGACCTTGGGCTTGAATGCTGTGAGGAAAACAGGACTGAAGATGGGTCAACGATGAGAGCTCAGCGGGCTGCAGGGCAGCCATTCCCAGTGGAGCGAGATTTAGGCAGGAAAGGCCGCACAGCACCTATGGACTCAGACAGTGCAGCTGTTGGGGGAATTCAGAGCAGGCAATTGCTTGGAGTAGGTGGGCGGGACATGGGATACAAGATGAGGCAGGCGGCAGGTGTGAGCAGGTGCAGGTTCAGAGCAGAGGTGGGTGCTGTGGCTTCCCCCAGTGACTCCGATAGGAAAGGCGTGAGCCTGTACACAGCTTTGGGAAAGACCTGATCTCTAGGAAGAGCGTAGAGTTTAGAGGAAGCCCCAGAGTCACTTTGTACATGAAGAAGAGTTTATTTCATACTAAAGCATTTGATTTCTATGTAGCAGATGAAGTTGTTAGATACACTGGGTTAATTATAATAAAAATCAGATATATGTTTGGAGAAGCATGTGCTCTGGCCTCAGCAGTAACTTCAGAGCTATCAGGTCAGAAAATCAAGGCATGGGAGAGGAGAAGTGATCGGCACAGGCAAGGGCAGAGTGGGGAGCAGGCACAGTCAGGGTGCAGAGCACGGGTCTCCCTCCATGCTGGGCAGGACAGGAGTGATGGGAGGCCAGGCTGCCCCTCCGGAAAGTGTGCAGTGCAGAGCTCAACCTGTTCTGGAGGAGACAGCACCCCAGGAAAGTGGAGGGACATGCTGAGGTCACAGCTCGTCCTTCACGCCAGAGGAGCCCAGCTCCGGCGAGCTGGTCCTGCCCTGACAGCTCGGCGCCTCCTGGCCTGGAAGGTGTCCTGACTTGTGTAGTGTGGCCTGGCCGCAGCCGCGCTGCCTCCCTTCCTACAGTCAGGGGAGACTCAGGACTGGGGGTCCCCAGGGAGAGGAGGACACAGGGCCAGCTGAGCTTGGGAGGGGAAGGTGGTTTTCCAAATCATCCAATAAAAACAAACCAAAACCAAAACCAAAAATGAACCCTACCTTCAGTATATCTAGCGTCACTGCATATTCCTGGTGACTGGAACCTCAACTCCATTCAGACATAATAATTTGAGCTTTTTTCTTCAATTTTCTACACTCCTGGCCTTGCGGCCTTTGGAAACCTCACTCCTGGTAACATCACACACACCAGTGCCCCACTTGGACATTGTGAAGAGCAGCTTGTTCTTTTTCATGTGAAAATGAGATGAGTCCCTGGTTGGACATGCAGGGCCTTTCGGCAACAATGGTGTGTCTTTATCCCCCTTTGCCCCTCCCAGCATCAGAAGCGCAGGTGCTTCAGCAGCTCAGAACCGAGCAGTCCAACCCCATCGCCACCCATCTGCCTGCTGCTCCACCCGTTCCCTGCCAGGAAGCTGCCCAGCGGGCTTTTGCTTTTGAAGGCACTGTGTATGCGTGTGTGTGTGTGTGTGTGTGTGTGTGTGTGTCCAGCTCAGCCCACCAGGGGGCGGGCTGGCTGGCATGTGGTGCTGGGGGATTGAACCGCGGTCCCTGTGCTTTGCTAAGCTTGTTCTAAGTAGGTGCTTTAGACCACTGAGCCATCTCACCAGCCCGAGAATTTAATACTAGAATCCCGCTTGATGCTTTCAGTTTGTTTCTCATTTGTAGGATAGCTTATTTTTTTAAAAAAGGAATATATCAGGACAGAAAATGTGCCAGCATATAAATATATTCATGAACTATATCAATTTTATCCATATATGACTATGTAGATCAGTAACTATATAAATACCTCTTAGTAAGATATATAAATCTTTTAGTGAGATATAAAAACATAAAATAGTAAACTACACAAAACTTTTATTCAACATTATTATACGTAAAATTTATTTTATGTGTGAGAATGTCCTAAGAAAGGTCTCCTATCATTTATTTTTTTTTAAAAAATTAGAAGTCATTTAAAATATCCGGATTAACACTTTACATATTTCATATTCATTTAGTAACAAGTTAAATTTTTGTTGTTAACTCACCAAAGAATATTTGGCAAAACCAACTTTCTTCTTCTTGTAAGGGTCGAGTCGCCGCCAAGGAAGACCCCAAGAGTCGGTCTCTCATGCAAATCGCAAAGGGAAAGCTTTATTATCTACGTATGCGTAGGGCGGTCTGCACACGCAGGAGCAGAGTGCGCCGAGCTGACCGCGGGCTGTGTTTTTAAGTCCGAAGACAAAGGGAGGAGGGGTTTTGCAAGTGCGGTTACAGAAGCGAAGGGCATTGGTTAATCTGAATGGCTCTTTTCACTATTATTGGTGGGGATACTTATGAGGAAGTTTGGGACCACGAAATGGGGAGGGAGCAAGCGGGGTTACAAAAGCAGATCGCATTGGTTAGTTTGGGTTGATTCTTAAAATAATTGGTGGGTTTAAGAATATATGACCCCTTAAGGAAACTAAGAGGGGCAGGCTACAGGGCAACTATTTAGTTAACTCTGTGGTTTCAGCTGCATTCCGAGAACGGGTGGGTTTGTCTATGTAAAGTGACCTATTTCACAAGAATGTCCCCAGGCCGGAGATTAAATGTTCATCTAAGCCAGGCCTGAGGTTTTTATGTTCTCTTTGTTTTAAGAACATGGATTGCTCAGGCCCGATGGCCGCTAACCAGTGGGTGAGCTCTCCTGACTGAAACACATTTTATTTACCTTAAAATTAATTGGGCTTTACATTCCAAAGCCTGGTGTTTTCTGAATTGCCAGTGTTCACGCAAAGCCGCGTGCAGTTCTACGACGCAGCAGCAGGGGGCGCCGCGGCGTCCCTGCCCTTTGGCCTCTCTGTCGCCGCCTGTGCAGGACCTGGAGCTTGTTGCGGGTGGAGCAGCGTCTCATGCGTTTACTGTAGAATATAACTGGTGGTTTGCCCTTATCCAATGTTTTGAAAATAACCGCATATAGTAAGAGATAGCAATTGCATTTCAGTAAAGGAGAACAGGACTCACTGTGGTTGCTAGCCCAAAGGTCCTGGTGGTCAGGAGCGGGAAGGCGCCCGCGGTCCAGGACAGACGGCTCCGTGCAGGGCACGGCATCGGCAGGGAGACAGCCGCAGGCCCGCGGGTGCTGCAGCTGAACACTCCTGGGCGTCGTCCTGGTGAAGCCCGCCGGCCGGGAGATGCCGCTGAGGGAAAGCTCCTGGGGGGCCGGGCAGCTAAGGAGGGGCTCCCGCCAAGCCCGCAGGGCTCTTGCTAACGGTGACTCCCCAGGGCGCACGCAGGCCGGTGCGAGGAGCTTGCGGGGCCTCAGGCTACTCAAGCAAAGAATCTTCGTGGCTTTCCAAAACACTTTACCCTAATGACACTCATACGTCGTGTGGCGTACCTTTGGGCATTAACACACTGAAAATAGACCCAAATGACGATTTCATGTTTACGCTTTTCAAGGCTACGCCCAGCACTCAGCTGTTGGGACTCACGCGAGAGTCCAGCTCGCTTCCCAGCCCGCCCCCTCTTCGCGTCTGAGCAGTGTCCTTGCATTCCCAGTACGTCTCCCTAGATTTGTCCTTCCGCGGCGAAGGGAGCTGGTCTGCCTGAAGACGGTATTACCAACAATCGTAGCACAGGAGTTCCACGAGCAGGCGAACCTCGGTCCTCTCGCTGGCCTCGGAGCTGCTCTCTGCAGCCCCGGAGTGTGGATCGGACGCGCTCAGCATCTCCCGCACTGGCTGCGGGGAGACAAGCGCTGGAGCACAGAGAGGGGCAGGGCGCCCGGGCAGGGCGTGCAGGGGCCTGGAGGAGGAGGGAGGGGAGGGGGAGGGGGA
>NW_004524684.1:5197138-5205835 GCF_000260255.1 Octodon degus | reverse complement strand
GAGGGAGGGGGAGAGGGAGGGGGAGGAGGGCTGCGGCTGAGCCTCGCCTAAGGGCCAGACTGGCAGGAGTTCTTTGGCGCACACCGACTGGCAGCTTGCAGTGAGGCCAGGCAGGGGAGGGGAGTCTTAGTGCTCGGAGGAACCACAGCGCTGGCCCTCAGTGCGAACAGATGGGCAGGTCACGCGGTGAGCGAAAAGGCGCCAAGACAAGAGGCCCAGCACATGCCACATGCGCGGCTGAAGGAGCCGCTTCAGCTTTGGCGCTGACTGCCTTGTGGAAATGAAGGAGTCGTCGTCTAGCCCTTCGGATCCTCCAGGGGGCGCCAAAATAACACAACACAATTGTGAATTTCTGATTCATTTTCAATCTTAAAAGCTTTCTACCTTACATCAGGACTGTGCGCTTGGTATGTTGCAAAGACAGGTTGTCTTTCGGCGACTCAGCTAGGCAGTAACAGCAAGGATGGAGACAGCAGTGGGCCCAGGACACCGGGTGGGCCAGCCGGGTGGGTAGGCACAGACACCTGCGGCGGGCACGCGCACAGAGGTCCGGGTAGGTAGGCACAGACACCTGCGGCGGGCACACGCACAGAGGTGTAGAATCCACAGAGCCTCGGGGACACAGCACTTGAGCGCAGGTGTGGGTCTGAGCCCTGATGGCACTTCCTGTTTTCCCGTTTCACCTGTGCTGGCTCCTAATTTGTTTAAAGCCTATGTTAAGAGAAGGCTCCTAAACTTTTCTTCCAATTGCTCATGTCTGTCTTCACTTATGTTGCTTATGTATGTTATTTTATTACAAAATGAACACGCCCTGTAAACATCCAAAAATATAATGGAAACTACTTTCTTCATGTAATTTCATTCTACAGAAATGACTACAATTAACAACTTGGCTTACTTATGAAAATAAAGATTTAGAATGTAAACCCGGGGCTGGCGAGATAGCTCAGTGGTCTAAAGTGCCTGCTTAGGCAAGCTTAGGCAAGCACGGGGCTGCTGTTCTATCCCCCACAAGCCGCGCTGGCCCCATTCCCAGGGGGGCTGGGCCGGCCACAATAAACAGACAGATAATAGATAGAAGGTAAACTGGGAAAATAGACTGATAAATTAGAGCAATTTAAAAGCATTTGGTAGGGGCCAGGGAGATGGCTCAGTACAATAAGCGCTTCCCTGGCAAGCGCAAGGGTCTTAGTTCAATTCCCGGTTACACACACACACACACACACACACACACACACACACACACAGAAAGCATTTGGTAACTGCCCATATGAACAACGGCCTGGTCTGGTTTTCATATTTCCACCAAAGTAAAGTACAAGGAGCATGTTTCAAAAAACTCAAATTCCGGCTAAAACCTGTGGCCTGTTCATCCCAGTGTTAGGGCACACAGTTCCTCTGGCCACTGTCAAGAAGCATGAGTAATGTCACAGAATTTAAACACACAGTGGCCACTAGGCGGCGCGCTCTGCTTCCCTAATGACAAGACTGCAGCGTGGCCCTCCTTTCGCATTTAAGATTTTCTTGATATGTGAAGAGTTTTGCAAATCAGCCACAAACGCAAAATTAATTTCATTTTTATTTGTTATTAGATGGTATGCCTTCAGTGGGTAATCTAACATACTAGAAAGATAAACAGACAAAATCAAAAGCAATTCCTTTTTTTTTTTTTAATGTATTTAGGACAGGGTCTACAAGGTCTCACTGTGTACATCGGACTCATAGTGAGCCTCCTGTTTTCAGCTTCCCAAGCGCTGGGATTACAGCCATGTGCCACCACGCCCAGTCTCAATCACTTTCTCAGCGTGCCTCGGAGGCAGGACTGGCACGACAGGCTGGGAATCGAACCCTGGTCGACGTGCTCTGCCTAAGAAGGTGCTTTAGTCTGCTGAGGTATCTGGCCCACCTTCCAAAAGCAGTTCTATATTAACACTTGATAAATCTTGTCTATTTCAGGTAAAATTATGTTCACATTACACAAATATTTTGAGTGTGTTTCTGTACACTTAATTTTATACCCTACGAATTCTCTTGGCATTAAAATAAGTCATTCAATCAATGCCTTCTTCCCCCCCCACGACATGTGATGCACCAGTCTCCTCCCACGATCCCTTACTTCCAAGTTACCGCCTCCAACTGGCCCAGGAGCCTGCAGGCCCATCACTGTGGGCCAGTCTGGATCACTAGCCACTTTTGCCCTGTGCTGTTTGAAATGTGGGATTAGTTATTCCTACCTGCAGTCTCAAGAGATATTTTTTTCTTACAATGTTGCAACACTCACTTTTAGCACTATTAGAACTAATGACCTAAGCCACATAGAGAAGAAAGAGTGTAGCATGTATAAATGGGGCTGTGCTAGCCCGAGTTGTGTCTCGGTTGGGTTCCTGAAATGCATCCATGTTTAAGGTCACTTTTCTAAAACACATTTCTGAAGGCAGACTTTCTCATTCAAAACTCCTTGAGCCTTACTTCCAAGTTACTGGGCGAAATAGCTGATGTAATTTTGGAAGTTTAACGTTCTTTGAAACACTGCTTCCACGTTGATATCACAGCAGAAAACAGCTCACTTGGGGAATAACACGATTTTAAAAACTATAGGAATGCAGGTTCTCTTCGGACACTGAGTCAGCTCTGCAGCAGCACGCACTGGGTGCGTCTGCTTCTGGGTGGGCTTCCGGCGGCCGACGGGCTGCGCCGCCCGCAGCGTGTCCAGCGCCTCGCGCATTCCCACGCGCTCTGCTCTCCCCAGCAGCAGCTCGGCAGGCCTGTGCTCTGCAGTTGTAGCAAAATGAACTTAAACGTAGATGCATGTACAGGAAATCCAACAGTGACCCAACATGCGCTGACACAGGCACATCTACTTTTTTTAGCCAATATTTGATCCAACTTATTTTTAAAACTAAAAGCGTTAACCTGTCCGTTGCACAGTGCGCCGTGTAGCGACTGCATGGCGAAGTTGGACATATTTCGTGTGCAGCTGAGCTGAGGCTTGGAGATGAATTTCAGTGACACACTCGTCCATGTGCATCCAAGTCCTAAATGTACTAAAATCCATATTGGAGACGTGTCTCAATTTTTGACTAATTATATCAAATTAGAAAAAACATTGAAGTATATAGCGAAACAGCTTACACTTATCCTTCTCTTTTTGAAAGACTGCCAGTCATACAACTGCCTTTGAGAACTGCCTTAGTTACTTTTCTCCCATTGCCGAGACAAAATACTGAGCACCCAAAGTTGAACAGGGACTGGTTGCTCCAGCTCACAGTTGCGGAGGGTCCAGTCCCTCTTGGGCTGGCCTGAGGTAGGGTGGCCCCTGAGAGAATGGGGGTTCGAGGTGGCAGAAGACAGAAAGAGCAATAAGGGAGAGGGGGAGACACCGCTTTCCTTCCTTTGTGATGTATCAGGCCTACCGGGATGAGGGCACCCCATCCCACCAGGGGGCGCACCCAGCAGTCTGACTCTGAAGCCCACTGCCCTTAACACCAGCACCGCAACCCAGTCTAGATCGAGACGCCTCTGAGAAGGCGTTAGGGCCGCATGAGGCTTGGAGCACGTCCACACAAGCCATGGCAAGGAGCAAGCGTCTTCAGGGAGGACACACTCCACTTCCTGGTGCTTCTCCTGAAAGTCTTCAAAGGTGAGTGCGTTCAGGATATTTAGACAAGGAAAGTAAACTGTAATTAAATTTACATTTATTTTGTGCCTTGAAAAATGATCTCAAACAAATGAGCTTTTTATTGAGTTATTTATACAGAGCCATAATAAATATGAAGATAGGGTATGTGTGTGTACCAGCTTCCCCTGATGAACGACTGTAACTGTAACACAATGGAAATGTGGGCTGATAAACATTTTGAACAGGAAAAAATGCTTTATAAGAGAGGGAAGTGGTTTCTTTTAAAATGACGTACCTTAGCCTTCACTTTCATGGGGCTTTCTGGATTTAAGACAAGAATCTCAGTGAGGCCGAGATGAAAGCTGCCCATGACTTATGTGAAAAGTGTGAAATCCAAATAACTTGGAAAGCGGCCTGCAGGACACTGGCCCACTGGCCTGCTTCAGCTCTGAGCTGTGCACCCACGTCACTCATGTGACGAAGCAGATGCTTGTCTATTTATTTGTTTTTCTTGCTCAGTGTGGTAGCTGGTCCCTAGCAGTGAATATTATGATGGTCTAGTCCAAGAAAAACCCCAGTTTTGTCTGTATTCTCCAGCTCTCCTGGCCCTACAACTCAACCCCAGACACCCACAGTCTACAGGAGGAGAGGTTGTTTGGCTCCTGGATCTGAAAGTTCAGGTCCTGGCTGGCTGAGTCCAAAACAAAAGCTTGAGGACAGAAGGACACAGCAGAGTGAAGAGGCACAGTTCATGGTGACAAGGAGGCAGCGCAGGACCAGGAGGAGCACAAGGGCCGGAGAGAACGCTTGGAAGTGCACTCCGGGCTCGCAGAACCTGTAAAGCTGGCAAAATCAAGCCTAAAGCCAGAAGGTGGAAAGCAGAGCATGCACATCAAGAGAGGGCTGCGTAAGCCGGCTGGGCAAGCCCATCTACACCTCATCCTCCTGCCTGTTTTCGAGCACTGTGAAGAAATGAGGAAAATAGAATGCTACAGGAAATCAGCAATGAGTGGCTCGCCCTTCCACCCTTCCATACACCCAGGAATGTAGAGTAAGCACTCTGAGGCCCCAGTAGGGCTCTGGAGTGAACTTCCAAATAGAAACTGAGTATGAGTCAGTGTTTCCTACCAGATCACTTTCTCTATTAGTCCACGTTTGCAGCACATGACGCCTCTGCTTCTCGTGCGAGGTTGGCGTGCACACACGGCATCTCCGTGCGGTTCCTCACCCTCTTGCCCTCCTATCTCTCCAGCCCCTTCCCCTTTGAGGAAGATCTGTCTCCTACTTCCTTTTTCCTACCTTTTATTTAGCTCCTTCTTCCTACTTTGGATTTTTCATAGAGAGAAGCCACATGACATTTAAGCTTCTGTGTCTCATTGATTTCATTCGACATTATCGTTGCAGGGTGAATCCATCTCCTGCAAGTGGCTGGACCTCAGCCTTTCTCACAGTACAGTAATTTAGACTTTGAAACAATGAAAGTGATGCCCCACCCTCACTCAGTGTGTCTCTCAGGATAGTTTACTGCTTTCTAGACACGTGTTGGTTAGGTGACCCATGCTGGGCTCAGGCGTCTCGTCCTCCCGCCTCAGCATCCAGAGCCGCTGAAGTACCTGCATGCTGTGGTGCCTAGAAGGGCCGGACTCACACGCAAGCGGACCACTAAGTTACGAGGAGCCACGGGCAGGGATCTTTGGGGTGTTCTGCACTCCCCGCCTCTTTTCTTTAATTGTGCAGGGAAGTTTCTCGTGCCAGCTGCTCCGGCAGGCAGCGTCCAGCCCCGTGGTGCTACGAGATGAACCCAAATGGGGGGATGAAGGCCTCTGCTCAGCATTTGTCCACGGCTGCTTCTACTGAAGCCACCAGTGCACAGGGGCCCCCACTCAGTGAGCAGAGGGTGCCCCAGAGTCTTGAAAATGAAGTATCTCCATGTAAGCAGCAATGTGCCGAAAACGCTCGCAGTTACCCTGGCCTTGTGTCTGTCTCAGAGGCCCGAGGCGGGCCCTAAGTCCAGCTCAGGTCCTCGGCCGAGCATCTAAAGCACGTGGGACCAGAGCTGTCGTATTTGCTGCAGCCTCAGGCCCGGGCTACTCAAGGAGATGGCAACGAGTGCTCATGAACACGAGCCACCCCGACACTGGCCCTGGCGTCCTTCACTCTAAGTGGTCAAGAACCACTGACCGCTGGCGCGTGTCACACGGCTGCTGTCAACTGTGCCTGATTCCGTGCACATGTCTTCGTATCCTCCTGATAGTCATAAAAAGTCATCCTCTCTGCTCTCCTGTGAGAATGCTGGAAAACTGTGGCTATTTGAGTATTATAAGTAACTTTCATAAGTGATAATTTAACACAATTTACTAATTAGCCTTATTTATTTCCTCCATTAGAATAATACCTTAAGACCCGCTTTACCCTCCCGGCTATACACTTTTGGAAGATATATAACCTTTTCCTTTTAAAAATGTAAAAATTTTAAAAATTAAGAAAAATTTAAAAATTAAGTATATGAAGGATTAAAAAAGGGCAAACCTACATTCGAACATTTGTTTACATATTGACTTAGGACTTTGTAGTCAGTACGAACTCACTTAGGAACCCTGGGGTGGTCCAGAAAAGGTTAGGAGATGTCATGCCAGCTGAAGAGGACTTCAGGGGCTGCGCTACATTACGAGATGCCGCCTCCTGTGTGCCCACCTCGCGCCTTCCAGAAACTGCCCAAGGAGAGAATCATCCGGGAGGAATGTTGGCTCATGACAGCAAGGATAGAATCTCAGGAAGCTGGGAACATGGATCCCAACACATTTCCTTAAAGAAAATGTGCAATGATAAAATTAACACCCTAAATACTTTTCAGTCTCTCATTTTGGAGTTGAGAAAAACTAAATATAGAGTAGAAACTTTTAAATTGTTAAAATCAGAATCATTGCACAAGAGTAAAATTTTAGCACAGTATAGGATTCCAATAAACCTCACTTCATACAAAATAGAAATATAGAGGAATCGTTGTAATTCAGAGCTGAATCTTCGGAACCCAAAAATATGCACCATCGCTGCAAAACACCATGGTGTCTACAGTTTATCCTGTCAGTCATGGCTCTATGTGAGGGTTTAGTTTTGAATCTATAGAAAAGAGCTTTTCAGTTATAGATGCCAGAGACATTCGTTTTCTGTGCAGTGGCCAGATCTACTGTGATTTTGTCTGAACAATTTAAATTTCGTTTGCTTATGCCACCATCATTGTCATCAAATCCCAGAGAACTCCTATACTTTCCAAAAAGAACTAACCTCAGCCATGAGTTCTCTATCCTGTAAGAGCTAATGATTGGGTAGCTTGAAAACGTGGATCTTTGTTGACATGATTCTAAGAAAATTTAAGTTCCAATCATTCCTCACATTTGGGTGCTTTTTAAGAAAGTCTTCAAAATATGAGAAAGATGTCCTATATTAAAGATTACGTGATTTTTAATATCACATGAACTACTATGAAAGATATTTTTTTCTTTTTTCTTTTTTTGTGTGAACTATTTCATTTGTTAGAGCAGTTTTCAGTTTGCAGAAGAGTTGGAAGGGAGGTACAGGACATGTTTCCCTCCTGCTCCGTACAACTTGGCCTCACCCACCTGGGCACGAGGCCACAGAGCAGGCGTTTGTGGCAATCGGCACACCCACACGGATATGTCTCGTGACTGCCCAACGCCCACAGGGGCTTCAGCGTATACAGTCTTTGGGTTTGCACAAATGCACAATGACATGTGTCCACTGTTACAGTGTCACCCGGAGTATTCGCACTGCGCTAACAGTCTTTGCACCCCATCCCTGGAGACTCCTAAGCTGTCTTCTGGCTCCATCATGTTGCTTTATTTCAGTGTCAGAGAATTGCAGTCATACAGGATGAAGCCTTTCCATGTGTCCTGTCTTGCTCAGTAACCCTACTCAGGTGTCCTTTCCGTCCTTGCATGGCTTGAAAGCACATTTCCTTTTCATTACAGTGACATTCCATTGTCTCGGTGCCACAGTTTAGTCTCGCATTCACCTACGGAAAAGGGTCTTGGCTATCTCCAAGATTTAACAGCCACATGGGAAGCTCCTGGAAGCATCCACATGCGGTTTCTGTTGCTTCATTGCTTAGCCAAGTTTTCACTTGTGTTCAAAAGCTAATACACTCAGTAAAAATGTAAACAATCAGAATATAAAACATAAAGTATGAGTCCCTCTAACAATGAGCTGCCCTCTCCCCCTTAATTCCTCAGTACTAGTGTAGTTTTCTGTTAAAATTTGCATTATTCTTTGGTCAAATACACATTTTTTTAGTGTTTTAGATAATTAAGAAAAATGAGAGCAAGATGCTAGGTTCTCATGAGTTTCTCTCAGTCTGGAAAAGTGCTGCATTTAAACTATCTGAAGGAAAGATTACTATATGACTTGCCCAGGTACACTTCATGGCGGTGTGTTCTGCACCCTGTTCTCTTCTGATTAAACTGGACATATATTTCAATGAGTATATTAATTAATATTGAGACATAGCATGCAGACATATATAGTTTGTATCCTGATATTTAAAGATAGGTTCTAGAAAAATACAAAATATATGTGAAAATTAGGTAAGAAAGTTTTCATACATCCATTTTTCTTAACAAAATTAAATGGTGTCAGCTTTTATTATAGAACTAAGTTATATATTTAAAGCACCTAGACACTAACATATTTTTCTTTTATAAAAGGTGATATCTCTTATGTTTTTTAATAATAATGCATGTTATAATGCAAGATAGTCATTCTAGCAATGAAAAGCCATAAGGAAAGAATTTTAAATATTTAATCATCCTGAATAATTTAATGATATCAAAGGCTAATATCATTGATGAGGTTGCTGTACAATGTGAATTTTGATTTCTATTTTTAAATGAACAAAGGTTATGAAAGCTTCAGTGACTTAGTAGGTGCCCAACTTTTCTGCTCTTTGGACTCTATGCATTTTACTGAGCACAAGCAGCGTCACCTGGTGTGCAAGCCAGAGGCCCTCACCCGGCAGCCTCCAGCTCTGCGCAGGTCCCCAGTGCCAGGCCGTGGGCCCTCAC
>NW_004524684.1:5180978-5196858 GCF_000260255.1 Octodon degus | reverse complement strand
CCCCAGTGCCAGGCCGTGGGACCTCACCCGGCAGCCTCCAGTTCCACGCAGGTCCCCAGTGCCAGGCCGTGGGACCTCACCCCGGCAGCCTCCAGCTCCGCGCAGGTCCCCAGTGCCAGGCCGTGGGACCTCACCCGGCAGCCTCCAGCTCTGCGCAGGCCCCCATTGCCAGGCCGTGGGACCTCACCCGGCAGCCTCCAACTCTGCGCAGGTCCCCAGTGCCAGGCCGTGGGACCTCACGCGGCAGCCTCCAGCTCTGCACAGGCCCCCAGTGCCAGGCCGTGGGCCCTTACCCCAGCAGCCTCCAGCTCTGCGCAGGGTCCCTGGCCCATTTTCCACTTTCAGTCTCCCCATTTGCTGGCCATTTCTCAGCAAAGCCTCTCTATTTACTTTACAACTCCTACTTCAAAATTTCTGTGGCTTCCTTTCCTTCCTTGTAGAAGTTTTACAAATAAATCTTCAGGGTTTTAGAGAATAATGCCTTCCTTTGAAACCTCAAAAATAGTTATATACAGTAAGGAATTGCCTTTCTTACTACATTTGGGCAAAAAATATTGAAGAACAGTTTAGCCTCAGAAAAGTGTATTTAGCTTGATCCAACAGCAGAGCTGAGCGAGTCCACATAACTTCAGAGGTGAACAGAATCCACCAGAAGACTTCTTAGCCAGGAGACATGAGTTATGCCTGGACGTTGTGGTGGCTGCAGGTATGGAATTAAATGTGGGCAGCTGCTCGAATGCTTTGGGCTTCACTTATGCAAAGGCCAACAGAGTCCAGGAGTGATGCCATGGCTGCAGCCACCTCCAGGACACAGCTCTGTCCCCACCCTGGCACTAGCACCCTGTAGATCTCGGGCCCGGCGCCCTCCTCCCAGCTCTCCTGGGACAGTGGCACTGAGGCCACCTCCACCTGGATCAAGCTCAGCTCAGCTCCTCCGACTGCGCTGCTCCGTCTGTTCCCCTCACGCTGCTTCACCTCCTGCGCTGCTATTTGCTGTGCCCAGCAGCTGTCTCCCTGCGCAGCCCGTGCCTACACGGCTGTCTGCGTCCTGCCTTCTCCCCGGATTCAGCCTCGGAGTGAGCAGGGTCGTTCTGGTTTGTGCCCCTTTCATAATCCAGCTCCAGAAGATGAAATGGCACCTATAGTCACTGAAGATACATTTTTCTATTATCCTGTTCATGCTTTTCATGTCAAATTTTACAATTTGACAGTCAGGGAGCCCAATTTGTGTAACCTGCTCAGCTTGAGCTTTCTATCGTAGTAATCAGTATCTCCCAAATGATTCCTTTTCAGTACAGCTATATGTTAGGAGAAACCTAAGTAAATTTATTAACTAACTAATGCTTGTTAATCTATGACTTATGTGCTAGAAAATTCACAGAACAACAAAAAAACTTTGATTCTCATAAGGCTTAAGATCTAGACATAAGAGGTAGAGAGTGAAATATAATAAATTTTAAGCACACTGTGTATTAGAAGTTGCCGTGGACACAGGATGTGGGTGGCCAGCCCTCGCAGGGTAAGAGAGGTGGAGGGTTCACCTTCCAGGCACGGAGGATGGCTGGGGAAACATCTAACTGCAGAGGACGGGGTTCTGCTAGCTTTCCTGGAGAGCTGGGGCAGGGTGAAGAGAGGGCAGAGGTCGCGGAGTGTGTGTGTGTGTGTGTGTGTGTGTGTGTGTGTGTGTGTGTAGGGCAATTAGGGTGCTGCACGGTGCTGTTGTAAGAACTTCTGCATTTTCTGTAGGTGATGAAGAGCATGTTGGCTTTGTGCTATGTAGTGATGCTATCTCACTTCAGATTTAAGATTCTCCAGGACACTATCCTGAATTGGACCACGGATGCCAAGGGTTAAAGCAGGAGTCACAAGCATCCCCTCCCAGGGGTCCCAGGGAAGCAGTTATGCCGGGGGCCACAGTAGACAAGGTGAAGGGCAGAGGGTGAGAGACAGCCTAAGCCCAGGTCTATCAGAAGGATTGTGTGCACATCGCTAGGGAACGGCGAAGGAACTAGGTGCCTAGGAGGACACTATCCCTGGCCTTGGCCTCTGGAATGCAGGCTGGTGTAGTGGGCAGGGTCAGGTGCATGGGGGCAGGGGATGCTGGGGTGCCCATCCTTCTGGAAGGTAGTGCGGGCTGGGGCTGGGCTCTGGGAGCAGAAGTAGGGAAGAGAAAAGTTCTAGACTTTGTTTTGGAGTTGGAATGATAAGGAAAACACTGACAGCTATCACCAGTAATAAATATTACCAAACAATTATATCAGGCCCCCCTTTTTAAGAGAGGCATATATTAAATTTAGTCCTAACATAGGCAACATGAAAAGGTAGTTCCTGGGAAGTTTACACAGAGGAAAAAATGCCAGAATGATTAAGTAACGTGGTCTGCGTGAGTGCCTCACTCTGGGTAGGCTGGGAAGAGCGTGACGTTTTATCTGAGTTACAGAATCTCCACGAAGGACGTGGTGGTGCAGGAAGATGCACTCAGAAGTAGGCCTTGTGGACAATCCCACGCGTCCTGCTCCTTGCTACCAGGTAAACAGTTTCCGAGTACAAGTCTGGCCTTTTCTTCCCTCTTGCATGAAAAGTTTAAGTCACTGCCATGGGTAACATGAACACACGCCAGTCTGGTTCAGTTAGCAGCCACGGCTTTGGGTTTACACAGCCTTCCTCAGTTCACTGCCTCTACTCTTCTCGCATCCTGTGGTTCCATGAAGCTGATCCCTTTCAGCCTGAGGCTCCAGTTTCCCATAACACTGCATTTCTTTTCCAGTGCTTCACTGTGACCCTCTCTCCACCTTCTCCTTCCCCTTCTGGCCTAGCCTGGCCTGGGTCCCCTGAAGCCTTCTCTGTGCCCTTTACGTCTTTAAACAAACACTGTATTTTAGGTAAAAGTTTCCTTTTGTGGAGACAGGATCTCACTATGCAATGTGGGCTGGCCTTGTGCTCACTTTTGCAATTCCCAGGCTGGTCTCGAACTCTCAGAGAGAGATCCTCCTGGCTTAACATCCCGAGTGCTAGATCTACAGGGGTGAGCCACTGTGCCTGCACCTGGGGCCAAGACGGAGTGTCTGGGCATCCGGGGCGAGATGGTAAAATTGTCTTATGAGTATTATTTTCATACTATTTTGGCAATATCAAGGAACCAGACCATCCAACAACACCAGCAGGGTCCTGGTGCCGGAAGCAAAGAGAAGGAAAGCTGAGGAGAACATCTGTGGGCATGCGCGGTGCCCTGCACGGGGGTGGCAGCTCTGTGGGCCTCCTTGGGATAGAGTTGGCTCTGTGTTGAGGACTGAATAGTCTCCTGTCCTCCACCCTGCACGCCCACTGGGGGAGCAGGCACGGACGCAGCAAAGAATGCGGGAGAGATGGGCCCAGATGCAGTGGCGACCCTGAAGGATCCCACTAGCCCGGAAGTCACTTTTTTTGTCCGTTCCAAGCTTGGCACGGTGGGGATGGGGCGGGCCTGGAGTTCCCGCTGCACGTGGTGGGCCCTCTTCTGCATGGGAAAGGCCGGGCAAATGGGGATCCAAGTGCTCTGGAGTCTTTCCAGGGGCAAAATAGCGCGCTGCGCAATGACGTTCTACAGGTATTTGTTAGGTAAAAAATATGCTTATTTGTATCATCTTATACTTGCAGAAAGGTCGCTCTTTCTAGCTTTCCGAAAATCACTGCGAGAAGTGTTGCTATAACCCTCGCGTCCACTTCTCAGCTTCTCAGGCTGCACCCCGGGGGTGGACCTCAGGTCCCTCGGGGTCTGAGCGAGCCATTTGGAGGCGGCGGGAAGAGAGAGGAGGAGCGCAAGACCGGGGAGGAGTAAGGCTGCGGGCAGAGGGCAGCGAGGAGGGAACACGAGCAGGCTCTGCGGCCAGCCGGGGCTGGCCCTCTGCTCGCGGACAGCTTGGAGCACTACGCGGGCAGGAAGGCAGGCAAGGAGGCGGCGCTGAAGGGCGAGGCGAAGGACCGCCAAATTTCCCATGTCCTTTTTCTGTCTTCAGGAAAAGTGGCAAAACCCAAGAAAAATCTTGCCTTGATGGCCAAAGGGGTACTGTAGCTGCACCATCAGCGGTGTTGCGCTTGTTCATGTGGACTATATTTAGGCTGGCCTGGAAGCATGTTTGTATAATTCAGACGGGAGAGCTTTCCACGTGAAATGCTGTGTTTAGGATTTTTTTTTTTTTTTTTTTTTTTTTTTTTTGTACCGGGAGTTGAACTCAGGACCTTGCTCTTGCCAGGCAGACGCTGTGCTCCTGAGCTACATCCTCTGCCCTAAATATGAATTTTTATATGGGGGTATGAGTATGCTTCAAGCACCTGATATTTTGTGGGGATTTTTTTTTTTTTTTTTTAAAGAAGCGCAATGCATTGGGTGTAACCCCTCAGGGAGGCAGGTCGGTGCCTCAAGGTACCAGAGAAGGGAAAGCCTCTGGAAGGGCATTCTGGACCAAGGACTGCCTTTAATGCCATACGGCGAGGCCAGCACAGGCAGAGCAGGAAGAGCAGCATGCCCACGACAAGGCGTCCCTGCTGTGCCTCCGAGCCGTCCCCAGATGTGGGACCCGGGCAACAGCTGCTGCGGTGTCTGCTGGGGTCGGCTCCTTTCAGTGCAGCCACCTGCCGCTGCCGCTGCCTTCACACCCTCTTTTGCCAGCTGCCGATGTTCGCAGCTTCTTCTTGCTGTTGCGGGGCGTAGGAGGCCCTCAGAGCCTGCGGGGGTGCTGCGGGAACTCAGTAGGGCTGAGCCGGCTCCCCTAAGAGGGGCCTTTCCAGGGACGCAAAATGGAATCTGCGAGTGGACGGGAGGTGAAGGGAATGCTCATCTCACGGGAGGTGAGAAGCCATGTTGTCGTGAATGAGCGCCTAGCAGACAGCGCCACCGGGCGACTGCCCCAGGGACCAGGGGGACTGTTGGCGCAGGGCTGGCGAAGGCTGGCGCTCCACTGAGGGTGCAGGCAGCAGGTAAGGCCCAAACTCTGCCACGTCTGTGCCGCCTGCGTGTGACTGCAAGCCCTGACTCCGGCTCTTCGCCAGACTCCAGGCTCTGTGTCGGTGCAGAAATTTGTGAAATTTAATTTGAGGCCCTTGAGGTGGTTTTTTTTTTTTTTGTCTGAAACCGAGGATTGGACTCAGGATTGTGCTAGCCAGGCAAGTGCTTATTCTACTGAGCCATCTTTCCGGCCCCTCAAATTTAATTTGAGAATAAAGCGAGTCATGAACAACTTCGGTGATGAGGATAACGAGCTCCTCTCCTGCTTGGTGGGCTCACCACCTGGCCAGCTCGCAGGACCTGGGCCCATGCGTCCCTTCTACGGAGGAGCAAACTGAGACCCTGGAGCTTAAAATGTGACCAAGTTTCAGCTAATGTAAAGGCTGGTAAGGGCAAATTTAAATGTAAGAATTTGACCTAGAATCCTAGAATCCTAGAATTTGACAGGTAATTCTGAAATATAATACACAAAGATTGGAATATTTCTAAGTCTATAGCATAAAGTGCAAACTCCATTGAAGTTAGAGGAAGGGGTAGATTTCAGATGTGTCGGCTGACTTCTCAAAATATAACTGAAAAGCTCAATGTTTTTATATAACTTCTCAGTACCAAGGTCGTACTTTGCCCAACTGCAAAAACAATGAGAAAGACCTAGTGAAATACAAATGCACACGTGAGATCTGAATGGAAAGAACAGAATTCTTTTTTACGTTGCCAGTCTGGTTGACATTAGGGGCGTAAGGTTTTACAAGAGGTTGGAGGCCAATCCTAAGGAGCTTTGAATTTCACGACAGGAGATTGGATTGTATCCATCAGCACAAAGAGAGCAATGAATGTGCTGGCAAAGGGAGCGACACAGTGCTAGGGGTTGAGATCTGGCAGCAGAGGGGCCATGACGGGCACTGCGGAGAGCTGCACAGGCGGAGAAGAAAGCCTTCCTGCTGACACTGGGCTCAGGCTGGCCGCAGATGCGTGGGCAGTGTGGTCCAGGGATGAAGAAGGCCATGCGAGGCCCAGGGAGAGGAAAAGCCAGGAAACCAACCATGTCCTGAAGGGGTTCGTGTGAGCAGCAAGCAGATGTGTGGAGGAAAAGGAGGAAAAAGAGCAAAGCTGGAAACAAGGGAGATTGAAATTTCTGTGGACACAATGGGTGGGAGAGAGAGAGACAGAGATATATAGAGATTGAGAAAAATGAGTTTTAGATGAAGAAATGCCACCTGAAGATACGTGGGAAGGTTAAATTTCCCACTATGTGAATGTCTGTCCCTTTTCTTTCTCAGCATATAGCTGTGGGTCTTTATGTAGGAGCCCTGGGCAGCGGGATCCCACCTCGCCCCTGCACCCCTTTTCTTTCCTTGTCTGGGGGAGCCTTGTCTTCTCTGTGGAAGTCCTGTGCTTGGGATCCCACTGCCCTGGAGAACTGATTCCACAGATGGTCTTCAGTCCCTTGAATTTCCCATCAGTCTCCTTGTGTCCAGTGACTGCCTTTCTTCTCTCCCGTATTGGAAAGAGAAGCACAAGTTCAGAAGCCTGAGCCCTGTGCCCACCCAAGCCCTGCAGGCCCAGCTCCAGGCTCTGCTCCCCCTTACTAACAGTGCAGAGTGCCCTTCCCATGCGGGTTCTCCGCATCTCCTAGCACTCCCGGAAGCTCCAAAATTGTTCTCATTCAATGGTTTCATCAAAAGGCCTGAATAATAGGCTTCCCCACCACACTATGTCCAACACTTAATTAATCAAGTCTGACCTCTAGAAATGCTACTTTTCCAAGTAAGTTGGGAAAGTTCCCAAATAAAAATAGTTCTGAAATTTTAATTTGTAATTTAAAGAAATACTTGAAATTTTCAGTTGTGGAAATAGATACAGCAACAAAACTGGAAGAAATAGGTTGGTAAGAAAAAGTACAGACTACACTGCAAAGTGACTTGTCACTCGCTGTGCTGTAGGGAAACTCTCAATTACCTGTGAATCTCTAATTTAAAGAATTGACCGAGAATCCAAACTTAATAGTGATTCATTTCTAATATTTGTTTTTTCTTCTTTAGATTTAATTCCTTACAAAATGAGAGAAATATTTATTACTTTGAAATTGTTGAATTATTTTTCTCTCAAATATAAATACAAATTTTGATGATCTTGTTTCTATAAATATCATCCACAGATGTGAAGGGGGTGCGCCTGTGCACACGCTTGTGTGTGTGTCTGCACGTGGGCACGGGGTCATAGCTGGGAGTCAGTTAGAGGTGACTGGAACACAGTTGTGATGGCACAAGGTGGGAAGGCATCATCACCATGTGGGTGTTGTGTTGCAGCCTTGTACCACACAACCATGTCCCCTCCTAGACCCAAGCTCGTCTCGTCTCCTGGCACATGCAAAGATAATGCGTGTTGTCTAGGGGCCTCATGCATTTGTGATTTCAGTAATAAGCCTGTTCTCTACTGTCTTAGCCAACTGGGGAAGTAAAGAAGAATCCAATAGGTTGGGTGACTTATGCAATAAGCATTTGCTTCTCACAGATTGAAGGGTAGAAGCCTGCTGTGTGGGAGCTAGCACGGCCCTGGTCATGGGGGCTGCCTGTGCTGGCTCACACATGACTGTTTCTGAGGTGACGAATCACACCAGAGGCTCCACCCTTCAGACTGGAAGATCCCGCATTACCTGCCATGGCCCCTGTGTACAAATACCATGACCTAAGGGATTACAGTTTTACTCTATGGGTCTGGAAAGACACACTGAGTGCATGGTGTTTTGTTTTGTTTATTTTATCTTATTATGTATTTTATACAGGGTCTCACTACACAGCTCAGATTTATAGTGATCCTCTTGTTCTCAGCCTCCTCAGCACTGGGATTATAGGCATACTCCACCACACCCAGTCTCAGTGGCTTCCCCAGTGATCCCAGGAGCAGGGACGGTGTGGCATATGGTGCCAAGGATTGAACCCTGGTCCCTGAGCCTGCCTAAGCAGGAGCATAGTCTATTGAGCTATCTTGCTGGCCTTTGTGTGCAGTATTTTAGAAGGATTTTTTTTTTTTTTTTTGGCTGGCTCAGGATGCCTTGAGGGCATCTCTGGCAAGGCATAAGGATCTGGGGATTGAACCACAGAATCATGAGCTGGACTGCTTTGCTTATGCAGGCACTTAAACTGAGCTAATGGGCAGGCCCCCTGTGTGTCGTATTTTAAATGGCTGCACCACACACAGGAAATGCAAGCTTCTTCAGGAGTGTTCATCCCTAGCCACCTTGTCAGGACGGCTTCACGCTGTCACTGTCACTGTCACTGTTGTGCAAATCCACCAATACAGGATACAGCCCCAGCTGGGGGATCTCTGCTCTAAAGCTAGGTCTGTCACTAGGTGGAAAGTACACTGTGTAAATCACTCAACTGTATGATATTTTACTTTCTTCTGTTCTAAAATGAGGCTATTTAGCTGGGTGATCTGGAAGACAGGAATAAAATTGGAGAGTGTGACATCAAGTGGCTTTGTCAAGGAACTTGCTTCACTATTCTGCAGAATAGTTTCATCAGTATTTTAAAAGCAACAACATTTCTGAGACAGCATTACTTTTCAGAGAGTTTTGAAAGAAGACTTTAAAATGCAGAGGTACAGATGAAGGTTTTCTCTTCTACTGATTGCTCCTCAGGATCCTGGAAACTTCTTCGTGCTGGTGCAGAGCAGCAGGGCTTCCCAGAGCTCCAGCAGGGCTGGGGCTGTGCCTGGAAGTCATTTCAGGACCCCAGAGCTGCCACGAGGGCTGTGCGCCTCCTTGTGAGGAGGCCTGGAAGTCGTGCAAGAGTCGAAGGCTGAGAAATAATTGCCTTTTAATGCCAGAGCAGTCTGGCAGCAGCGCGGGCTGGAGAGAGCAGCACGTGGCGGTTGGGTGAGAGGAGCATCCTCCCAGGCAGGGACAAAAGGTCACTTGCCTGAGTACTTCCACCCACAAAGGACCTTGGCCAAGGGATAGAAACGCCTTTCAGCATCAGAGCATCCTGGAAAGTCAGCACTTGAGACACCAGAAGCACAGGAAATGCAAGTAGGTACGATCTTTTCTACCACAGGTATTCCTAAGCTGTGCATCAAAAGAACCAACAGCATTGTTTTCCTCATCCAGTGAGTTCCCTCAGCACACAGCCTATTGAAACTTGGCAAGGAGCAAATCCAGACCCTTTCTGCTCCAAAGAAACCTTTTTCCATTGAAGGTGCCCAAGGCACACTTCCCCACATGTGGTTTATAAACACTTCACCATCACAATTGACAAAGATATTAAGATGTCTTAGTGGCTTTGCTGAAGCCATACACGGGCCAAGTAGACTACACAAACCTCAAGTGACACCCGAGATTTTTGCATTAGTCCACCCTGTCCACTTTGTAAGTAATATCTTATTTGCTCTGGGACATGGTGGGATTTAGTGATTCCTAAAATACAGAAAAAAATAAAAACAAGAAAATGCAAACATCAAGTCCACATATGCAAAAGTGGAAGCACAAACAAAGACTTTCACATTTTAAGTGAGCAAGTTATAGCGCCACACAAAGGCCATAGAGAACGAATATTTCATGTGTGCATCTGGCTCCAGCCTAGTGTGAGATTAGTGAGGACCTCATTTTGTGTATGGAATTTGATGGAATATAAAGAATCCTCAATAATACTCTTTAAAATAAAAAGTTTGGCATGGAAAAATCTTTAAAACATTAATACAAACAGAGCTGGTATTACCGAGGTTTCCTTTAGCCTCAGGCTCCAATACGTATGAGAACCTATAACTGCTTAGCACATTGCTGTTCAGAACTTTGAAAAATGAATATTTTAGATTAAAAAGTGTAGCTTCAAGGGAACACTGCAATGTCCTTCTAGGTTGGCATGTAGTCCTCAGCTCACTGTTACAGTTTGACTGCGCTTTGGCCTACCTGCACTTATGCAGGATTTTAATTCACCAAGTTTATGGAAATGGCATTAAGAGGGAGGAAACGTAATCTGCCCTGGCTGTTTAGAGGTGAGGCCCTTGGGAGGGGCTTGGGCAGGATGAGGTCATCAAATGGAGCACCCATGATTGAATCCTGGTGGCCCTGGACGGGGAGGGTAGGGGAGGACCACACAGGGTGGGCTAACTGTGCTCTTGCTGTGAGGGGACACAGCCTGCAGGGGTCCTAGCAAGGGCATGCGGTGCTCTTTGAACCTTATTCCTCCAGAACTGTGAGCCCAAGTTTTCCTGCTTTTTTTTTAAAAAAAATAAAGAAGTCTGCTCCATATATTTTGGCATACTAACATAAGCCTGAACAACAAACTCACCCAAATGGTAAACTACTTACTCTAGATTTATTGTACGATAATAACTACAGGTGGGATTTTGCAGCTTAAAATTTGGATGTTGAAATCCTAAATGCCAGAGCCTCAGCATGTGGCCTTATGTGGAGACAGGGTGATTTCCGGGTGACCCAATTAAAATGAGGATGTTAAGGGCGGCACTAACTCAGTATCACTGCTGCCTTATAGAGGTGGACATAACCAGGGAGAATGCTGAGCAAAGAGGTAGAGGAGACGAGGATAACCCTTCCACAAGCCGAGGAAAGCCTAGACAGCCCTCGGCCTCACGAGCGGGGCGGGGTCTGGAGTACATTCTTTTGCAACCTCGGGAGGAGCCAAGGTTGACGACACCTAGATCTTAGATGCCCAGAACTGTGTGACATCATTTTCCGCTGCTTGGTGCCCTCCAGGCGTGGTTCTCTGCAGTGACAGTCCCAGAGAACTGATGATGACAAAAGCAGCCTTGAATTTACACATGAAGCACATGAAAATTTAAGAATTATCCCACAAATTGGTTTAACAAGTTGTATGACTTTGGGGAAAAATATATATACTGCTTTCCTTTATCTCACTTTCATGCAAACAGGAAGACGTGTGTGCCCGAGGGCCCTTGGTTGAGCAACCATGGAAGGGGAATGTTCTCTGAAGCAACAGAGTGAATGCCATGCTTATTTTATTCCAGCACAGGTTCACTGAATTCAAGTACTTTTCCTGTCATCTTGAAACTGATATTTTGGCAAACCACTCAGACCCCTTCTGTCTCTCTCTCTCAGACAGAAGATTTTCCCCCCAGTAAATATATTCTGCTTTTAACCTCTTTTGTTCCTACAATTCATTATTTAATTTTAGAAAACACAAACTCCTACTGCACATCTAGCATATTGGAAGCCTCTTTCCCCTCTATCATTTGGAGGCCTTCCACAGAGATAGTTGGTTGGAGGGTAGATATGTGAACAGGTACAGCCAACCTCCCAATGCTGGAGGCACCAGAGAGCCTGCACATCAATTAGTTCTTAGCTTGCACGTGGTAGCCTTCCTGAATCTACCGCAGTGGCTGCTGGGAGATGGCAGAAAACCTGGAAGTGAACATTAGTGGCTTCACTGCCTATCTCAGTTAGTCTTCTCTCAGTGCTGAGACAAATACCTGACACCCAAAATGAAGGAAAGAAAGGTTTATTTAGCTCACGGTTAGTGGAAATTTCAGTCTGTACTTGGATGGCTCCAAGGAAACTGGCATATGGTAGAGGGCAGCAGTTTATGGTGGCGGCAAAGAGCAAGAGCAAAAGGGAGTGGCATAGCCCAGGCAGCTAGCTGGCCTCTCGTCCCTTCCTCACACTGTAATGCAAGTTACCTGCCCCAGGGCAAATGCAGCATCCATACCCACAATGATCAGTCACAAACTCCAGAAGCTACCCGGTGACTGCATAGACTTGGGATGTGACCTTATACAAACCCTAACACTGTCCTATGTCGGACAGTTGTGGAGAGGAGGCAGCTGAACAGGAGGAAGACTGTCACCATGTTGGCAGCAGCTCTGCCTACAGCTAACCATGCACCCCTGTCAGGACCCCAAGAAATTAATTTGAAGGAACCAAAGATGACTAGAGAGGACTGGAGAAAGAAGAACGAGTTAGAAGAACAGCAGTAATTGGGCAGTGATTCTGCAGAAGGTGAGGAAGAAGGAAAAGGAACCGATCCTCATATTCCTCAGTATATGGTATATTGATCCATCAAAAAGACCTACGTTGAAGAATCAGAGAATGCAGCCAGGAAAAAAAAAGCAAATTAGCTCATCTGGAGAATGGTGCAAGAGGGGCGTGCAGGAGAATCCCATAGTAAGTACTGCAAGGGGCACATAAACGCTGTGAAGCCGTGACGCACCAAAGGGAAGCCTTTCAGGTGAGTGGGACCCCAGTGTGTGGGTGCTCATCTAGCTCCAGGGGAACAGGCCCAGCCTCAGGCGATATTTGCCAAGGATGTGGAGAGACCAGTGGAATGGCTATGATCCAGAAGAACACGTGAAAATGTGGAAGGATATGCCAAAGTTGAGTTGGCAAAATGAACATTGAAAGTCTGGAATTCTAAGAAGAATTAGCTTCTGGAAAAATAGCACGACCAGCTAGGTCTCCAGAACACCAGTCAGGGGAGAGGAACCAAACTCTTAGGAGAGAAACATCATGATAGTGCAGATGAGGATGCAGGTAGGGATGCAGGTGACAGCATGGCTGGCCAGGATTTTGACTCCAAGACGTGAACTGCTATCTGCAATCTTAGGATCAAGATATTGCTAAATATTTGAGAAATTTGGATCTGAATTCTACCATTATAATCCCCAAACTAGAGTAATGATAGAGAATCCATATGGCAGTGCAGGGACGAGTCCAGAGGAAGCGAGGCACACTGGAGAGCTCTCTGTTAGACAGACAGCAGAGGCCCTTTCAACAGCTCACACGTGGTCATTTGCTTGGGAAACCTGTGGCAGAGGTTCTTCAGTGTATCTTCAGGCAGATCCTGCAAAGCTACAGTTGCTAGGTAAGTCTCCAAAGTCAGAAAAGAAGACCCTAGGATGCAGAACGGGAGCATTTGTAAAAGTGAGGTGACCAGGAACACTTGGAGGCCCTTTGACTGAATTGTTCTTAGCCCAGACTGAAGACCATGTGGAGAGCTCTAGACATAGCACAGCCACTAAAGTAGAGCCAAGGGCGATGGCCTGCGCCAAGTATGGGGAAGATGTGAAGATCAGCAATCACACACACATTGGGATCGTGTTGGAAAGACAACAGCCGGGCACCCAAACGCTGCCACCCATTTCACAAGTATTCCTGTTGTACGGGGAAGCTGGACAGCAGACTGTTAGTGCAGAGGAAGGTATTACAGGTGATATAACAGGAGAAGAATATGAAAACCTCCAGCTGCCATGGAGGTGAACCAAAAAAGAAAGAGGAAAAGAAGGAGAAGGAAAAAGAGGAGAAGGAGAAGAAAAAGGAGGAGAAGGAGGAAGAAGAAACAAAAAAGCAGCTCAGAGAGTGATGAAGCAGAAATGAAAGATGAGTAATTGCAAAAGGCAATGAAGTCACAGGAAGCCCGCCTTGTTCAAGTCAAAGAGGCCATGCAGGTTGATGAGAGGAAGCGACTGTACAGCAGCATTTATGAAATTCAGGAGTCCACTGAAGAGGAGGTGGAGGCCTACAGGGTGAGAGGGCAGCAGCCAGAGGAGCCCTTGGGCCCCTTTCCTTGGGCAGTTCTCACCCAGCGCAGATGCAACTAATGTGCTTGTTCACCTTCTTCATAATTGTATGTAGAATTATACAGGTCTGCCTAGTCTTATTGCTGCCTAACTTTAATGAACCTTCAGAAGTTTTAAGAAAAAGAAAACATATTTTTAAGAATGCTAAAACTCAAGAGTGATGTTTTTTACAGAGAACACCTCCCTTAAAAGTGACATTGTATACGAAGATTTTATTATATGTATAATTTATTTCAATGAAAATTAATAATTCTAGGAAAAGTGGTGTAGGAATTCATTCAGAAGTGAGACACATTTACCCGGACTTTACAAAACTCACTTTTGCAAGGCACTTGTCTGTACACTGACTGGTTGACTAGCTATTAAGGTACTAGCATAGAGGAAGGTATAGAGTCCTTTTGCAATAAAACTGGCTATGACCTGAAAAAAAAATAAAGAAACTCACCCTTTTTTTTTTTCTGGAAACGGATTGAACTCAGGCCCTTGTGCTTGCCAGTGGAGCGCTTATTCCACTGAGCCATCTCCCTGGCCCCCTGAAACTCACTTTCTATTGAAAGAAGTAACAGCATTTTAAAGTTCTAGTGTAATGTAGGGGAAGCATGAATAAAATTTTGCTTAGGCAGATTAGGGTAAGCATAGAAGAAGGTCTGATTAATTATATTAGTGTGAGATATGGAGACTAAAGGCCTCATGAAGTGAAAAAAGTGATGCATTCTTTGTGGATAAGAGGGCGCTTGAGATGTCTTCTGTGGCTAGGTCTGGCCAGTTAGGAAGTGGCGACGAGAACTGTCTTGTCTGAAAGGCTGTCGGGAGATAGATGTGCAGAAGAGAAACCATAAATCCTATTTCCCCTAAAACAAACAAGCAACTCTAGTTGAGTAGTCAAGGATAGTTTTGGAATCGATGAGATGAGTGTAGAGACAGCAGTCATCACTGCTGTGGTGATCATGCCTTGTGTGTTTGCTGACTGTGTCCAACACCTCAGGGGCTCCTTTTCCATGGCCTTGTCTCTGGGCAGAGCCAGTGGCCTCAATGAGGTGGTGGATAGGATGCACTGCGAGATGACAGGAGGCAGAGCAAGACTAAAGTAGAGATCTGTCACTTCAGGGCATGGCCTAGAACAAGCAAAGAGTCTAAGTAATTTCTGGTACTTTCTTTTGTTTGTCCCCAATAAGGCAGCAAATACATGCAATAGAAAAATAGCTTTGTGGGGGGGACTATGGAAGACAAATATATTTTGTTTTAGTGTCCTTTTTTATCAGGACTTAAAAGTAGACATGTAAGTGGCTAAACACACACACAGTTAAAAATTATTTTGAGTGGAAATACTGCTCCATTTGTAGAAGATTCCTGGCATATGGCACACAACTGTCAGCCCTAAAATGTTTGCACAATTGGCCCTGGTTTCTTCCAAAAATTTTGGAATATTCAACTATTTAGAACAAAGGAAACTTGAGCTTAATGTCTTTGTCAACAAAGATCTTGTTTGGATGTTGCTAAACCAAGTAAATAAGTCTCATTATGAGAGAAATTCTATAGGCAGCTTTCGATCAAGTACTTCTGTGAAAAGTTAGCTGTGGCACTTTGTGTTTTATTTTTAGGATTTTATTCATCTGCTCTCTTATAGGTGTCTGCTTATTAAAAAGGCTAAAATAAGAAATACAAGGGATATATGTATGTGTGGCAATAAATTTATAAATAAAACCAAACCCAAATGCCAAAAGCTTCATATAGGACAAAACTTACCCTGTATATAGCAAACAATGAAACTGGAATATCTGTCCATACTTGTATAAAGACTATTTTAAAAGGTAGTGGACAGATTAAGTGGACATTGCTGAATTCGGCTGCTGTGAAGAGTGTTGCCACAGCAATGGTTGTGTGTCACCTTTGTGTGATGTCCTTAGTTCCCCAGAAATACACCTGGGAGAGGGACAGCTGGGTCAAGTGAAACTTCTACCATGCGTTTCATGTGCACACAAATCAATTACCTATCCCTACCAAACAAGACCCTGAGATATTTGCCCAAAAGTAGTTAATGCTTTTTGCAGATGGGAAAAGCAAGACACAGAAATGGTGGTAGGTACAGCGAAGTAGTTCAAGCACATAGCAAGAGTGGGAATCTATCTGAATGGCAGAAACAATGACCAAAACAAAGTCTGGCCCTTCTCTCATTCACAAAGAGCCATTTAGAAGTTGTGGGCTTTTGAGATCTCTGCAGGCGGCTGGGATGGAGCACCCCACTTGGCCGAGTTTTCAGCCTGCAGGGCCAGAGGCGCGAGCAGCCTGGGTTTTAGGAACCATTCCAGTTACTTCAGTGCTGATCTTTTCCAATCTTAACAT
>NW_004524684.1:5161204-5180756 GCF_000260255.1 Octodon degus | reverse complement strand
CAGTCTGTTGTAGTTACTATGTCTTTCCTTCACTTCTGTGACAAATTTCATTGTAAAAGGAAACATGTCTTTTTCCAGGGTCGGAAAGTAGCCTGAGATTATCATTATTTTCATGAGCGTAACACGTCACAGCACAAATGTCACCTGGATTCTTTTTTATAATGTAGTTACACTGTAATATGCTGTCGTATTTGTATGGTGTCAGAAAAGAAATTTATACTGGATATTTGCATTTGAATTGAAGTTATCAGACAATGTGAACATTCGACCCTGGCTTCTTTGCTATAATGATTTAATTTATAACAGCATTAGTCTACATTTCTGAATTGCTCTCAAGCTTTTGTCCCTTTCCATTCTCACAGTGAGTAGCCTTGTCATAGCTGCTAGACCAATATTCAACAGAGAATTTAAAATACTGATAACTTTTAGAAAATTCTTAGGGCTGGGAGATAACTATGTCGTGGTCAAAGCACCCGCCTGGCAAGTGCAAAGACCCAGGTTCAATCCCTGGTCCTGCATGCCAAGCGGGCATGCTGTGCTGCCCCCAAACCGGGCATGGTGGCACATGCCTATAATCTGAGCACTGGGAAGGCTGAGACAGGAGGACTATGAGTCTGAACTATGTAGAGACCTTGAATCAAATAAGTTTAAAAAACTAAAAAGGCATAGATAAGTGAAAAGCAATATTCCACAAATCTAAAACTTAATGTTTTACTCTTGCCCTCGGCCTGTGGGTGGGGGGAGATGCCACATTCCTTTTAGACTAGCAACTAGGATAATCAATCAGATGAAAGAGGACTCGCCTCAGCCATCCTTTAATGCCCAATTCCAGTTTGCTAATTCCAAGGATATAGCACATAATATAAAACCTATGATATAATGCTATTTGACCAATAATTCAATTTTATGCATAAATTTGGAGTTTTCTTTTGCCAGGCTTAGAAATCAGACATAATTACCAACTCTGAAGTTCCACAGCCGCCGTAGCAGCTCTCCTCCGCTCTGGCCTAAAGGCATACGGCAGCTCTGGGAGCATGTGGCTGACAGTACTGCGGAGCAGCTGGTGCAGGAGGCGGCTGGCAGGCTGCTTGGCGTGACAGCAAGAAGACTGCCCTCGCTGGCGCGTTTAGCTTTCTTGCCACAAGTGCAGGTTGTCACCAGAGAGCTGTCTCATTGGCTGCCATCTCTATCAGTACAGCATGAATGGCTGCAGCTTTTGAAAGCAAAAGCAAAGCTTCTGTAAACATTGAAATATCCCTACTTTTTTTCTTTGTCTACTTCTAATTAATGGACCGAGATTATTTCTCTTGATAGTGTTGAGCATGCGTTGCCTCTGTGTGCACTGGGGAACAGCTAAGGCGAGCCCTTGTCTGGTGGAAAGTGGAAACAAGGAGCAGGTGACAGCAAGGGCTGAAGTTGTCCCTGGAGGACAGCGGTCAGGCCAGGAGGGAGCTGAGGCAGCAGGGTGCTGTTGCTGAGAGCCACACCATGGTCAGGACACAGCCGCCATTGCTTAGTGTGAAGTGCGAGGGAGCAGGATTTAAGCGTGGCCCTGCAAGCCTTAAGCTAGACAGCGTCTGTGTGGGAGTGCTCTGCAGGGAGTGGGCTTGGAGATGAAGTTTGGTTTTGACTAAGTAGTAGATGTCTCCTCAGTGTGCAAGTGTAAATGGCAAACGGTAAGCAGAAGGTGTGGTTCTGGAACACAGAAGCAGGGACTGGGCTCCACAAGTGGGGTGAAGAGGAGACACAGCCCTTGTGCGTTGAATTTGCAAAGGAAGCAGACAGGTCTTTCAAGGAAAATTATTTTAAATCTAAAACCTAATGAGTAAATAGGAACTTATGAAGTGAAGATAAAAGGGGATTGTTGAAATTCTTCTAAGGAGGGCCATGGAGACAGCTCAGTCTAAGCGCTTGCCTGTACAAGCACCAGGGCTCAGTTTTCCATCCCCGGCACCACATGCTGAGTAGGCCCTATCCTCAGGGGCACCGAGCTGGCAACCAAGACAGGGTGTGGTGGTGCAAGCCTGTAATCCCGGCGCTGGGGAGACTGAAAACAGGAGGAACGCTACAAGTCTGAGCTGCATAGTGAGACCCTGTACCGAATATATAAAAGTGAAAAAAAAAAAAAGGAAAGAAAAGAAAAAAAGAAATCCTCCTAAGGAGAAAGAATTTATAGGGGCAAACTTGTGATAAACTGGTACAAGCAAAGACTGGCACAAGTGAGGCACTGGAATGTGGCAAGAGAAGCAAGAACTGACTCTAACGAGTTACGATATAAGCTGGAAAATTAGTAAGAAGCCACAAAACATCCACGCGCATTTCATTGTGGTATTTTAGGAAGCTTCGCCTGCTTACATTTTCTGAAGTGGAATGGGAGTACAGCCCTGCAGGCCAAGTGGAGAGAAGCTGACACAGGAGTCCAGGAGAAGACGACAACTAATCATGCGTGCATAGTACTGAGACAGACATAGATAAGCCTGAGAGCTTCTGGAGGCTTATTTTAAACTGTAGAATTAGTCAATGATTGAACCAATTCAGCAGTGAAGGACAGGAAAGAGTGAAAGCTGAGGTCAATACATTCAACCTGAGCTAGGGGCTGCCATGTGGTTTTGCTTATGCAGCTGGCAAAGACTCTTCTTGGCCAGAAGATGAGGTCAGCGCTGGACAGGACACCTCCAGTGGTGGTGGTTAGTTCTGACACGCCCAGAGTGGCAACCAGAAGCTCTCTAGGCAGCTGCTTTGGGAAAATTTCAGTCCAGTCTATGACGGACATTGCAAAGCCTGAGAGGACTTCAAAGTGACAGAAGAAGGTGTAAAGTAGAAGGCAACGTGTTGTAAAGCAGACTAAAAGTTGCACCCAGTGCTTGGGAGAGCAGCAAAGAACCAGGCTGCAGGATGAGCTGGAGACAAGAACAGCTCCAGAGAAAGCAGGAGAGGCAGAGCCCACCGCTGCCCAGCACCAGAGACCTGCCTGCTCAGTCGCCCTGGACACTGAAGTACGGACGAGGAGCCAGAGAGGAATCTCGAGGACATTTCTCAGTGGAGTGTGGACATCCATCTAAAGTAGGCATGTTAGGCTTAGCAATGACAAGCGGGAAGGACTTAGAGAAAGGAGCAGAGCACGTCTGTTGCGAGTGCCTTGCTCTGCATAGCATCCTGGAGAGGTTAAAAGCTGTGCTGGGAAGGGGGCGTCCAGGCAACTGTAGTGCAGACGAGATGTAACTGCATTGAAGTGTGAATGCTAGGGGTGGAGGAGAAGAGAGAAAGACAGAGAAGTGACAGAGTGTCCCCAGAAGCTGAAAGTATACCAGGACAAAGAAAGATAGGCAAGACCCAGGGCCATTGCTGGAGGACAGAAAGCTGGCCATGACAGTGGATTGTTAGATGCTTAGAGTTTAGAAAGGACACTTCTTATAAAGAACACTCTTTTCAGGGAGAAGGTGCAGCCCACATCTAAGAAGGAAGGTATTACTGGAAGGCAGTAGTTGTGCTCAATACATAAAGAAACAACTGTTGGTGGGTGCGCAGCTTTGAAGAGGAGAGGGGCTTCTTAAGGAAGTAGAGTAATCATCCTTCAGCCCCAGAGCTGCATGTTAGTGCCTTAATGACCATCCCTAGGATCCTGAAGCAAGAGCTCCTTGGAGGTAATTCAGGAAAAGTCATGTGTGGGTGCCCATTGTGGAATCAGTGTGGCTACAAGAACACAAAGAATCCAGAGTGGTCTCTCTGCCCTGTGAGGATGCAGCAAGAAGCTGCCAGATATGGGGCAAGACATGAGTCCTCCCAGAGACCATGACTGCTGACAGCTTGGTCTTGGATGTCCTAGCTGTGGGGATGCCAATGAACACATGTCCATGGTCTATACTGCCCTTTCTAATGGGTTTTGTTTGAGCAGCTGCAGTCGAACAAGACTGGGAATGATGGAGAGATCTAAAGAGCCACCCATGTGGGGTTGCAGGTGCTGGAGGGTAGTGAGTACATCTGTATCACAGGCAGGGGACTAGCGCTGTTCTTCCCCTGCACGTAGACAGCTCACTGGGATTCATAAACTCCATGTCAGTAAAGCACGAAAGATACAAAGTCAAGGAAAGTAAGATTTCACTGGAAAGGAGGTTAAGGAAGAAGGAAAGTAGCTTCCCTGAGAAGAAAGTGGGAGGACCCGTGGACCCTCTGCTCCTGGCTGTGGACCTTTTCCCTCTCTGGAACTTGCCTAACTCAGTTGACTTTCAGTCACCTCTGACTTCATCATCTCTTCCAGTGGTCCATGTGAAGCTTCATTTTGTCAGTTCACTTGTCCTTGAGGTACTTTTCAGGGCCTTATATTTGGGCTGGGCAGCTAGTGGGCAAGGGGGTGCCTCCTTCTTGTTGATCTCAGTGTTAGTAAGGGGACATGTGGATGTCTAGTGTAGTCTGTAATAGTGTGATGAATATGGCGTTCGTAGGGTGGGTAATGCAGGGAGCCTAGTGTGAATACTAGGGTCATATATATATATATATACGCATAGGTGTGAGCGCATCCTGAGTGACAGCTTTCCACTCAGTGAGCCGGCCCCTCCTTGCTTTCCCTGCTTTCTGTTAGAGGTGGGGGCAGCTTACCGTTTGTCCTCTTGGCTCTTCTGTGCTCTGGCAGGGCTCCCTCTCTGGTAAGCTCCTAGAGTGCCACCTGTTGCTATCTTGTGTCTTTTTAAAGCTGGATTTCATCTTCCTCTGCCTTGTTCTCAAATGAATACCCAGGGGAAATTCTCCAATAGTTCTCTTAACTCCGTGCAGTCAGGCTTAGCCAAAAGACTGAGCGAGGCCCTTCTACTTTCTTGTCTACAGAGCCGCTGCCCTAAACCTGTGAGGACTGAAACTACCTTGGCTGGAGTCACCTGTTCTCTGAATGGTTCCAGAGTTTCAGACCTCCTGGCCTCAGGAGCAAAGCTCAGTCTTCCTTTAAAGGCTATCAGGGACTGTTGCCCTGGGTCCCAGTCTCCTGCCGGGTGTTACGGCACAATGAAAAGAAAGAGCAAAATGGCAGAGCAGCAGGATCCGTGATGGCCAGCTGTTCATGGATGCTCAAAGGACACAGACAGCCAGAACCTTGGTATTTACTGATTGATCATGGCAGTGAGGGGATGGTCAGATGGCTCAGAGGGCCGCGGTGGTGGTCTTATGCCAATGGGGGTCTTTATGTTGATGAGGAGGGTGAGGAGAAAGCCCAGGTTCAGGGAGTTTCCCCATGCTAAACTGGGTTAGGGAGGGATATGGCTGACCTCAGATGTCTCTTAGACCTAATTTATGATCTGTGGTCCCCAGAATTCTTCCTTTTCTGTTTTTGTACCTGCAGCCATTGAAATATTGTGACTTGGATAAGTCTAGGTGTTGTTAGGCTTGGTGTGTCCCATAGCAGACTAAGAACAGAAATAAAAGACACAGGCATGTTAATACAATCAGTCCAGTGCAGAATCCAGGCTAGGCCCAATGGTCAAAGACTTCCCAGTGGCGTTAGAGGTTTACTTTTTCTATGGCTGCCTGTTCTGGAAGGCAGCTATGCTAGCCTCTATACCACCAATGCCTCAGGCTGCCTGTTCTGGGATGACATCTTTAATGATGATTTATGACCTGTTAGTGTCTGAGAATATCCTCCTTCCCATGTTCTTAACTGCACTCTCCCAGTTCTTGTTTGCATGTCTTCTTAAAGGACTTGAGGTCTATGTGTGCTAATGGACTTGACCTTTGACCAATAAAGCTCTAATGAAATATGTTTAACTTTAAATAATATTGTTTGTAAAGGTATTAAGTTCTAGTCTTTTCTGGATAGCTGTATTACCCCTTTTAGATTTCATAATTATGTTTTATAGAAAGGTGTTATGTGGGTACAGTTTTTGTCCTTTTAAGCCTGGCCTTTAGTGAATGTGTCTTTATCTGTAATTGTGTTTCATGGTGTAGTCTCAGCCCTCACTGCCTATAATATTTGTAATAAATGTAGCTATCTGAGATTTTTTTTTTCACTGAAGACCTATCCGTAACTGCAGTTAAGGGTGAGTAGCCATAGATTCCATTAGAATTCCTTTGAGTTGAGAGGGGGAAATGTAAGGGGAGACCACGGTCAGGAGCTGTCTCCAGAGAGCTAATCTAATGCATCTAAGACAACAGTCATGTTGTAGTTCAGCAGTTCCGAACTCTTACATATTTTGTTATAATTTATTCTTAATAACCTGTAACGAAGGTCAATTACTAGTGTAGGTAGCATCTATCAGAAGGGTTTAGTCAATATTTCAAGAGTCCAAAAATGCAAAAAGAAGAAAAATGGCTGAGCTCAAACAAAGCAGCTGTCTATAGATTAGACAAACAGATGAATAAATACACACGGCAATTTGTTTATAAAATCAAAGCAATCAAATGTATTTGGCAAATTTGAATCTTAATAATTTGTTTCTACAATTTTTAGTTTGTAATTATAGATTAATCAGAATTTCTTGTAGATCAATTAACCAAGAGATTTTACAGTAAGAATTAAAAGAAATAAAAACCTTTTACACATGTGAAAGCAAAAGCAGTTCTTAAAATGTGTTCTAGGCAGATGGTTTATCTGATTGGATTATCCAGGTACATAGGCTACGCATCATTACCTTGATAGTCATAGTTTCTGGATAGTCACTGCTGATGGTCAAAACTTCACTTTTGATAGCCACATGTAACTGTTTGCTCTAAGGGGACAGATCCCTAAACGTAACTATTCATTGCCAAACAGAAAATGAAGCCAATAATCATCCCCACCATGACTAATTCCTTATGCTGATGTCTGTGAACTGAGCAACTACACTGAGGACAGCAATGTGTAATACTAAAGCCATGCATGAAATACTTGTCATCTTGGTCTGCTGGAGTCCTGTCACTGTGGCCCTGGGGAGTCTGTCCAGGAGCCAACAGCACACTGTCCCTTATGATGCCACCACCCAGCATTGCAGGAGACGAGAACCTCGGGCTGGCTGCTAAGGGAGTCTCTCATTACTTGCAATCACTGTAAAACATTTGTATGGACAGAGAACAACCCAAAGTACTGTCCTCAGAAAATTGAAGAGATCTCTGTTTGTCTTTCCTTCTGAGACCAATATGTCATCCTTTCTGTAAGCTCATGTATTTCAGGATTTTCTCTCACTTTCCAGGGTACGGTTCTCTGAGAATATGTGTATGCTTTATCCATCCACTCCACGTGACATGGGCATCCTCAGATCTAAGATGTTTTTATCTTGTGTTCCATGTACACTTATTAAAAGTGAAAAAAAGAACCTTGACTTACTCTGCATGGTGATATCTGCGATCTAAACAACTACATGGAGGACAGCAATGTGTAGTACAAAGACCATGCTTGATTACTTATCATCTTGGTCTTCAACACATTTTGGATTATAGCTGTGCTGGATAGGCTCTTTTTAAACCCTCTCAGAAAAGATGCATCCCATGGTATCTGTATTAACTTAATAAACTTAGAGACTATAGTCTACAACCATTGGCTCTCAGTAGAAGTCAATATTTAAGAATAATGCTATATCCCTAATCTAGTTTATAGGTCTGATCAGTGTTCTAAGGACCTCAAAGTACTTATAAGGGTCATCTGAGAACTCTCCTAGACCCTGCCTGATCTGTTTTAAGTTGCTGAGAGAAAAGAGGTGTATAAACTTGGTTAATTCCATATTTCGCCTTTACTTCCTATAAAGCATATTGTTCTTGAGGAGCTTGAACAAAATCAGATACAGATGGATACAGCCTTGTGTGGACTTTAATTATGATTGGCCCGGAAGCTCCACCATCAGGACATGAAAGGCAAGTAGGGGAGGCCTCAGAATCATTAACAGCAGGCAATGTTTTGATAAAGGGTGTTTTTGAATCCTCCCCTTCAGGCTCCAAAGGTCAAGGAAGAGTAGCTCCAGGCTCTGTGGCAGTGGGTGTCTTAAGGGTCAGTGATGTCTGGTTTTCCTGTGGCCCACATTTACATTTGATCACAAGCAAGGATTATTTCTGTAGTGCAAAGAAATTCTGAATACAAGCAACTTGTACATTATTCCTGTTTTTACAGTACAATTCCAGTTGTGAAGCAGCATCCCAATCAACGTCTCCCTTCGTATTGACAATCATGTTTAAAGAAAGAAGCATTGCTTAGCACTACCATTGCTTTCGTGTCCTATGAAAGAGGGCTCTAAATGTCTCCTTTTCATTTGTTTTGTCACCAGTTTTAATATTTGCAATTTGTCCTTACTTATAGGTCACAGATTAACTCACACCAGCTAACTTTCCATGAATTTCATTTTGTTTGTCTCCTGATTGCTTTAATAAGTGCTGCACAACTGAAACCAGCTTCTCAGCCTTAGGTGTCTTTGCTAGGGCTGGTTTCAGATGGGCCTCTGGCGTCCAGACTGCATGGGTATCAGCATAGAGGGAGCAGTGCCCCAGGTGCTGAGCATGTCGGGAGAGGGAAATTCTAACCTGTGCTGCAAGGGCTGGAGGTCTTTATGCCCACATTCCCAAACTTCTAGGTCTAGAGTTCCCGCCTGTGGAAATCAAGGATGGTACTTAATTATTTCCTGCAGCATTTTGGTGAAATTGCCAAGTGGCATTGTGCAGTTTACCATTTTCAAAAGAGATTTTTAAGGAAAGGTTTTAAAGATAGAGATCTTAAAGAATGAGATTTCTGCATATTTTAGTCCCAGTGAACATGTTAAATTCAAAGCATTAACCTTAGCTTGCCCTGGACATCTCTGAATCATCACAAGAGATTTGAATGCTACTGAAGTACTCCTAGTAAATCCAACAGGGAGTTGAGAAAGTTATGAGTTTAGATGATGTTGGATGCCAGCTATTGGGGACCCCTGGAGTGGGCCCCAATCTTCAGCCAGGTGTTATGGCATCCAGTGAAAGAAAGAGCAAGAAACAAAATGGCAGTGCGACAGGAAACTGGGAGGAGCAGTTCACAGGGAATAGAAGGCCACAGGTCAGCCAGAACATGAATATGTATTGATTGAGGAAAATGACAAAGGGCTTATGAATGGCTTGGCAGATAGTGGCAGTCTTATGCTAATGAGGCTCTTTATGTTGCTAGGGACAGAGAGGAGAGAAGGCAGCCAGCCAGAGAGTTTCTTCATTCCTGTCTGGCTCAAAAGGCAGGATAAAGATGGCCTCAGACATCTCCTGAACTCAACTTATAGTCCATGGTCCCCAACAAGAGGCCCTGATTTGGTGGGTCTCAGGAGACAGTAGAACCCACAGACGGACCCTGAGTTTGACAGAGGAGGGGAGCTCACTCATCATGCGCTGTTCTCTGGAGCTGGAGGATGCAGGCAGCCCTGGTTGCTGTAGTATAACTATAACTCATTGTTGTGATAAAAATTACACAATAAATGCAATTCTTATGTTACAATTTTATAAGTCAATATTAGATTTATTTATTTGTATTTTATTACAGGGTACACAGGGTATAGAGGGTCTCACTATATGGATCAGATTCATAGTGATTCTCCTGTTTTCAGCTTCCCAAGTGCTGAAATTACAGGCATGCCCCACTATGCCCAGTCTCAATTGCCCTCTTAGTGTGCCCCGGGGGGGACTGGCACGCACGGCGGGGATCAAACCCCGGCTACTGAGTTCTGCTAAGCAGCACTTTAGTCCACTAAACTATCTGGCTGGCTCTAGTTTTACTATTTTTTCAGTAAAAATCTTAATATTTTGACTTCAGATAAAGTTCTAATTTCCTAAATTTCACATGGAGAGTATAACAAATCTGTGGTTTTAGAATGCAAAGATTATTTTGCTGGTTTTCAAAATATAAAGTAAGGGTAAGGTTACTTTGTTATAAAACTATAGATTATATAATTAAAAGGACTCAATTAATCAACATATGTTTGATAAATACTGGACATATCTCTATCACTATATTGGGTCCATGAGCTACAGGCAGGAAATGGAACTCACAATTGTGGAATAAAAAGGAATTCATATCAAATTCTGGCAAAGATTATATGGCCCACTGAGAGACACAGCAGAGAAAAAATATTATAAACTATGGAAACAAATGCGTGGGGTGCATGTATGGGCTGCTGTAATGAACAGCACAGAGCAGATTAAAATAGGGTGACCTTTGAGAAAACAAGAAAAGTGAAGCTCAGTATGCACATGTCACCCCGAGAGTTTTCTTTCTGAGGGTGGGGCTGGTGCAGCATGTGGTCCCTGGGATGGGACTCCGTCCCCTGCACCCGCCTAAGCAGGCACTTCGGACCGCTGAGCTACCCTGCCGGCCCCATCCCTAGAGTCTTCACGCACAGCATTCGGTGCTGATTCCCCCTCCCCCATCCCCAGCCCTCATGCACTTAGAATGTTTTGCAGACAGAAGCAGCTGTCCAACAAACCAAGCCCTCAACCTCAATTCGGGAAGCAGGTCTCCCCAGGCCCTCCTCCTTTCCTGTATCACTTTCTATACTTCCTTTAAGAAAAGCTGAGACGTGTGATGCCAGAATTGTCCTCTCAAACAGCGCCCTGTCTTCCTTGCTTCTGTCCTGACACTGCTGTGGAAGAGCTCCTCTCCGAGGGCCGTGGAAGGCTCACGGCACGTGTCAGTTATTCGGTGCCGCAGCTCCACGTGACAGTGAAGGAAGGACGCTCTCTGCGGGCCATTCTGCAATAGCCGTGCGTGTGCTCATGGGCAGTAGGTAAGGGCCTGCCGCGGTCTGTTTTCATTTTTTAAAATTTCATTTCGTTTAATTTTGAAGCAAGAACAAAAATCAGAAACAAAGACAGAAACAGGGTACCATACAACAATATGTATGTTATAGATTTTCAAAACAAGAATAGCTCACTAACAATGGTTAGCATATTATCTATTTTATAGTCAAATCTGTGGCTCAGATTAACAGATATAGTCATGTAAGATTGGACATATGCTTGCATATTACCACTTGATTTCAAGAAACCTTAAATTTTTGTTCTTGTCTCTCTCCTTTTTTCTTTTTTTTAAACATTTTGAAAAATGTATCTTAAAGAGAGTATCGTAATAATTGATATAACATCAGAAATGGTACACATTTATAAGACCAAGATGACAGGTAGTCAAGCATGGTCCTTGTATTACACATTGCTGTCCTCCATGTAGTTGCTTAGATCGCAGATACCACCATGCAGAGTTAGCCAAGGTTCTTTTTTCATTTTTAATAAGTGTACATGAAACACCAGACAAAACTATCTTAGATCTGAGGATGCCCATGTCACGTGGAGTGGATAGATGAAGCATGCATGCATTCTCAGAGAATTGTACACCAGAAAGTGAAAGAAAACCCTGAAATACCTGTGCTTATGGAAAAGATGACATACTGGTCTCAGAAGGAAAGACAAACAGAGATCTCTTCAATTTTCTGAGGACAGTACTTTGGGTTGTTCTCTGTCCATACGAATGTTTTACAGTGATTGCAAGTAACGGGAGACTCCCTTAGCAGCCAGCCCGAGGTTCTCGTCTCCTGCAATGCTGGGTGGTGGCATCATAAGGGACAGTGCACTGCTGGCTCCTGGAAAGACTGCCCAGGGACACAGGGCCAGGACTCCAGCAGGCCCCGAGCTCAGAAAATTGAACAAGCCTGCATGGCAGAGCCTCCAATTTTCCTCTTACTTCTTGAAGAACAAGTCTCTGGTTTCCAAGCGGTATTTGTGGCAAGAAAGGATAAATTCATACTGTGCAGAATTATGAATGCTAATCTCAACCACATATTTCATAGTCATTTTTTGTTCTAAACATCAAACATTTCATTTTCATAAGACTGCTTTTATTTTTTAAAATGGCAGGGGCCAGGGGAGATGGCTCAGTGGAATAAGCGCTTCCCCGGCAAGCACAAGGGTCTGAGTTCAATCCCCGGCTCCGAAAAAAACAAAAACAAAAAAACAAAAAGAAACAAAAAATAAAATAAAATAAAATAAAATGGCAAAATGATTTCTTTTTGTGAGAACTTTTGACTGGATTTTTTAGCAACCAGAGATTTTCCCAAATAAAAAGTTGGAGTGCTCTTTCTAGCCACACATTTTAAATTCGGCTTAAATTATTGCTCTATAATTGGGAACCTAACATTATCTAGTAACTATTAATGTAGTTTTTAAAACAATATTATTCAGCACACCCAAAATCACTGTGGTTACTTTTTTCTGCCCAGGAAAAAAAAATGTAATCAAATTCACTGTAAATAAGAGTAGTTTTTTCATTAAAATTTTCTCCTATTTTTGCAACATCTACAAAGGCAAATTAAAGACCCATGACAGTGACAGAAGGTAAATTCACCACCGCTTCTCTGCTCTGATGTGTGACAGGAAGCATGACTGTGCCTCACACACTGTGTCCAGTGAGTCTAGTGGGAGGCTCTGGACCACACGTGAGCTCTGGAAGGGCGAAGTCATTACCGGGCTCACCCCGCCTGAGGAGAGAGAAGAGGCAGGGAGGCTGTTCCCTGGCACAGCCCCTTGCACTGCGCTCCTTGCTTTCACCTCCCTGCCCTGTCCTGTGCTTATCAGCTGCTGCTGAAGGGCTCTTTGGGTGCGGGGCTTTCCTTGCCCTCCTCCCTCTTGGCTCTCTGCACCCCTCAGGCCACGGCACTTCCTTCCACGTCCCACAACTTCACAGAAATGGGGAGAGCTCTCAGGTTTTGTTTGCCCGTCCTTCTCTACTCAGCAGTAGGACCTGATATTTTCAACTTTGGAAAAACTGCAAGCGAGAGTGGCTGTCATTCAGAGAATATAAGTGAAGTTTTTTGACTAGTTGTTTTCTTAACGGTAATAAATACTCCTCAATGTCACAGAAAAGGTAATGATTGTGACTTGATTTCATTTGAAGATCTGATTTCACTCTTTTTTTACTCAGTGGAGCACTTCGCACTTTCTGAAACTATCATGCCCTTAGTATTGTCCCTGTCTTTATGGCGCTTCCTGACCATGCTGCCTCAAATTTTCCTGGCATGAGCCTTTTCCATTCACCTCTTTGGTTTTATAGGTGTCAGCAGGCTGTTTTACCTGTGGAAGATTTGTTAAAATGCAACAGACTTCTTAGCCAAATTCATCTCATCATTCATTACAGCTTGGAAACTTGGGTTTAGGCTCCAAGCCTAAATTATTTGGAAAATGTTTTTACTATTATAGACTTTCCATACTTGATCATAAACAAATGGTTGGTAAATTTGAAATAATAAAATATGAAATAAATATGAATGGTACCCGACGAGCACATGAGATAATCAGTTTTAGTAATCTCACATTTATTCCATAGCTACTCAACTTTGGTTTAAGTCTGAGGTACAAGTGCTAATTTTTCACTTCCTGACAATTGTTAGTGTGTGTCTATGTGTGTGTGTGTGTGTGACAGATCGCACCATGTTTTCATCAGAAAAAGTCTGTGTAGCTCATTTCCTTTTCAGTACACCCCTTAGGGTACTCTTTTCCTGGCTAACACTGGACTAGCCCAGACCCCGGTCATCCGGTTACTTCCTGACCACAGTGAGCATTGCCCCACAGCCTTCCTTCTGAGCACTTTCTCCTCAGTTCCCTGACTGGTCTTCAGAGCACCCTGTTTGCCTCTTTCTCTCATGGCTACAATGAGAGCTTGACCTTCAACTGTTAAAAGATAAGCAGATACACGAACATTTTAAAGCATTTATTTGAGCAGAGGGTGGATCATAAGTGGGGCACCGCCAATCCCTGAGCGGTCTGCACTCCACCAGAAAGGCATGAAGTGGGGTCTTTTACAAGGCGTTTGAGGAAGCAAGAAAAACAAAACTCCCACACCCCCAAATCTAGCCAAGCCGCAGCCCTCCCAAGAACTCTGTTTTGCCTTGAAGCTCTACATTCTCTTTAACCACTTACAACTGTTATATACATATATAGGTGTTACGGGTCTCACTACTAGATAGGACTCGTAGTGGTCCTCCTGTTTTACAGCCTCCCAAGTGCTGGGATTATAGGTACGCACCACCACGCCCAGAACCGGGGATTGAACTCAAGGCCTTGTGCTTGCTAGGGAAGCGATTAATCCACTGGGCCCTCTCCCTGGCCCCAACCCTGCCCAGTCTCAATTGCCATCTCACTGCCACCCCCACGGGGGGGGGGCGGGGGCGGGGCTGGCACTACAGGCCCTGGGATTGAACCCCAGACCCTGAGCCTGCTTGCAGGCGCTTTAATCCGCTAAGCTATTTGGCCAGCCCCAGAAAGGCTGTTTTCACTCAGTTGTGTACCTTCAGTCCTTGGCCCTTGGCCCTTGGCCACCCTGCTCTGGGCTTGTGGTGAGGAACACACCCCAGAAGGAGCCCAGGGTGGGAGCCTCTCCCCTCAGAGTGGAAACAGGAGAGAGTAGGAGGCAGGGTGAGGGACCTAGAACCACGAGAGGCCCCGCCTAGCGGAGGCTCCGCCTAGTGCATGTAGTGACGTCCTCCGGGGCCGAGGTTCGGCCACACGGGCCTCGGTGCACGTTGCAAACCCGGAATCTGTGGCTCCCCGTAGTGCTTTCTTGGTGCTTGTAATGTTTTGAAAGCTGCTGCAACGTGTGAGCAAAATAGAACACGTGAGCCCTGTTATCGTGCAATGTGGGATACGAAGACAGGGAAAGGAGCCGGAGCCAACTCTAGGTGATTTGGTCCTCGCTAGCAGCGTGAGGGTTTGCTCCCATTTTCGTTTTCTTTCACTGTGGTCAGTCATTGTAGATGTCCCTGATGGAAGGACGCTGAGAATATACGTACAAGCCTTCCCTCTCTTTTCTTTTTCTCTTTCTTTCTTTCTTCCAGGACCCTGCTCTTGCCAGGCAAGCACTTATTATACTGATCTATCTCCCAGGCCCTCCCTCTCCTTTCTAGAAGCCAACAAACTAGTTTTCAGGTAAGTATAGGAGAAAATGACAGATAATTTCAATTTTTTGGTTTGACAAACAATTTCTGATTAGAAACCCATGCTAAAATGATGATATACAAAATGGCCAGATTTAATCTGAACATCCAAAATGAACCCCTTCAAAAACAATCTTCACTATTAACAAAACTGAAAAAATAAAACAAATTTAGTGGGATGGATCTTTTGCAGATGGGAAGGTGACCAAGAGCCAGAGGGAGTGAAGGAGAAAGGGGATTTAAAATAAAAGAATTAAGATGTGTTATGTATATGTATCCCAGGCCAGGAGGAGTGTGGCCATTGCGTAGTACAAACAAGGACTAACAAGAATGAAGGTGTGTATTGAGCACCTTCCCACCAGCAGCATGACTGTGCAGATCTGTTGCTCCACGCCAGGGAGCGGCTCTGTTCAGGATCCACCAGGAGTAACGTTCCTGAGTCAGAGTGTGTATATGTGTATTTAGCTTTCATAGATCAGTGCCTCCCTATCCTTCAGGATACATATCCTGGAATCAAACTCAGGACCTTGAATTTGCCAGGCAGGCACTGACCTGCTGAGCTATATGCCCAGAAGCCTCCATATGTAGGAAGAACTGAAATCAGAACTTGCTTCAAATGGATAGCCCTAATGGAAAAAAGGACGTTTGGTTTTCTTTAGGAATTTGCCAAACAATGCCCTGAATGCCTTAAGTCTAGAATCCTACTGCTTAGTTCAAGCTGATTCCAGATGTTCAGACTTACCGAATTATTTGGTTTGCTCGTAATGAAAATCTCTTTCTTATTCCTCCATGTGTTTTGAAGCTAATTCTCTGGGCCTCTCTGATTATAGAAATTAGCACACTTACCAGAAGCAAAAGCTGCATCAGGAATCAGCAGAAGATTTTTCCAGAATTGTCAGGACATTTCTCCATCTACAACTACAGACCTCAGGAAAAGTGGCAGTGGGTGTGCTGGAGGCTGAGTTACTGATGTTCTACATCCTGGAACACAGCAATTTTGCAAAAAGCCACCAAAACTTAAAATCAGGAAGGCCAGCAATTGATAGGTAGATTCTGGACAGCAGTCCACAGCCACAGGATTAGGAGCCATATTTCTTTGTATTCCCTTGACTGGATCCCAGCAAGGGACCTCAGGGTCCTGCAGTAACCCCTGCAACAAGGAAAGAGGGGGGCACCCCTCACAGGAGAGGGTTGGCTCAGATGTGTGCAGTCCCTGGGACTTGCCCTGACAGTTGCCAGTGAGGAACTGCAAACATGAAAATTGATGATTTACGCAGCAGTGTAGGCAGCTTAGGTTGGGATGTGGATAACCGTAATTTCTCACCATTTTATTCCACTACCTTGGATGATAATGTGCATTGTAGAACTATTTAATGAAGGACAGAGTGAATTGTTTTCCCAGTGAATGCAAAAGCCTGTCATTTCCTCTGATAGAGTGAAGATCGAATTGAATGAACCAAACAACGTACAAGTGTGGATTCATTGTGCCCGGGGGAGCAGTGTGTGTGGGTACAGGCAAACACCTTCACATGAGCCAATAATGTGGAGGGCAAAAGCCTTTCTTACTGTTCAGGTAATGCTGCGTGTCTGAGGCCAAGAGGTGAGTGTGTGTGACCTTACATCACACATCTATAAGAGGCGTGGTGCCAAGTTGTGCAAAGAAGTGAAGCCTTCTGTTTCAGCTCTGGTTCAAGTAAATAATGATGTTTCTCTGGGGTTATAAAAGGAAGCACCAAAAAATATAATAGTCTAGTATTTTAATAGCTTACTTCTGCATATATTATAATAGAAACTTAGGATGCATACATAATCCTTTGAGAAAGATGACTCGTTAAGATAGTAAAAATTTTATTTTGACAGCAAATAAATGGTGTGAAATTATTGGACAAAAAACTCAGTAGATGGTATATAAATGTACATTATTTTTTGAGACACAAAGAATTCTTTGTAAAAATTGTTCATTCCTTATCAAACCTTATACCTAAATAAAATAGACCTACTATACCATAACATGTTTATAATTTATTTTATATGCTGTTCGGTATAATTTTCATTCTTTCATAATTTAATCAAGTATGTAGTATAAGATTTACTGTGCTGCAGATATTTTTCAAGAATAAATCTTCACACCCACCCAGTTCGGACCAGTGTTTGCAGTCCTGGTTCCTTAGAAAACAGTTTGAACCTGAAGCAGATCCCATCTGCTTTACCTTCCTGGAAGGTGCAATCAAATACGCTAGGGTGAAGTCAAGAGAAAAATTTAACACTGAAGGAAGACACACAGTGGGGTGGGGGTGGTGATCCCTGAGCTGCTCAGGTTTTCAGGAAAGCAAGCTGACTGTCCAGTGAAGATGGACCCCTGGGAGGTGAGCCATGCTCTTCTTGTTGAAAAGCCGAAGATGTCTTTGGGTGAAGGAGGAAACAGGCGCTATCTCTGGGCTCCCCCTCCCTGTCCTTGTTTGGCTGGATTTCTCCTCACAGCACATTTGCCACTGCAGGATAGTGCACAGGCCCCAGGACAGCTCCTCGGTCTGAAGATGGAGGAGCCCTCGCCTCTTCTATAGCTCTCCAAGGGGATCTCAGGGATGGGTCAGTTATAATCGCAAACTCGACACTAACTGCCTCAATGGGGCCATTCCAGTACTTCGCTCACCTGGGAGGAGGGGGATGGCCACAGCGGTGAGAGATGAGGTGACCTTTACCCCAATAGGGACAAGGGGAAAACTGGCCACTTATGCAGACAAGGACACAACAGCAAAGGTAGGATGCTGCTGCTGCTGCTGCTGCTAGAGAGCAGAACCAAGGCCTGAGACCAGGTGCTTCTTGCACCAAGGCCAGCAACCCTGACAGGACGACAGACACCCAGCAGTTGACCTGAGATGGTGTGCTGCCTGGAACTGCAAGTATCCATGGGACACCTCCTGGCACCCAACAATCTCAGCTTCCATGAGAAAAGCTCTAAGGGGAATGGATGAGGAAATAATTCTCACGTACCTGGGTCTAGAACATGGATGTGTAGGAAGTTGTAGGAATGTCAAGTCACTTCCCATGGATGGGCGTGAGGAATGTCACAGAGGTACAGCGGCCTGAACTACAGTGTGTCCCTGAAGAAATGGGCACAAATAGATTCACTATGCAAAATGCATGCTTTCAAAATGACACTTGCAAGTTGTAGGAGAGTAGCTTAGGCAATGTAATCTGCTAGCAAGTCTCAGGGAGTGCAGACACCAGCCCAGCAGCGCCTGAAGAGAGAGCCAGGCCCCTCCTGCGGGAGGAGCAGGGGCAGAGCCTCCGGCAGGACACCCTTAGCCTAGCCTTACGTGGTTTGTTTTCTTAAGTAGCAAATATGTCAAAAGGCTGTGCAGTTTATCTATTCATGCTGTGATTTCAAAAAATTAACATGCATTCCTTAAAATTACAAGACCAGTGCTCTGTAATGGTTCTCAGCTCTGAACTATGGAGTTGCATTACTTAAAATTAGAAAGCTATGGAAAAAAATGACTTCTTTCAATTTGGAAAATGGGTCACTGGCTTCATGTGGATTTGTGTGCTGGATGATATATGAAGAAAGCCCGTATCATGTTGTGCTTTTGTGGCTCTGAAGTAGAGTTTTTGAAAGAAGAAGTAATGGCTTAGAAGTATTCTTACTTTTATTCAATTTAACCTTTTTCTACCTTACATAGTAAGCCTAACATTCAATGTTTATCATGCCTATGCCTTGAAAATTTGAGTGTTGCAAAAAGCTAAAGGATTACAAAAGAAGAAGGAGGAGGAGGAGGAGGAGAAAAGGAAGGTAGGAAGGGAGAAAGAGAGAAAGGAAGGAAGGAAGGAATAAAGAAAGAAAGAAAAAGAGAGAGAGAAAGAGAGAGAGAGAAAGAAAGAAAGAAAGAAAGAAAGAAAGAAAGAAAGAAAGAAAGAATGAAAAGGACCAGCCAAATAGTTCAGTAGATTACACACAGGGACCAGCGTTTGATCCCCGGCCCCACCCCCAGCATGTGCTGAGATGGCGATTAAGACAGGGCATGGTGACACATGCCTGTAATCCCAGTGTTTGTCTTGGGAGGCTGAAAACAGGAGGATCACTATGAGTCCGATCTGTGTAGTGAGACCAAGTAGAAAATGTACTAGATACATTAAAAAAAATTCTAAAGGATTTTGAAAGTCAGGAAATGGCCAGGCTACTACTCACTAGGCAAGTGGAAGAGCAGGCGTCAATAGCTGCTCACGGGACCTCAGATACAGCAAAGCCAAACAGGCACATTCTGCTGGGAGGGAAGACCACATTCTGGGACACCTAAGTTCATATTTCTTTGGCTCCATCAAACTGGGTTGCACAACAGGGCACAGTCTGCCCTTATGAAGACCATCGCTGTACGCTTTCTCTGGCCAGATTTCCAAAGTCCCAGACCCCCGAGCCCCCCGGGCTCACCAAGAGCATCTGTTTCTTAGAAGGTTTCAAGTAAGCTTGCACATTCTGTGCTCTGCAGATGACATTAGGCCCCTGTATTCCTACAGGAGATGGTGGCCCAGGCCCTGGATGAGAAGTGAACACTAGGAATTTTGCGCGGGATGGTGCCATGTTGGTGCCTGCCTGGTGGACAGCATGGAGACCAGGTAGTGGGTCACTTTAGTTTTCCAAGTCTGCAGATGAGGAGGAATAGGACCCAGTGGAT
>NW_004524684.1:5154716-5161104 GCF_000260255.1 Octodon degus | reverse complement strand
AGAGAGAAAGAGAGAGAGAGAGAGAGAGAGAGAGAGAAAGAAAGAAAGAAAGAAAGAAAGAAAGAAAGAAAGAAAGAAAGAAAGAAAGAAAGAAAAGGACCAGCCAAATAGTTCAGTAGATTACACACAGGGACCAGAGTTTGATCCCCGGCCCCACCCCCAGCATGTGCTGAGATGGCGATTAAGACAGGGCATGGTGACACATGCCTGTAATCCCAGTGTTTGTTTTGGGAGGCTGAAAACAGGAGGATCACTATGAGTCCGATCTGTGTAGTGAGACCAAGTAGACCCTGTACTAGATACATTAAAAAAAAAATTCTAAAGGATTTTGAAAGTCAGGAAATGGCCAGGCTACTACTCACTAGGCAAGTGGGAGAGCAGGCGTCAATAGCTGCTCACGGGACCTCAGATACAGCAAAGCCAAACAGGCACATTCTGCTGGGAGGGAAGACTGCATTCTGGGACACCTAAGTTCATATTTCTTTGGCTCCATCAAACCGGGTTGCACAATAGGGCACAGTCTGCCCTTATGAAGACCATCGCTGTACACTTTCTCTGGCCAGATTTCCAAAGTCCCAGACCCCCGAGTCCCCCGGGCTCACCAAGAACATCTGTTTCTTAGAAGGTTTCAAGTAAGCTTGCACATTCTGTGCGCTGCAGATGACATTAGGCCCCTGTATTCCTACAGGAGATGGTGGCCCAGGCCCTGGATGAGAAGTGAACACTAGGAATCTTGCATGGCGCCACCCTGATGTGGACTCTGTGGACCCAGCATCTTCCGCAAGCCTGCTGGATGCCCGCGTTTGCACCCGCGGGATGGTGCCGTGTTGGTGCCTGCCTGGTGGACAGCATGGAGACCAGGTAGTGGGTCACTTTAGTTTTCCAAGTCTGCAGATGAGGAGGAATAGGACCCAGTGGATCCCATTTGTGCCTGAGGCTATTTTATAAGAAGATACTCTTGATTTTGAGCTGATGCTTCACAAAAAGAAGACTTTGGGGCTTCTTGATGGGAGGACCTGGTTTTTGTATGGGGAGAAATGTTTGGAGCTGATGGTACACATTCTGGTCACCTTGTGGGATAGTCTCTCTCCTATCACTTGTGGGACCAAGAATTCCCACTGTGGTTCTCATCCATGGTGTAAGTTCCCAAGCGTAATGCTCCCTTCCTCTTGCCAAGAATTGAAAAGCCTATTTAGCACCCCTGAAACTCCATGAAGCCCAAGTTTTTCGTTCCTTAATGACTTATTCCTTTTAAAATATAGATTTGAGTGCTTGACCATATAAATTGTATTTTCCAATTCATCAGTTGTGACTGGCAAACTTCAGCAGCCTGGTTACTGGTTCTGTCTATCACAGAAGGAAGTGGGGAGTTGGAGGTGTGCCACTCCCGATGGAAGGGGGACAGCTCCCCTGCATGGGGTCTTCTCTCCTGGAAAGCCTGAGTCAATAAGTCCTGCTTCCAACAGCTGCAGATGGGGGGTTCAAGCCCCCAGCGCCCCACGCTTCAGATGTGCAGGCTCAGCAGCTAAGGTGATGGGATGAAGAGGTGGGATTTTAAAGAAAGGATTAGGCCCTTAGGGCTTCTGTCCCATGAATGATGTGGAGGTCTTGTGGATGCCACAAGGTAGGTAGCACCCAGTAGAAAACCAAACCTGCCAGGACTTTGCTTTTGGGGTTCCCAGCTTCCAGAGCAGCGAGGAAACACATTTTTTCTGCATGAATTACTTAGACTCGGTTATTTTGTTGTAGTTGCACAAATGGTTGAGGGCAGGAGGCAGATGTAAGTTTTTCCAGGCCACAGTCTGCTATAGTTGTGTCCAGACCTTCACTGTATAAACCTAGGCCGAGGGGAACAGATACCGCAGGATCCACTACTGGCACGTCCAAGCCAGCTCTCCTTCAAAACCACCCCAAAAACCCTGACAGCAGCTGTGACTTCTGCCCCACTGTGAGCTTCTGCTGGACTCGCACGTTCCTTCTAGTGATAAGCCAGGAGGTTGCAAGGTACTATAGAGGCTAAGAGCTCAGCTGCACAATCTCAGAGAAGGAGCACAAGTCCACAGCCCCTGCTCCTGAGGCTCTCCATGCAAAATTCTCCGTACTTCTGCTCCATCCTCAAGAATGCAGCAGCATCCAAGTTGTCCTTGCATGGTTTCATATGTAGTCAGAGTTTAGGTATTGATCTTGGCAGGAAGAAAACTTGATGATGATAACATATTTCACATGCAGGATTCTTTAAGGCCAGTAGACCAATCTAAAGGTACTAAATATTCAAAGTTTTAAAAATTGCATGAATAAAGAAGCCACTAGAGATTTTGATTTCAGAAAATAAACTAAGTTCTGTAGTACACGACTGCTAGAAACTCCTCTGGAAGCAGACTGATCTAAGAACTACTAAAATCGATTTATTCAGTGACAGTCAATTTAAGAACCAAATGGTACTCACTAACTCATTAGCAAAGATTTATTGGACACCCAACATCTGACGGATGCTGCACAAAGTGCTAAAAACACCCCATGATTTAAAAGTGAATTAAAATAATTAATGTTTTCTGATGTTAACATGGGATTATCACCTGCACATATGGAGTTTTTTGTTCCTCGGGGGGCTTCTTACTGCTGCTGGTTTCTTCAGGTGTTGTGATGTTGTTTGCTCGGCGCTGCTGCCCTCAAGTAAGATGCCACTGTGCTCGTCAGAATTAGTGTCTGCATCAGGGATTTTTTTCTTTTTTATTTCTACAAAGAAAGAATAAAATGAGTATTATTAAATAAAATCCCAGTTATCCATGTGCCCTTTCTTCTTACCTACTAAAAGAGATAGTTTTTAATGTAGCCATCCAAGAACATATATTAAAATATCTTTAACAACATATAGAATTTTAAATCGTGATATGCCAATCTTTTGGGTAGATTTGTTATCCATAAAGGCATTCAAATGAAGATCTGAAAGTGTTTCAACCTACACAACAGTTATGTTTAGCATAGTGGCAATTCTGTAATTGCTACAGCACTTAGGATAAGCATGAGTGGTTTGATGAGTTTGCAACATTGAGGTACATTCATCCGCGTGGTACTAGAGACTGAACTTGGGACCTTGCACTTGCCAGGCAGGCACTTATACTGCTGAGCTATCATCCTATCCCATAAATTTTGGCTTTTATTTCTAGGAGGCAAATGCCTCTAGTCTGGGCTACAAAAGTATTATCAGCTTCAGTTCTAATGAAGGTTCTAAGAGTGACATAGCTAAAAGGCCAGTGAGGAGAAGAGATGCAGGGTGAGTATTACAGGGAATATAATATTAATGTGGCCTTCAGCTTCACTTTACTATCATCAGTGTCCCATCCACATGGCTAGATTTATAGCTTTAGTCTTAATAGGAATTTAGTTCTAACAATTCATAACTTCTAGAGCATTAAGCAACTACCTGACAAAGAATGACAGAGATGGATCACAGGACTTTTCAGGAAGAAGCTCGGTGAATGTGAAAGATCTCTATCCATTCCTTTACCTGATTCTCCCTTCCCTTATGTATATTTAAACATTATGCTTACAAACTCCATCCAAAACAGCACGAACTCAAGCTTGGCTTTGGTTGCAATTATATTTATCCAGCTTAAATCAGCAAATGTCTGGCAGGTACAATAAAGCACTTTGAGAGAGATTTTTATTATTCATATCTAAAACCATTTAAAATTTTAAAGCGTTTGCAAGGTTGTGAAACTCTGAACACATTCTACGGCAAGACACCGGCAGCTCCCGCTGCCCCTTCATTCGACTGCTGCTGACTCTTGGCTCGTGGAGTAACTACAGGGGGAGAGATGTATGTGTGACCTCTGAGTTTCAGAGTCAAGGCTCTTGCATAGACGACGTGAATTCCTCTCTAGGGGCTGAGACCAAATGTGTCCCGAGCAGCGCGCGGAGCTTGGAAAACAAAGTTACCAGGGATGCTGGAGCAGAAAATCAAACACAGCCACCAGCTGCACAGGTCTGAAAACTTGGCTTAGTGGTGACAAGTGGCTCCAAGCTGCACTGTGAAAAATAAGGACAGGAACATTAAAACAGACATGCAAGTCGGAAGCAACCCCAAGCCCAGGATGCGCGTACCTAGGCCAAAGGCATTCATCTCCTCGCTTCCCTGAGGCCTGGCTCAGAGGTCAGGATTCAGGGAGCCATTCAGCTCTTCTGAGACCTCCTTTCTACATTCCTGATTGTCACTGTGTGTCCCTTTGTGAAAGGCTTCATGTTTAAACATTACTCATTATACAACTACTCATGTTGTATAATAGATTTCGTGAACTTCCAAGTTACACATTTTAAAAACCAAACATGCCAATGATTTAATAGAAAAAGACTGGTTTGGATGTATTGTTTTGATATGGAAGCATAAATACTATATTATTACTATTAGTTTGGCTGCCTCAGCCTGTCCTAGGGATGGGGCCAACACAGCATGTGGTGCTGGGGATCGAACTGCAGTCCCGTGTGCCTGCCTCAGCCTGCCTGACCAGGCACTTTAGATTGCTGAGCTATCTCACTGACCCATAAATATCAAATAAATACAGTGAATAAAAGAAAAAGGGGCAGAAAAAGAAATGAAGGAAAAGAATTATCAGTAATACAATATTAATATGAGCTTTTATTTCACTGTATCGTCATCGGTGTCTAGTCTTCCTGGGTGGCCTGACAGCTCTCACACCTGTGCACAGCGTGTTGTGAACCAAACATCCTGATGAGTGAAGTGGAGCAGGGGCAGGGTGGCGGGGAGGGTGGGAGACACGAGGTAGAGCCGGCGCTGTTCTTGCATTGTGTGCACGTGGCTATCTCTGGAAAGACTAATGCAGGACTGTGGACCTTCCTTCGTGTGTGTGTGGGGGGGGTGTGAGGGTGAGTGCGTGTGGGTCTGGTGTGTGGGTGTGTGCGCACACATGTGTTCAATGGGTATGGGCCCAATCCAAATGTCCCCAGCATTCAACATTGTGTCAAAATGATCACAATTTTTAAAAGTCAATCATATATAAAATACAGTATTCATAAAGATTCAATATCATTTCTAAAACTATTTTTGTGCTAACAATGCTATAAAATGGGAAAGGAAAATGTGTTTTCTGCTTAAAGAAAGTTACTGGATATTTCAAGCTACATTAAAAATAAAATATGGTTTCAAACTGGAAAAAAATCACATTTTGATCAAGCAAGCACCCTTACCTCCTAATCTACCTCTATTTCGGTAAACGTCTCTTCTCTAAAGCAAATTCTTCCCTTATGAAAATAATAACCTGCCACGAAAACTTGAAAGCGTTTTCTGTTGAAGAACCTTTCACTAGCTGGGCACCATCTGATGGATAGAGCAAAATAGCAAGCGCACGTGTCGGCGTCTACCAGCAGAAAGCCCATATTTTCGTTTCTAGCTTTGTCTCCTACTGTTTCCCAGCTCGCATGTCTGGCCATAAAGTGCCCCTGTTTCTTGGACAGCCTGCACTGTGTTGTGCTTTCAAACCTGGAGTGTAGTTAGCCGACGTTAGTGGATGCAGATGGTTGAACAATAAAAATTCAGGCTTCTGTGGAAGCTTGTCTGTTTATTGGCCACACAATGGCATCCACATTTCTTGCATTTGTGGGTCTGTTTTGGGAGCAGAATTTAGGAATTGCTGTTAGATCCCAAAGCCAGGAATAACAGCTCTCTCTCTCCCAGCTGTAGCAAAGCTCAGAGCAGACAAGAGGGGATCAGCTAACAGACAAGGTTCAAAGGAGACACACAACCACAGGCCCACGGAAAACGACGGAAACCCCTTCTACCATAACGAATACCAGGTGGCCACATGGAACAGAGCGCCTCTAAAGCAAACAAATGTTTAAATGCATTCAGGGTTAGGTCTGTAGAGAACCGCAAGTATTATTAGCAACTCAGGAACAGAACAAGAGTTTTAAAAATTCTCAGTTCAGAAGGATTTGGGCACAAAGAAACGGAGAAGCTGTCTGGACGTAATGCAGTGTGAGACAAGCGCTTTCAGATGGAAAATGGAAATTCTTAGAAGCTGAACTTGACGATCATGCGCACTGAGTCTAGAAGAGGAAATACTTAAAGGCCATCGCGTGCCATGTACATCCTCAGTTCTTCAGGAAGTGGGTATTCTTTTGCATTACTGTTATTTGCTCTTATCAGTCTTTGAATACTCTTAGCCAAAGAACTAACTTCTTGGCTATCAGAGACAATGTGCCGCCAGTTAGGCAAAAGCTCTTAAAGTCTCAAAACTGAGAAGAAAGATCCCCCGCGCACAGTGTGTAGGGAACGTGCACTCTTGTCCGTGTGTGCGTGTGGGGCTGCCTGGGTCACTGATGGGAAAGGCGCCTCAATTTTTCTTTTCTTTCTTTCTTTCTTTCTTTCTTT
>NW_004524684.1:5130915-5149933 GCF_000260255.1 Octodon degus | reverse complement strand
TAGGGATTGAACTCAGGACCTTGTGCTTACCAGGCAGGTACTTAAGCCTCTGAGCTATTTCCCTGGGCAACATTCCAGTATTAACTGTGTCACTGCAGAAATGATAGCAAGCAGTAATGTTGGCCAAAATGAGTGAACAAGGATATAAGAGAATGTGAAAGAACTTTAAGGAGAAGAAAAGGAAAAAGAAAAGAGGGAATCACTACTTACTCTCAATTGATGCACCTCTCTCTCTCTCTCTCTCTCTCTGGGTAGAGAGACAAAGGGAAGGGAAGGGAAAGAAAGGGAAGAGAATGGAAAAGAAGGGATAAGAAGGGAAGGGAGGAAAGGGGAGGGGTGGGGAGGGGGAGAAAAGGAAAAGAAAAAGAAAAAGAGAAAAGAAAAGAAAAGGACAATGTAGTCTGGTGTGAAGACCTTGTTTCTCAGAACCACAACTTATAAAGATAAATGGACACACAGGTAGTTGATAGATGATAGGTAGATGATAGATAGATAGATAGATAGATAGATAGATAGATACATACATACATACATACTGTATAAAGACAATAAAATCTTCATACCACATAAGCCAGCTCTCTTATTGTCTTACTGGGGGTTCTCTGCCTCACTGCCTGACTCCTGTGTCTGGCAAGGAGAATGTCTGCCCCCACAGCCTCTCCCCATGGGTATTAGGAGGCTGAAACAGTGCCAATCCAAAGAAGGAACAGGGAAACCTGCCTGGGGAGACCTGAGTCAGGAAGGTTCTGAAAAAGGAAGACAACATCTGAGTCACCTCCACATGCCGAAGCAAAGTGACTTTTGCTTTACTGGGGAAAATCCAAGTTCCCCCACAGTCAGGCAGCTCCTGCATTGGAGCCAGAGACTGAATCAAGAGACCATGAGACATGTGATATTTCAGGAGAAAGGTTGTCTTCTGAGTCCAGACTCTGGGCTTTGAAGGTACTATCAGCTCCCAGCCCTTTTCCAATTTGAACATAACATTACACAATATAGCAATCATTCTCAAATTCCCTTATTTGACTTAATGAAATTTTGTATCATATATTTTGAGTGAAAAGACAACCCAAAAATTTGGAAAAAATCTTAACTAATAAGCACTAAGACAAAGGTCTGCTCTCTAGAATTTATAAAGAACTAAAAAACACTAGGGCCCCTAAATTTAAAGACCCAATCCAGAATTGGGCATCTGAGATGAGCACACACTTCTCAGAGGACGAAACTAAAGAAGCGAATGAACATAGGAAAAAATGCTCCACATTACTAGCCATCCATGAAATGCAAATTAAAACCACATTGAGATATCATCTCACCCCAGAAAGAATGGCTATCATAAAGAAATCACCCAACAACAAATGTTGGAGAAACTGCGGGGAAAAAGGAACCCTTCTCCACTGCTGGTGGGAATGTAGACTGGTACAACCGTTATGGAAATCAGTGTGGAGACGTCTTAAGAAACTAGGACTGGAAATCCCATTCAAGCCAGCTATTCCTCTTCTGGGAATTTTCCTGGAGGAACTGAAAACGTCATGTCATAGTGATATATGTGCACCTATGTTTATAGCAGCACAATTAGTGATAGCCAAATCTTGGAAACAACCAAGATGCCCATCACCTGAGGACTGGATGAAAAAGATATGGTATTTTTATACAATGGAGTATTACTCAACTATAAAGAATGTCAGGTGTCCTGCGCCTTAGCTCAGTTCTTAAAGTGGCTGCTTCAACAAAGCAATCAGGCTCAGGTTGCTGTGGTTTGATCCCCACAACTCAAGCCAGGCAAACCTGCCCTGAAAGCATTCCGAGCAAAAAAAAATGACAAACTTGAAGCCCTTATATTTATGTGGATGCTACATGAAGATGTTCTCATAAGCGACGTAAACCAGACCCCATGTGTAAATATTGTACCGTCTCCCTAGTATAAGAACTCAAAAGAAGAAATAAAAATAGAAAGGTATAATACAATTAAAAGGAAAGTGAGAATTTAAGGATTAAACAATGAAGAAAGGGTAAGGAGAAAAGCTAGGAAACATGACAGGAGCAAAGCCATACATTTATATGTACAAGATAGTTAAGGCAATGATCCTGAAATTTTTGAAACTAGTAGTTAATTGGTAGAATTCTCACCCTGACTAACTATATATGCTGATATCTGTGAACTAAGCAACTACACTGAAGATAGCAATGTGTAATACTAGGGTCATGCTTGGAATGCCTGTCATTCTGGTCTTCTAAACACGTACTGCTTGTCATGACATACCAATTACTGCCATACTGTCTCTCAAGTAAAGGTTTGTTTTTAAAAAAGGAAAATAAATGAAAATAAGAGACAAGAAAAAAATGACATAGGACTGTACTGCTATAATGCTGTATATGGTTAGATTTCTAAATTTCTGTGTAAAAATATGTAATTGTTTATTCCTACTTTTTAATATTTTTTTCTTTCTTTTTTCTTTTTTTCCTCCACATTCTGTAGAGATTTAAAGATTAACATGTCAATACTTGATGGAAAATGCCTGCTCCATGTTATGTCTAAGATGTTTGATATTCAGACAGATATTGAGGTTAAGCTCAACTGCCTATATTATAGGGTAATAATATCATTAAGCTTCTCTTCTGAAAGATTAACAACTTAAGTTTGCAGACCAAAAATTAGAGAAAAAAAGGGCTTCAAGGACAATCAACATTTTGGCCCTAGCCTTTCAAGGTCGGTGAGGACTCAGGACATAAGAGAGCCTGTACTGTAACATGCTGTAACTCAGTATTGTCTCAAATTTTGTGATCAAGCAGACTATGGGGCCACAGAGGAAGGTGATCAGTGATGCAGAGTGTGCCTAAGGAGAGTCACCTGAAGAGAAAACATTCTCTCAGGTTTTCACAGAAAACAAACTGGTCAAGCAATGGTCATGACTCATCCACATGGCTGACACTGACAAAGGATCTGCAAACTGCGATACAGGATTTCAGGAAAAATCCTGAGGGGATTTGACTGACCTTATCACATACAAAAGTTATATTTCTTGTTATATAGGTCTTGCTTTATCTTAGTCTTAGCCATCCAGCAGAAAAATATAAAAACAAACTATAAAAAGTAAAGCCATATTAATATGCTTGAGCTATAAAAGGCTCAAGTCAACAACTTCTGACATTGCCAGTCCTACAGATAACCCGCTACTATTATGGACTCCTGGACTATATTGGGTTATTTTGCTGAATTTATGCACTTACAATATTTATATGGCAGTGGATTACCCATCTCTGACAAAACTAAACAAAAAAAGGGGATATAAATGAAGGACCATTTTGTATCTGCATATACAAAATAGTTAGGCTAGATATACAGCTACTTTCTCTTAATTCAATGAGAAAAAAGATTTGTACTAATAGTGTTTGGGCAAGATATCTTGTCTGCATCTTATACCATGAATAACTACTATGAAGACAACAACATGTAATGTATTAATTATTGAAACTGTCCTACTAATCGGTTTTGAAACTGTCTTATTGCTATTTGTTCCTCAATAAAATTTGAAAAAAAGAATTGGTTGATGTCACTCGCAAATGATAAAATACCAAGGGAGCAGTCTATTCGTAACTCAGATCTCGAGTGTTGGTCCTAGCAGCAGTCGCGTCTCCTTCCCGAGTGAATCTACTCACTGATGCTTCCTCCCTCCCTCACCATTGCTGCTCTTCAGTAAAGTTTTGCTCCTGGATGTACCACTGAAATATCTATTCTTCAAGCCTTCTTCATTTCACTTATCTCCTTATACATTACCTGAGAACATGACTTAGAAATGAAAAAAATTGTGTTTTTAAATTTTTTTTTTAAATTTTTGGCTTGGCCCTCAGACCAGAATCTTGAGATAAAAAGCTTCTATCTTATGGTGAAATATCATCAGATCAATAAATCACAGAACAATATCTGATTTAAAAGCTTAAAAATGTGCACCTACATGGTGAAAAGTTCCAAATGGGAAATTTTATTTCCTCTACTCCGTTGAGAGAAGCAGAATGGTAGTGTGCTGTTTTATTGAGCAAGTTATATGTGATAACCTTCACACTCACTGTCTTGAAAGCTCACCTGCATCCCTAAATACTGGAAACAGTCACCAATTTGTGCCATTACCTGCATGCTTGGCCATTTGAATGTCGTACACATTACTAGATTTGCCGCCCCTGCCACCTCCAGTATTCTCTTCAGTGCAATGTTTTAGGTTTTTGTTTGCAAAATCAACTTACCTCCTGTTCTGTATGCCAGGGGCACTGTGCTTTGAGGTTAGCCTTCCTATTCCTTTCCTAGCTTGTTAGAACGTAGTTGCAGAACTTTTTTGCACTCTGCTTTTGGTTCCTTTCACGATGAGCAGATCTTTGGGTGAATCTAGAGAAATAACACACAAGCTGATGCCAGGCTGCTTTCAACTTGCCTGTTTGTGTCTACTAGCCCCAGACAAGCACTTTCGTATTGAAAGTGTTTTCTTGTTGAAAGAATTATGAAAGGAAATTCCTATTAAGCAGGGAAAACATTCTTTACTCTGATGCACAAACAGGCTCTCTGACTAATCTAAATGCTTTGGCGCATGTTGAGGACTTCGGGGTCTGATTATATTTGAACATCCGCATGCCAAGAGGCTTCTGTCTTAAAATTAGATGAACAAAAATGAGAGCTGTGAATGCTGTGCTTCTAGGTGGAGCTTCAGTAGAGAACAACTTCTCAAGTTTCCTAGCAGACCCCACAGGTATATGAACAAGAGAAAGGTTAAATCAGTGCCCTAAGAATCCCGACTTCTGCCCTAGTATCAGTGCTCCCTGCCTGTCTGCAGACTTAATTCTAATACATTTTAATCTTCTCATATTTTTTTCCATACAAAATTACTGGACCCCTGAGCTGTCACCATTGCTGGCAGTCTGCGCTGTGAGCACTTGGTGCTAGCAGGGAGCCTCTGAAAGGCGAAGCATGCTGTGTCCACTCTGGAGCATCCACTGGCGACCACGTGGGCTGGTACGCCCACCTCATGGTGCTCTTGGTTTGCAGCCGGTCTTGGTCCACAGATAAAACTATTATGCAGACAAAGCCTGTAGGTGATTCAATCGGTCTGTGTTTCCCTTCTTCTGGATGTCTGCGTGCCTGCTACCAAACTGAAAACTAAACCTCTCATAGGCTCTTGCAATTAAGATTTGGAGAAATGAATTAATCCTATTGTAGGCATTCTTACAAAACTTGGAAGTGAATTGAAAACACATATTGGCTTCTCTTGGGTGCCTTGCATCCAGCACTATGGGAGCGGTAGTGGGGTGTGGAAGAGACTTGGGCCTAGTTGCAAGTAGAGAGGCACAGGCTTGCCAGCATATACAAAAGGAATTTCATCAATGTCCCTGTGAAGAAGTAGCTAACACTATTCCCTGGGTCATATTCTTTCCAGGGAGTGACCTGTGACTTCATCGAGGCTGTGGATTCCCTTTGTACCAAGGGCTGTGGTGCCTGAGCCACACAAGGGACGCTGGGTGCAGGAGCCCCTCGGATTGAATTTAACCTTCATCTTCCAGGGTCATCTGCAGCACCCAGGCCATCTGGAGACTTGGCAGGGCTATCAGGCCTTGAGTAGGGGACAATAACCATGAAGAATTCATCCCAGTCATCATGTCTTATTCCAGTAGTTAGTCCTCAATTTTCAATAAAGAGGAAATTTTGATTGGGCACTGCTGTACTAATCCACCAGCTAAAGACCTGAGGAAGGCCATGGGTGCTGTGGCAGAGGCTGCAGGGAGCGGAGGGAGGAGCGGTGGGTGCTGCTAATGTCTGTGTGCCTTCCCTGTACCCTGCGCTCCAGGGTTTGGGGACCATTTTAGCTCTTCTACAATTCTGCAGTGATAAATTATATTACCAAAATATGATGATTTTATTTCCTGTTTGCTTCTACTAACAAACACATCCTGGCCTTAATAGGTCAAGTTGATTGGATAGATTCCCTACCAACAAAGAGGAATATCACCATGTATGGAAGTCTGACCCTGGGAGAGAAACTGGACTATGGGTGTGGAGGGCTGGCTGGGTGTGGCCTTGTTTCTTGTCTCGAGGGCTCAGGCATACATGAAATGTACTGTGTGTCAGTGACTCGCCAATATCGCCAAGGTGCTTTGGTAGGCTAATCACTTCTTTTCAACAGAAGGGTTATGTCTGAATTCTAAAGGTTGTTCTATGAAAGCATGATGTACCAGTTTATAACATAAGATAAAAAGGCTCCAGCTCTCTCAGAAACAAGTCCTGGTGGCCAAAGAGAGGAAAGAATCTTATAATAAGTTTGTGTTCGCCTGAAGTCACCCAGCCCCAAATTGTGAGATTTCTCTGGGTACCTTAAGGCCATGTGCTATGTTAAATGCAGTTAGATTAGGGTGTTTGGGCTGGAACTGGCCTCCATCTGATCAGTGACCAATTATTTAGGTGACTGCACTGCGAGAATGTACTTGAAAATCAATAGGTGACTTCACAATTTGCCCTCATCAAATATAATGCAGTTGAAACCATGAGTGCCCAAGAATAGCCAGGGTTGAACCACAGCCACAGCGGCTTTCAGTCGGGAAGATCAGATGAAGGCAGAACATCTGAGACTTTAGCATGAGGAAACAGCTTCCCAGACACAACCTCGGGCCACAGCAGCGCCCTCGGAGTGGTTTTGGGCTGTCCTGCCTGGGTCCACCGTGGAGCTCCTGCTCTAGTTCTTAACCTGTGCAACAGGATTGGGTCCTCACATTTCCCGGTGTCTGCTTGGCTAGAGTTTTGAAATGCAGATCATAGAATCCACTAATGGCTTGAAGCAGAAGATCCAGTAAAGACTTTTGTATGACTAAGAGAATTCTTGGAGGAACTGGTGGGGCAGGCAGCTAGAATCCACCTAGACATCACCAGGTAAAGGCCGCTAGAGAAAGATTCCACAGAAGGACTCTTCAGGGCAAGCCCTCAGCCACTGGTGTGGGTACTGGATGCCAGGGTCTCTGCCAGAGCTCTCAGCAGAGCAAAGCATGTCCTCTTACAGCTCTGGAAATGGGCCCAAATCCGCCTGCAGCGCCCCCCTGTGTCTCTCTGACTCTGTCAGGTTTCTGTCTGGAAGATTGCGCAAGCCTAGCTGCAAATGAGACTAATGAATTTTAGTCTTTAAAATATTGCCATTCTGGGGTTTGCCAAATAGCTCAGTTGATTAAAGCAACTGCAAGCAGGTACAGGGGCTAGAGGTTCGATCCCCTGACGCGCGCCTGTAATCCCAGCTCTTGGGAGGCTGTAAACAGGCTGATCACTATGAGTCCGATCTAGTAGTGAGACCCTGAACACTCTGTAGACCCTTCCCTGAAATACTAATAAATAAATAAATAAAATATTGCCATTCTGGATGAGATGATCGAGGGGCGCTGAGATCCGCACCATCTGAAGCGATGTGCTCTGTGTCAGCCATTCTGCTCATACAGAAGAGTCTGAAGAGGGAGGCTGTAAGAAAAATCTCCAAATATCAAAATATTTACATTTTTCTCCAGGAATCAGAGTAGAGCACAGATCCTGACACTCGTCATTGCTCAAGCACACTTCCGTTGGATAGCACAGCTTAGGCGTTGTTTGGAGTACAGGATTCTGGTGAATCGATCAAACTACGTGAAGAGGTAGGCACGTGTGGAAGTGAGCTGCAGGCCTTTCACTTCAGTAGCTATAGAAAGGTCCCCAAACAAGGAAAGGCTAACTCATGAGGAAAATGGGAGAAATAGGGCTTTTGTTTTATTTAAAGTTATAAATAACAAGATTATTTAAATCTACTACATTAATTTTTCTTCTTTTTGTTCAACTAGAAATGTCCTTTTTCTCTAACTTTTATTACTATTAATCCTTTGTCTTTCAAGTTGTACAGTTTGAAATCTTCATTAAATAAATAAAAAGAATGACCAATATCAACAAAATCCCTGTGGGACAGATTATAAACTATGAAAGGAGGATGAAAAATATGAGGAATGTAGATCCGCCCTGGAAAACTGCTTAACAGTGTAGACATCACCTTGGTTTGCCAAAGCGGCATTCTGCAACGGTGAGTAATAGGATTTTTCTCACTTAGTGCTGATTATCCCTCCCTTTGTTGGCTCAGGCCCACACGAGCCTCCCACGAAATGATTTATTAAGTGTTTATAGCATGCGACACCCTATGCTTGATGCTAAGAAGAACTTCAGCATTCGTATAAGTTTTCACAAAATCTTAATCCTATCCTTAAGTATTTGATCATAATAAATTCTGGAACACATATTTATATCTGAATGAAGAACTGAAATATAATTGGGAGGATGTAAAGATGTAATATTTATGTACAGCTTGTTTTTGACAGATCACATTATCCTAGTGATGAGTACAAATATTTCAAAACCTCCAAAATCATTATTTTAAGGAAATTTTCTTCCAAATTTCTTCCTGTAGTCAAATCAAGTGCACATGTTAGTCCAAAGAAAATAGTAATTTTAGGCTTTAAAATTAACTCCAAGTCACTCCTTATTTATAATCATAAAAGGAAAACCTCCCATTTAAAATCTGTCTTTTCCCTAACCTTTAAACAATATTACCAGTGGATCATTAGATAATCTCATTCATTCAAGTGAATAAGGCTGCCTGAGTCAGAGATCATCCTGACAGTTAAATTGTTTCCTAGTGAATTCCATTCCAGGCCACACCCTTGGGTCCAGTAGTCCTCCTTTTATTGACCATGAATTATGTTTCAGAGGGATACAGTTTCATGGGACACAAACCAGTAATGTTCACTTAGACATACATGAGATCCATCCAGAGTCTTCAGGAACCTAGAAAGTTTGATTGACTTGGCCTTGGAAGCAACCTGGACATTTGTTTCCAGAGTTAAGTGAGAAAGTGATGGCGGTGGGGGTCTGGAGCATGGCCAGCGCTCTCACCGGGCTTGTTGTGAGTGCACAACCTGGTGCTTTGTGCCTGTGTGAACGCTCGGCATCACTCCTCCGTGGATGCTTCTGAGCCCACAAGTCCGCTTTTGCTTGCTGTTTTTCCTTTTTGCTTGCCATGCTGCAGGGGGACATCAGGCCGTGCCTGGTAGGCAAGTGCTCTGGCCCTGAGCTGCACTCCCAGGCTGAAGCATGGTGCACCAGATTTGCAATTTGTATTCATTGGCAAGATTTGTCCAATCAAAATTTAAAAATTACTATATTTACACTGAGTCCATTATGCTTAATGTCAGTCTTTTGTAATCAATTGATTGTGATATGTACTAGGAACATAGGCATTTGCATTTTACAAAATATATTTAGCATCTTGTATAAATGTCGTAGGTTGGTATCCAGTACATATTCCATTCTCCTACTAGTAGCTGTTATTTTTAGGTATTGGAGAGCTATAGACTGTAATTCTCAGGCTTCTCAGGAACTGGGTTTCCAGGTAGTGTGTAGGTTCTGGTGTTAAGGTGTGCCTGGCACGAGGTGTGGAGGGTAGAGAGGAATAGATGCCGGCTTTTCAGGGCAGTTCCCATTTCTACGGGCGAATGCCCGCATGGAGACTTTCAAGGCTAAAAGGCCCATTTCAGCATCTAGTTCTTATGTTTTGGGGTTGTTACCAGGTAGGGTCTGAGATACCCTTTAGGATAGTGAGGTTTGGGCTCAGAGAGGGTAGTTAAGTGAGGTCCAGGAGGCGAGCCACGCCTGTGTCTGTCTCAGGCCCTGGCAGCAGGTGTAGTCCTAGTCTTTCTGGCTTCTTCTTTTTTTTTCTGGCTTCTTTGAGTAGGCTGAGTACCAGTTCCTTCATGGCCTGTGGAGCCGTGTGACTCTGGAGACACTCGTCAATGGTATGGGAAACCCTTGAACTCATTTGCAGAGTTCTACACGGGGAAGAAATGTTTCGACTTCCCTGTTGTGGTTATGCCATACAACTTCACTACATCTTACCACTACACTTTCATCCTCTGGCTCTACACCAGGATGAGCAGTTCACGGATGGCACAAGTGGGCCGGTGTCCTGTCCATGGATCCTAGATCTCAGGTACATTTTTTTTTTGTATTTTGGGGGAGGGTCTACAGGGTGCTCAGGGTCTCACTACTAGATCAGACTCATAGTGATCCTCCTGTTTACAGCCTCCCAAGAGCTGGGATTACAGGTATGGGCCACAACATCCCATCTCAATTTCTGTCTAAGCATGCCCTGGGGGTGGGGCCAGCACAGCAGGCCAGGGGATTGAACCCCCGGCCCCTGCACCTGCTTGCAGGTGCTTTAATCCGCTGAGCTATTTGGCCAGCCCTGCAGGTATGTTTTGATCATGCCCTGATCATAACCCGTCTTTAAAATCAAAGGTTCAATCGACCTCATTGTTAATTTGGGAAGCTCATGAACAGCCATGCTGGAAGGGCCACAATAGCGAGTTGTTGCTACTACCATGGGAGGCCCTTTTGAAATGAAATTCAGTTTCTATGAATCAGACTTTGATAAAAGAGATCAACAGAGGTTTCCAGGAGAGGGTGTCAGAGTTACAGAACGTCGACACTGATGGCTGCGTTCAGAGGACGGCAGCAAACTGACTTGCGGAAAGTGTGCTCCAGCTGGTAGGATGAGGACACTTTGGTGTTTGGTGTCGGGAAGGACTCATGTAGGGCTCCCAGATACAGAAAGCGACATCACAGAATGAGTAGTTACATCTGGTTCTCAGATAGGCAGCAAATAATGAACAGCACAGCTTGGACACCATGTTCATGCTGTCAAAAATCTGTTTATAACTTCAGTGTCTCCAAAAACTCAACCACTAGTGATCACTCTTGGCCAGAAGCCTGACTGTTAACAAAAACTGCCAACTAACACACATCCCATGCATGTGTTATATGCTGTCATATATATATATATATATATATATATATATATATATGAATGTGAAGAGGCCTTTTTACCGTAATGGACAGTTTTTACAAGGGGACAGTCACCTTTCTAAATTAATTAGTAGAGACAATTCAGATCACAGGTGATTTTGTAGGTACAGGCAACCCTGGACTCACTGTAGGAGCCTGGGTGGTGGCTAAGAAATGCTGCATAGTGTCCACAGCTATCCTCTTTCCATTCACTCGCGTGTTTCTAGGCTGCAGGGGGTGATGTGCACAGTCACTCAGTGTTTATGTGCATGTTCTGATAGATTTTAACTATATATATATATATATATATATATATATATATATTCTGTGCATTCTTGGCATGCCTTTGTATCTTTTTAATTGTTTTCAGCTACATGTTTTGTCTACGAGTCTCAAATCTGGGAAAAATAATCCTCATATAAATACAGATCCAAACGTGCTCTTCGAGGGTCACCTGTGTGAGAACATTCGGAGGCAGCATTTGGGGCTCTTGCCTAGAAAAGAAGAGCTCTGCTGCGTGTTTGAGTTCAAGGCTACCTGGGTAGATAGTGTGTGTTACCTGGTGGCCCCACATTGTGATCATTGAAACCTGAGGACCAGGGCCGGGTGCAATGTCTCATCTCTAAAGAAAATGAAGTCGGTTTGCGTTCTTTAAAAATATAAGTGCTCATCAATATTTCTCAGCTGCGGCTGATATTCTTAAAGCTAGTCCCACAGCGGTCAGGCGTTCTCAAGCAAAATGGTGAAAACGTACTACTCAGACGGGGATTTGAGTTATCAAAGAAACAGAGGAAGTGTCACTTGGCTTCTGACTTTTTGATAATAGAAAACAGAATGATAGAGCTTCTGTAATTGGAAATGGCCACATAGATGAGAACGGAAAGACAGAGACAGAACTACGATGTGTTAGGAACATGGGTTGACTCTCCGCTATGAACATGAGCATTATGTACTACAACTCTGTAAGAATAAATATAAAAAAAATAAGCCTAAGGCTCAAGACTAAAATAAAATTCATGAGAGTTAAATTGTGCTCTCTGGTGGAGTGCAGACACTAGCAAGTCCAGGGCCTGAAGATGCTCATGGCATTTGAAGCTCACTGGCTCTTGCCTGTCTGCCTGGGCTGTACCTGACACACCTGCGGGCCAGGGTCTCAGTGTATCTTATACCTTCTGTTCGGGGGATTGCTTCCTGTTTGTTATTTCCACTCTGCTTTGCTGAATTTCATCTGAATTTTAACCTTTCCTACGGCTACTACCGAGTGCCAGGCATTCCCCTGGGAATATATCTGAGAAATGGAGGTGCAGTTTCCAAGCACAGAATCCGCATTTCCTCCCTCCCTGCCCCATTTCTGGTCTTTTCAGCCCAAAGCCCCACCCAGGTGGTGCCGCCGCCTTCTACTCGTCTGCACAGCTGACTCAGGCCAGCGCAACCTGTCTTTCTGAGGAACAGTGCAGAATAGCATTTAGGTTTCATTTTTCACTCCATATCTGTATTATCAATTAGATTCTAGATTAAACTATGACAAATAGGCCTGCCCATAGCCGCCGGCCTCGGTGCGCTCCCAGCCCTTCTGCTGCTCGGTTCCAAGTGCTAGGATGCCGGCCGCTGTCCTCCGTTCACTTCTGGTTCAGAGGTTGCAACAGTTTTAAACTCTTGGAAATCTGCTTTATTTTTTAGATCAAATCCTAAGTGGATTTATTCTTTCTTTAAAATACATTTTCTTTAAAAATACTTTGGGAGGAAAAACATAAATTGTACTTTAGTAGCAATGAAGGCAGATTTTTTTCTTTTTGCCTTTCGAATGAAAGTATCCAACGGAAAAGTCAGGGCCGGCGAGATAACTCAGTGGTCTAAAGTTCCTGCTTAGGCAAGCTTAGGCAAGAGCAAGGACGACAGTTTGATCCTTGCCAACACATCCTGCACCACCCATGTCCCCAGGGCAGACTGAGCTGCACACACACACACACACACACACACACACACACACACACCCCTAGGCTGTTTGTAGATCATAAACTAGCTTCCCAATGTTTCCAGTTATATTCTTCCAGCTTCCCCTTCCTTTCTTGCCTCTGGAGCCAGGTAGTGTACACGTCACAGGCATCTCCCTTCGGGTTGCGATGGAGCAAAAGTGTCTGCAGTTGAGTTCTTTTTGTTTCTTTCACATCTTTTCCTTCTGAGCTGCCCAGACAAAGAAACATGCCTTCCTTCTTCCAAACCCGCGTGTCCCTGGCCTTCTACTCGCTGCTTTGCTCTTTCCACGCCTGCTGCCACCTCTTTTCCTCTGCCGAAGCCCCGCTTAGCCCACACCCTACCTTCTTCTCTCCCCTTCCTTTCATTTCGTATTCCTCAGCCACGTGATTCTTTAAAAATGCAGTAAGCGCACCCAAACACACACCCATTTCCCACGAAGGCTTTTGGGATGTGCACTTCAGAAATTCTGAGCCCGAACTGCAGGAGCTGCCTCGATTTCCTTTCCAAGGCCGGTCGGTTCCTGTCCCGTCGCCGCTGCGGCTCTGCGCACGCTGGCTTCTCACTGGTGCGGAGACTGTCCCTGACAGCACCGTCCAGGCTTCCTCGCTGCTCCACAAGCGTCAGTCTATGCGCCTCCTCTGAGCCACAGCCTTGAGTGATTTTTTTGTTTTTCAGATCTTACAACAAATGTCACTTCCTTAAAAAAGAAAGAAAGAAAGAAAGAAAGAAAGAAAGAAAGAAAGAAAGAAAAGTACCTCTAGTTATACCCTAAATCATCACCTTATTTATAGCCTTCATGACCTGAAATTGTCTTACTGTTGGGTTAATCGTTATCTATGTCCCAAAGGCAGGTTTGCTCCATGAGATCAGGAGTCTGAAGAATTTACCTGCAGTTTGACCAGAAATCAATAAATACATGTTGAGGACATGAATGAATCAATGTGTAACACTCTTATGAGTATAGTACTAAAGTAGTGTAGATGTTTTCTCAAAGGTACTGTCAAATAGAGAATTGCAACATGAAATAATAGATTATAAGCTCCTTAGCTAAAAGCATGATGCACATAAATCATTTACTCTTGGGACCATTATAAAAGGCAAACATTTCTAAAACATAAAGAGAAAATAATATTTTTAAATAAATTTACCTCCATTTATGAAACATTAAATTTGGTACTGCAGCACTAAAAGCATACTTTGCTTTTACAAAACCACAGCACAAAAATACATACCTTATTCATTTTTAAAGTCAAATTTAATGCAACATTTCAAATAGCATCATTTATACTGTACTAGAAAAGGCTAAACCAAATTTGGTATGATTTCCTTCAATTTGGCATATTAGAGTTTGTAAACACCAGACTCTGGTCTATGTGAGCTTAGATCTATTTTACTGCCCTCCACGGAATCATGTCTAAGTATTTCTGATTTCTTCATTTAACATTAAAATAAAATGATTTTTTAAGAAGTAAAAATGTTTTAGTGTCTGACTTTATAATTAAAATAAAACAGGACACTGATGACTCAAAGAGCCACAATGCCACCATGTTTTTGAAAGCAACATTCTTTCTGTGAACTTCAGGTAAATGGAGTTATTAACAACTTATTCACGCTGAATAATTATGCTACATTAACCATCAATGAGTATCCACAAATGTCTGATGTTTGCACAAAAATACATCTAACCAATCAACTTTACCAGTTATATAACGTAAAAGATTTCTAAATAAAACTTCCGGAGTAATAATTGGATATATGAAAGAAGTAATTTGAGGGACAAAGATATGATTTCTTCATACATCTGGTATTCTAGCTTAAAAGACAAATAGAGATGCTGACATCTGTTTCTTTTTTATTATAAGCAAAATCACAAGTATATTTTATGATGACACCAGAAAACAAAACAGAACATAAAACACTTTTGTTGAATTAGATTGCTGAACACTTGAAGATAATGTTTGGAATTGCCAGTATTGGCTCTTCCATTCAAAATGAAAACTATAAATGTAAAAGTATTTATTTTGGTCTAACAATATGGATAATGTTGATGAGCAAAAATGAAAATGGGAAATTTCAAGCTTATAGTTTTTAATTTTGGGCAAAATAACATAGACATCACTCAACAACCAATTAACTACTTTTCAGTCTTCTAGAACTTTCAACAGACCACACATCCATCAACAGTAGTTTCACATTTAAAAGAATGACTTCCTTGGTTGGGAGATAGAGGAAGTTTCTTTATAGAGCTGTGGCTGTTTCCCCATGGTAAAGAATAAAATCATAAAAGTGCCTCAAGTTATTCAAAACTCTCCACCTACAGGCTCTGCATCCCTTCCTCTATTCAATGTGATGGTGCTAATAGTCTTTCTGTTATTTCTAGTAGTCTTCAGACAGCTCTTTCCAGTCAAACCTGAAGCTATGCTATGCCTTAGCAGTGAGCGCAGGAATGAAACTCATATGGATGTTCAGATCTTCCTGAGAGGCAATTCTGTTTGCAGATGGGGGAAACCATACCATTGGTAGCTAGAGGTGGGTGTCACTAAAAAGGAGAACTTCAGACAGTGCCCCAGTGGGGTGAGGAACATACGGCGGCAGTGAACTCTCCTAGGAAGAGGCTCCAGGAGAAAAGTAGGCATTATACTTGCTGAGATGTGCATGCCGAGAAGCTGAGATACAGCATAGAAAATCCTCTCTGTTTCACTGTACCTGCAACCTTCGTTGCTGTTTGAAAGGAAACAAATTTATGTGAAAGATTTAAAAAGCTATACATGCAATAAGAACATATATAGAGATGAATGATGGCCCGGGGAATGCATTGGTGGAATAACCAGACTAGAGTGCAAGCAAAGGCTGCCCGTGCTGCTGGGGACCCGGAGCAAGGGCCTTTCAAGTGGGACCCTGGGCCCAGCAGATGCAAAGCTGCAGCGGCTGCCCCGCAGTGTGGGAAGGGAGGCCACCGTGTGGGGCCCCGGGGAACACCAGGCTGGAAAACTAGAGGCGGGCAGGAGGGCCAGCCCCACACAGCTCCTGAGGGAGGTGGTGAGAGACACGGCATCCTGCTAGGAGTCTCCTGGAGCGAATCAGGAGCTGACGCGTGGCCTATTCAGTCGGAGGCCTGTGATCTAACTGGCCCAAAGGGCAGCATCACTCTACCCCCGGCAAGGGGGAGGGGAGGGGATTGGTTTCATACGTCGTGAATGTGGTTCTGGGAATGAAGCCCAGGCCGGAGGTGCCCACCTAGCTGTGCCTCCAGCGCCTTGCTTCTGCTGAGAAATCGTGACGAATGCTCAGCCTCTGCGTCATTCTGTGTGAAGCACAAATTAAATGCCAGCATCTAAGTAGCTTCAGTTGTTAAATATAAATAATACACTTTCATATTTGAAAAAAAAATTGTAGAAGTTCTCATCTCCAGTCCCAACTTGCTTTGATAAACGCCTTTCTGGATGTTTTTCATCGAACTCAAGTGCAGTTCTTGGCTTGTGACTTCTTACTCACCCGAATATGATGAGCAGGTGACAAGCGTGCCGGTCTTCACTTGCAAAATACAAATGATGAAGTAAATAAATGGAAAATTTATTTTATAGTGTATTGAATTGCTGGCAAAAATAGAAATGACTGGATTATTTTTAAGAAAAAAAGGTAGGTGAAAGAGAAAAGGATGACAAATGAGAATGAAGAAGGAAGAGGAGAAGGGAAGAAGAAATAAAGAGGAAGAAAGAATGAAAGCAGGAAGGGAAGAGAGGTCAAGGAGAATGGAAGGAAAGAAAGAATGAAAGAAAGGATAAAGAGAAAGAGAAAGAAAGAAAGAAAGAAAAGAGAAAGAGGAAGAAAGAAAGAGACAAAGAAAGAAAGAAGAGGAGGAAGAGAGAAAGAGAAAGAAAGAAAGAAAGAAAGAAAGAAAGAAAGAAAGAAAGAAAGAAAGGAGAAAGAGGGCAGCAGGGACAGAGGCGAGGAGGAAGGAGGGAGAGAGAGAGAAAGAGATGCCTACTGTTTGGAACTTCAGTGTCCTCCAAGACTCATGTGTCAGATGCTTGGTCCCCAGCTGGACACTGTTGGGAGTTGGCAGGTTTGGAGACATGGAGGCAGCTCTGGGAGGGAACAGTGGGGTCTGAGCCCCCTCCTCTCCCTTCCTGTATCCTCCCCTCAGGGGAGCAGTCTTCTCTGCCCCCACTCTTGCCATGCTGTGCTGACCCCAACTAGAGGCTACGAAGCATTACGTCCGCCTGGTCACGCTAGCAACCTCCACACTGAGCACCAACATGAACCTTTCCTCATTTCACATTGACTTAGATCAGGGTATTTGTTTAAGTACCAGAAAACTGGTTGTTAATGTTCATTGTGCTATCAACTTAAATGAATTAGTGGATCAGGGGACAACAATTGTGGGTGAGTCTGTGGATGTAGCGCCTGAGGGCCGAAGCCCACCCGGGGTGTGGGGGTACCAACCACAAACTTGTAGCCTGAATGAGAAAGAAAAGATGGAGAAAGCCTTCCCTTTTGCTTTCTCAGAGAATAGCTGGTCTTTGCCGTGCTCTTTGGAGGATCCTCCTCAGGTCTTACAGGGTTTCTGGGCCAGGCTCAAGCTTCCAAAGCAGGGCAAGCAGTATTCCTATGTTGTGCACATGGGTCGGTCCTGAGCTCTGGGACCCCGACCTTGGACTGGATTCCCCGCTCTCCAGGCACAGTTCGCATCTGGCTCATTCGCCCCAATGCCACAGGTGGCCAGCGCAGGTCTACCTGGGAAGATCTGTATCTGCATATTCTGCTGTTCTGGTGAGCCCTGCCTGATTCACTCACTAAAACTGAAAGAGCAAAGGAGAGGAATTGATTTGGGCTAAGAAGAGGATGTTTCAAATCTTGGTACAAATACACGTGCATTTTACAGTTTTGCTTTTTCGATTGAAATGTTCTCACCTCCTCCTATGGAGCTGCCCTATAATATTTAGCATATACAACATTTTAAAAATCTAAAAGTCACATAAATTGAATTTTGAAATACAACTGGTCTTGAGGGTGAGGAGCAAGGCTTTCAGGACCTGCAAGTGAAGAAGAGTATAGAAAATCAGAAGTAACGACGGACTGGAAAGGACTTAACAAAGGACCAAATAACTGGGTCTGCTGCCTGCCTGCTTTTACTCTCTTTTCTACCCAGAAATTTACTAAGTGCTAGATCAGTGTTAGTTACTTACACACAAATATATTCAGGACGGGCATATTTCATCTATTAATGGGTTTTTCAATATATTAATTAATAAGGCAGTTTCAGCAGTGAATTATATGGGGAAGATGCACAGAATTCTCTAGTGATGAAGAAGAGAGGTGCACAGCCCGACACAGGAGTCTTGACAGCTTGAGACAGGATTCCTAGAAAAGCTCACACACCAGCTGGGGGTTCCAGTTGCTCTTCCTCATTGTCTGCGCTTCCTGTAGGTCAGTAAGGCCCGCTCTCTCCCCCAAGCTGTAATCACCTAACAGGCTAACTGTCTGACTGCCCAGAATGCTAAGCAAAGGCCATCACGAGGATGTCCCACAAGCTGATATGTTGTGTTTACAAAACCTACAATTGATAGCCAAGACCCAGAGCCATCTGTCTCCAGTTGCAGCCCTGTACAGAACGATTGCAGCCGATTAAATGAAATGAGCAACACGACGATTCTACCACAGAGTGAAGGGAAAAGAAACGCCTGCTTCTAGGAAGGTAAGTAGTCAAATACACTCTCACTTTTCTTAGACTTGATTTTGAGAATGTAACACTGCACGTACTCCTTTATTTATGTTAAAGTAAGCAGACTTGACACTTAAAAACATTTATTTTATATGAGATCTTTTTGGGAATGATTATTCATGAAGGACAAAAATACTTGGAATTCTTTGAGAATTTTTGCTTTTATCAGTATTCACTGGAGCTGTGTCATAAACATTGAAATATTCTTATTATGCATTCTGAGAGAAAATTTAAAATCAAATAGCTTTAAAAGCATTTAAATATAAGATGAATAATGGTTATAATTGTTTTCCTTTAAAGGAAAACATATGAAGTTTAATTTAAAATATGTTACCATTAATGTGTACCATAAAATATGGTACTGTGGGGCCGGAAATATAGCTTAGCAGTATACAATTGCAAGGTCCAGAGTTCAATCCCAGGTAATGAAAGAGAGAGAG
>NW_004524684.1:5109272-5130774 GCF_000260255.1 Octodon degus | reverse complement strand
ATGACTACACTGAGAATCAAATAAAGGTAGTGTATCCAGTCTCAATATTGTATTTGATAGTTTTACTATAGACCTAAAACTCAAATTATTTGGGGGGATTTTATGAAACCAAAGAAAAATATTTTAACAATATGAAGTACCTATGTCTTAAAAAAACTATTCTAGAGTTATTTATTCATTTGTGATAAATATGCTGACTTTTGAACTAACTTTTAGATTTCGATAGGACAGTAAGTTTATATGTGAAAAATGAAATATAATACTTCTTTGGAATGAAAAGTTTTTCTCTTTTGTAAGTATTTACTAAGAAAAGCGTGGCTGCTTTCTCCTCAAATCCCACTGTATTATATCATAGTTAGGTGTGGTTCTGAAAAATCATTTACTCTGTAACTATTTTTTTTTAATTGTAATAAAATCCCAAGTGAGCCCTCAGCCTGCAGACGAGAGGAAGGCCATATGGCTCTGGGGCATGCTGTTGATGTTCCTTTTCGTGAAGCGGGAGGACTCTGACAAATGCAACCTGGCATGCAAAGAGCTAACCAGTATGTTTCAGTGGTTACCTTTTCATAATTTACAGCAAAGTTACAAAGAGGAGTATTATGAAGATAATTCAGGTTCAATGTTCACCTATTTGTTGGTGACATGTGAGACAAGCCTGTGGAACATTTCTGAGGGCTTTATTGTATTCCAGGATTTCAACTTTGTAAGTAAAATTATTAGAAATAAAAATGAATCTAATGAATATTCAATTTTGAACTTAATTCTCCTCATAAGAGAGTTGATTAATGGTTCTTAGAAAGTTGATTGGAGTTGGTTAGTGGTTCTTTTGTGGCAATGTGGATACCTTATGCCTTTCTTTTATTTTGCTTTCCATTTTTTTTTGTATTGATAAATATGAATTGCAATTTGGCGGTTAATCTGCACACCGCTTATGCTAAATGCATAGTGCTCGAGAGCAGATGATATTCATCTTGTCTATGGCCAGCATAGTACCTAGAAAACAAAAAACCTTCATGAAATGTTTGTTGAGTTGTCTAAATTAAATATTCGCTTTTAGTAGAAATCTAGTGTGTACACCAAGCACTGTTGTCCTTTCTTCCTGACATGTTTACTGTCCCAGGTGCACCATGAGGACAGAGACAGTGTGTGTCACAGGATGTCATTGTTGGAGTTCTGATGGAAGGTGGGTGTAAGGGTTGATGGAGTCCATGGTGCTTGAGTGTGAGGTCTGGGAGTAGAAATGTGATAGAGCTGTGCACACGCGCAGAGCTTAGAAGAATGGAGGATGAAGAAAAACAGAGTCCCAGGAAATCAGCAGAAGTGCAAAAGAAGGACACAGAAAAATGTCTTAACTAAAAAAAAGAAGTCACCAGTGCCAGGGGACCGTGGCTGGGGAGGGCAGCGAGCAGGAAGATGCACAAGACGAGTGACTCGGAAGCGGCGCTCTCATGGACGGCTCACCCTGCTATCGTCCTGCGCTCCTATTTCCCACTGGAAAGGGCCACCCAAATATTGCATAGATTCTTGAACCTCAAAACAGTATTTTAGAAACAGAATTTTCCATTCACACTCCAATTTTTATCTTTCTCTATTCCATTTATTGAGAAATACAAACTTCTCTTGAAATCTTTGTTCGCCCCAGAGCTCTGTGGATTATCTTGGTCCTGGTCAGTGCATTCTGCCCCCTTCAGATCACCATAATCTCTCCTTCCTCCATCTTTCTTGAATTGGCCTTAATTCACAATCTTATCATTTCTTGCTTAGCTTTGTACAAAACTCTCCTATACTGTCCTCTTGCCTTATTATAAATTTCTAACTCATTCAAAATCAGTGCAAGAGAATTTTGATCAAGTTCAAATTCAACCTTGTTTAAAATTTCCACTAAGTTTTAAGCTCACACATGACTGTCCAGCACGTACATTGGCTCGTGTGTCCTCTGCAGCCATCTCCAGTGGCACAGCACTGCAGCTATGTGCCTTTTGCTGCAGGGAAAACTAAGGGCAGAGCTTTGCCTTAGCACTTTCTGCTGGATCCCTGCGAAGACAGCAACTGTGCATTCTTCCCTGTGTCTCTCCACTGCTTTCAGGAAACGTGTGTGGGAAACACGTCCTCGGCTCCTAAGAACTTCCTTCTACCATCACATTTGTTTGTGTCGAACTTTACAGATGTTTATGATTGTATTTGCAATTTATTTAAATAATTTAAACCTTTTAAAAATGCATAGGTCCCTGCCTACAGTGAGCCTCTCACAGGCAATGTGTGAACGTGACCTTTGTGTGTGGCGTGTACTGCACATTTCAGGGTGCTGTCAGTGACTTCAACTTCTGTAGGGGCAGTGCGGTCGCTTTCTGAGCCCTGTAAATCCTTACTCTTGCTCTAATCTCCTCTCCAGTTCCGCTGTCCTCCAGAACCAAAAGCTTTGGACATCCTTAATGTGGCGTTGAAGATCTTGGCACAACTCCTTGTATCTGTCACCTTGAGGACACACGTGGAATGCCACACTCAGCCCTTACCAACCTTTTTTTTTTCTTTTTGTGCACACTTTCTTTTGAATATTTTAATACCCACCTAAATTCTATGTCTTTTCTCTTCTTTGAACCCCAAAAGAATTAGGCTGAGCATGAAAGCCCGTTCACCCAGAACCCCCCCCCCGAGATACTCTTTTTCATTTTTTTCATAATTTTATTGCGAAGCAAATAGCAATGAGAGAGTTTCAAATCAAATTGGTAGGACAGTTTCAATAATTAACACATTGCATACTGTCTTCCTAGTGGTTATTTGCTGTACAAGATGCGGACATGATATCCTATTTACAAACACCATTAGAACAAATCACTCTATTCATTAAGAGAATGTAACTGTGTATTTATCCTAACCACTTTGAATACACAGATACAAAATGGACATTCATCTGTATCCCCTGTTTTTTTTGTTAAGTTCCGTTATTTGAGTATTATAGGTGTATAAACTCAGCAAAATATTCTAAAAGAGCGAGATACTCCTAATACCAAAAACTATTAGTTTTCCTTTGCACTGTTAAAATTGTTTATATTTACATAAAGATAGTTTGGCAACACAATGAATATACTTTTCACTGCTGTTGATTTATGCTATCTAATTTTGCGTAGGCATATGTGTGAAATAAATGAAGAAATAGCCAAGATCTTACCTCAGTAGGGTGAAATGCAAACAGCCAAAGAGGTAAAGGGTTTCATAGAAGAAATTGTTGTTAAGTGGAATGATCTGGGGATATGAATATTAGATCAGCTACTATTGTTTAGGAGGAATTAACTAAGTTTTGTTAAGTAATTCAGAAATGTACGAGTGCTACAAGGAAAGCCTGTAATGGTAAAAATTTCAAATTCTGATGTTTTTTTCTGATTTTAATTACTCAATAAATGTCAATAAATATATGGAAATTAAAATTATATGGTTATCTATTTTAATAACATTAGTTACACATACATGAGAAACTATCATACATTAATAGTAACGAACTAATGTTCTTCCACAAAGAAAATAAAATCCAAACTCTTTATATCCAGACTGTGAATTGAACATTCATTATAACTTCTGAGTCCTTTCCATATTTAATGAATTTTCACTTAAAAGCATTTATAATGAAGAATAAAAGTTATGTAAACTTAACATTGAGTAAAAGCAAGCAATGAAATGATGTATGACATTTTTTGAAAGGGGCGAGGAATGTACTTGTGTGTTTCTCTCACTCCGGTTGCCATGCTGCTAAGAAAATATTTTGTGCCGTTAGCACTCAGTGACTTCGTAGATCAGAGCTTCCTACGAGGCCGGACGCAGCTGCCGCATCAGAAAAGTCTGCTAACCACAGGACGGATATTTACTCTCAAATATTTTCTATGGATTGGAGCCATAAAAATGAAGCAAAATTGCAGTTCAAGAGGTAACTCCGTTTAGCATAATTCCTTGTCCTAAATTCAGTAGAAATAGTTCACCTTCTCAGTGGGTTTGTGAAATTATTTCTGTCGAAGTACTCTTGACACTTACCAAATTTACAAATACATAAAAATGTACTTTCTAAGGTACAATGTTGTCTTAACATAACCTTCTTACATTTTGAGAGAAATACCTGCCTTGGTCCTGTTACGCTCACTCACACACGAATACACACACATTTCATCTTTTCCTGGGCTATCCACTTGAAAAGTTTATTGCATTTCTCATAAAGCTCAGCTTAAATGATAAAGCACAATATCTGGAGGCTAGCAATGAACACCTTAAAATCCAAGTTAACTATGTAGCAAGGTGCCAATTAGTGATAAGAAATTCAGACGACTCTGCTGATCTTGGAGTGAGTGTGTGCGCATGCGCGGTCCCCCGCGGTTGCCTCCACAGGCAGCGGAGCGCCTGCCCTTTCCCGGCCAACAGGAGCCATGGTCCATGGCCGAAAGTTCCGCGAAGGTTGCTTTGGGTGGAGGGGCCCGTGCTCCTGAAGTTCCTGAGCTTCTCAGCACCTGTGGTTTTCTTCGTGGTAGGGACAGGATCTTTCTTAAGGATTTATATTTTAGATTGACATTAAGTTTTGCAAAATACCAACATGAAGATAAAATCTGAAAATGACTCAGCACTTCTTCATAGAAGGAGCACAGTTGAATTTATTTTGAAATGATGTATACAGTCTTCAACCTTCCCAAGGCAAATCAATGCAACTTGTGTGTATCATAGTGCGCCTTTGAGTTACAGATAACTCATGAGAAGAAACCAGTTCCCAAGAGAGTGGAGCACGCAGGAAACGTGAACGTGTCAGAGGAGTGAGTCCCCTCTAAACTCTCAATTCTGAAGAACATACTGGGCTTTCCTAACTTTTAGAACCTTCACTAAGGTGCCCAGCCTTCTAGGCCTATGTTCTTTTGTCTCCAGATAGTTTCTGCAGTTTGCCTTTGGGGCAAGAGGAGTTTGAATTTTAGTTTACATAAAAATATATTAAGAACTATTTTTCAAACAAATTCTTCAAAAATTTAACTTTTGCTCTACAACTCTAACAATATTTACCACAATTTTATGTGTATCTGTTCCACAGAATGTCTTAACTCTAGGTCAGCCATTCCATCAATTCACAGCCTACAGGACTGAGCAACCTAGCTTTGAGTGATTGCAGGGAATTCACTAGAATGAATCAAACATTTCCACAAATTCTTTTAGAATATTAATAGAGGGCATCAGATGATGAAGATGATTATGTGCTCTGAGTCCTCAGTCAGCATGAAGAAAATCTGGGTACAGGGGCATCATTTAAATTAGAACAAATCGTCCTGTCTGAACTTAATAGCAGTAGAAATACTTCCCACATCTAAAGTGTACCATACATTTTCCAGTACATGCAGTAAATCCACATTAGCTAGGGTTCTCTAGAGGAGCAGACTCATCAGAAAAGATATGCATAACTGTGCCAGGGGTATCTGAGGTAGATCACAGGCTCAGGGGTGGGAGAATCGACAGGGGCTGTCAAGCCTTGGAGCGCAGGAGGATGTCCTAGCCACTGAGTCCAAGGAAATAGAGGAATAAGATGGAGCTCCCGGCCTGCCTAGGAGTGGAAACTCCCAGAGAGTGGCTGGTCTGAGTCTGCATGGGAAACCTGAGGAGTCTGGAGTCTGATGTCCACAGGTGAGGACAGCAAAGGTTGCATTGCCCAAGCAGAATGGAGCTCTGCCCAAAAGGGAGCGCCTCCCTTCTTGTTTCCCCTTTATCCACCCAGCCTGCTGGTTGGTGCCACCCACAGCCATCCCAGCTCTTCCTTCCCTCAGTCAGCAGGCCTAAGAGCCAGTCAGCCTTGGAAATGCTCTACAAACAGACCCAGAAGTGAGCCTCTGGGGTTGCCTAGGAGGTTGTACTTCATCAGGCCAACCCTGCCTTTCATGAGCAATGCCCACAAAATCTAGCAATCAACTCGCATATCTGGAGGACTCCTGAAGGCAGCCCCTGCTCCTCCATGTCCTAATCCTTGACTTAATCGGACTTTTTCCCTTAAGTTTCCTTTTGTATAGAAGTCTGCAAAACTTTTGTGTTAAACACAGCTTAAATGTCTTTTTGCATTAAATCTAATAGCTATCACTAAACATAAATTTCATTCACACTAACAATGAAAGAAAAATTCACTATTCCTGATACTGCAAAATCTTGCAAAATCCAACGAACTGTGTAAAACTTCATAAAATTAATTCAATTCTACTCAAACGGTAGCAGGGACCTGTCATATCCTAGTGACCACGAGCACCTAAGGATGAAGGCTTTTCCTAACATAACATGTCACTATTTGGATGTCATTCTGTCTCTACCATTGATAACAAGTATCCTTAAAGAAATGTCACCATGTTAGCAAAATTATTTCTCAGGGAAACAGCCACCACTTCTTCATTGGCATTTAATTATAAACCATCACTCTGCCAGCCTTGTCTGTGCCTTGTCTTAACAATCACAGTGACCCTACTGCTTCTATCAGCAAAGAAAGAGCTGGGTCTCTGAGAAGGCTGAAGTCTTGAAGACCAGGCCAATAGCTGAATGTGGAAGCATATTCCAGCTTAGGTAATGGGCTTGTCTAGCCTCACTAGAGTAAGATGTTTTCAGAGCAACTTATAAATGGGAAACAAAGTTAGAAATTTGTTGTTAAATATAAAGTTTCTGATATTAGACTCAAGAGTTAACCCCAAATCAAATCCTCTTCATTACAACTGATGTGATTTCTAACTGAGTTTGCATATCTAGGAAACATAAATAACAATACTTTAGAAGTCTATGTGCGTGTACATGTGTGTAGTAGCTGTGAAGAAGAACAATGATGTGACTTTCTCTTCTGTGGCTTCTTATGAATTTATGAGCCCCACAGGCATCCTGTATGGAAGCCAAACACTTTTGTTCTCCATAGCTACTAGAAAGACTACAAGTATGGTAGACACAGAGATAATATTTGTGTCAGAGCTTAAATTATTTTTTGACTCCACAGGGGTATGACATTTACTTGTCTGGAATTAGTGTGGGGAACACAGGACTGATAAAAGCAAACATGTAATAGGACAGTAAAACAGCTCACAGTATTTGCAACAGGCATGGCCAAGTCAGCGGTGCACCCAGCTAGGGAGATTTTGCTGAGTCTGCATCCTATAGCTAGTCTTACGCACATAATGCCATAAGTTTCTTAACTCACTCACTCACTCACTCAATGCCATTAATTTGTTTCCATAAAACATTCTTTAAAGAAATAGAAATGTGAATTGTTGCATTAGGGTAACAGCAAGATCAGATGAGAAGACATGAGCCAGATTGTCTATCTGAGTAAGATTAATTTTGCTTTCTTGGTGCTTTGTAGCAAGTGGAGCATTCCTTTCACGCAAGGTTTTGGCCTGTGTCCACATACTCTTGTAAGAATTAAGAGAAAAATGCAGAGTCCTTATATAGCTTTCTCAATATTTCATAAATTCGCTATCTTTTAATCTAAAGATGAAATGTCTTTGCTCTACTTTTTCTTTTATCATTTGTTAGAGCACACTTTACACACACACACGCACACACACACACACACACACACACACACCATATCCCATTAAATACATTTTCCCCAAACTCTTATGCCATTAAATAATGTTGAACAGCGTTAAAGCTTGAATTTCATTATTTTGTTTAAATTCAGTGGTTTGGAGGAAGAGAAAATTTTAAGACATATTCCTACATTGTGTATGCAGTGACATTGATTTCCCTTGAAATAACTAAGGTTGATTTTGAAAGTGGCTAGCAAGGAAATGTCATCACTGGGACCTGGTATTTTATAAGATAGTATGTCAACTATCAACTTTTAATATAAGAATAATATATTTCAAATTACATACAGAAACAGCACTGACAAACGTGACAGCCATTCCAAGAACGCATTCTGAATTTCTATTCTAGGAATAAAAGTACATGAGTATAAATATAAACATGCATCTGTGTAAATTATGTCCTACAGTTGTAAAGAAGAATATATCACAGTTGTTGTGTGATATTTGTGTGTATGTGTTTCTATTTGAGAGAGACAGAGAGACAGAGAGAGAGAGACAGAGACAGAGACAGAGAGAGAAAGATAGAGACAGAGACAGAGAGAGGCAGAGAGAGAGAGAGACAAAGAAAGAGACAGACAGACAGACAGACAGACAGACAGACAGACAGACAGAACGAGACTGAGACTGAGACCGAGACTGAGACGGAGTAATGCTTTTTATAAATTACCCGGAAGTTGAACGTTAGGAAAATCGCTGGACCAGGAGTTGAAGCCATGTTCCCACCTTGCATTTCATGAATCTGGAAAGCATGCAATCTCCCTGACATTATATTCTTCATTTTGTAAATATAAAAATTGGGATAAACAATGTCTGAGATCCCTGTGCTCTCTAAAATCCCAACTATGTAAATTTTATACTCCAGCTCCTTTTTTTCCTAGTCATTTTTGGACTCATTCTTATATAGAAAGATACAATTGGAACCAGAACTTCCAGTAGGGAATAAAAGGCAAAGAATGTGACAGGAAATAACCAAATTAAATGAGAATTACCCACATCCTAAAGGATATTCCCAGAGGAGTTTCCTGTATGTTCCAATAGAGTTGCATTGTTTTTTATGAACTATCATACCCATTCTAATATCAAATTATTGAGGATAAAGATTCATTCTGATTGAACAGGAAGCAATCATGCAGGATTAGGAGAAGATATTTTGGTCATATTAGGAATATATGTACTAAAAATTAACAGTAGAAATTTAGGGTACAGATAAATTTTGGAGCAGTATGGCTTCCCATCAATGACGCTCCCAGATTTGGGGCTGTGATATTCCGCTTAGCATCCTGCAAGTGGTGCTGAGTGCTGGCTGGCATGGTCCTGGCAGGAGCTGCGAGGTGGCCAGGAGGGAGCACAGGAGGGAGCGCCCAGTGGGGACTCAAGCAGCAGAGCGACTCACTGCTCAGCCCTAGTGCAGCGAGCTACTGCTGCCCCACTTTCCTCCCTCTGGATAATACAGGAAGCAGAGCGCTCAATCTCTGCTTCTCTTAACAGTTACAAGGGGCATCAGTCCTACTAGGAAGAGCATGCTATCTGGTTGGTGAGTATCCTACAAATGCATATTCATTTATTTGATATAAATATCATACAAGTCATGACGTAATTGCTAATTCTTTTTTTTTTTTTTCTTGCATTTAGGACAGGGTCTACAGGGTCTCACTACACAGATGGGACTCATAGTGATACTCTTGTTTTTCAGCCTCCCAAGTGCTGGGATTACAGGCTTGTGCCACCATGCCCAGTCTCAATTGCTGTCTCAAGGCATCCCAGGGGCAGGGCCAGCACAGCACCTGGGGATTGAACCCCGGGACCCTTTGTCTGCCTAAGCAGGTGCTTTAATCCACTGACCTATCTGGCTAGCCCAGCTAATTCATTTTTAAGGAAAAAATACCTAGCATTTTTTGCAAATCTTCCACATTTGAAAGCAATTTTTAATTCTGAATATCTGGGTGAAGTACAAATGATGTGGAAACACCCTTGTGCACAATGTCCTGATTTGTAAGAAATATCTTTCTAATAAACAAAAGATCTACTTTGGGATTTTTTGCTTCAAGTATTAGCAATCACAGTAAGATTCCCAGGTGTACCTAGACTATGGTCAAAAATACAAGGAAAGTTATACCACACATCAGCTCATTGCTAAAAATCATTTAATTTATAGTTTAATGACTATAAATTTATAGTTTAACTTATAAAAATTATGCTACTGTTAAACCATGGATAGTTAAGTAAGTGAGTAAATAAAATTTTCAAAATAAACTAATTTGAGGTTCTCAATTTCTGCTAAAAGAAAGAAAATATAATGTCCATAATTTTGAAACTTTTTGCATAAATTAGGGAAACTTCAATAATGTGTGTACTATTTAACCAAAAGTATTTTTGATAAACTTTTGATCATATAAACTTTTCATTTTTAAAAAATTGACTTATTTATTTGGTACAGGGTCCCCTACACAGCTTGGACTCCTAGTGATGCTCCTGTCTCTGCCCCCCCAGTGCTGGGGTTACAGGTGTGCGCCACCAAGCCCTGTTCCCGTGACTGGCACAGCTCCAGCTTGGCACATCATGGGGATCAAACTTGGGTCCTTGCACTTTCCAGACAGGCACTTAGTCTACTGAACTGTCTCCCCAGCCCTAAGCACCAAGATAATTACACTGCTGTTGGAACATTGTAGCCTAATGCATAAATAAATATCACTAAATCTATATTTAGGTAAATGAATGGTTAAGCAAACTAACAAGGGAGAATGGATTAATCTGTCATCCAAAAGAGTTCTGAGTAACTGAGTCATTGGGTTTTGTTGTTTATGTTGTTACCTTTAAGGAGGAGAATAATTCTTTATTCCTTAACATGAACAAAGAACAGTGTTGAAAATGAGGGAAAAAATGATTAAAAAAAAAAAAAAAAGGAATCACGTTGCAGCGGACACGACGCTCAGGTACTGTGTGTTTCGAGCGAGGTCGCCATGTGAACAGACGCTCAGTGCCATCTGACAGTGCGCATCTCTGCTCCTGTCGGAGAATGGCCCCTGGGCGTGAGGCTTTCCCTCCCACGTCCCTCGCTCTAGGCAGGCAGGAGAAACCGCGACGCACCCACGCTGAGGGACGTTCACCGAAATGCCTACTAAAAATGCCCCAGAGTAATCCCAAGACTGTGACTCATGAGGGTCCTGTAGGATTCTGGTGCCAACAGGGGGGCTGAGGGCAGATGGAGGAAATCGCAATAAAGCACGGGTGGTAGCTGACAATTGCGCGGTGCTGGCTGAGTGAAGGTGGTTAAGTGACCATGCTGATTTTGTTAATCAGCTTTCTGTTACCTTAACAAAATGTCTGAGGTAGTCAACTTAAAGGTTTATTCTGGCCCCAGTTCTGCAGGCTGCTTCTCAGAAGAGGCTGGCCTTGTTGCTTGAGCCTGGGATACGGAAGCCCATGGCGGCGAGGAGGGCCTGATCGAGCACACAGCTCAGCGCACAGGGGACGGAAGCAAGATGGGGAGAGAGCCCACGTGGGCAGGACCTCTGCAGAGTGACCCTCGGGACCCGGGCCTCCCGCGGCGCCCCCCTCAGCAAGATCTCCAGCTCTTGGTACCAAGCTGAGCACCAGCGCTTTTACGGAAGTAATCTAAAGGATTTTCAGATCCGAATTCCAGCACTAGTGCCAAATAGTAACAATACATGAGAAGCCGAGGGTGGAATGCAAGTGCGTGGGAGCTCTCTGGGCAACTTGCAAATTTACTCTGCAAGTCTAGAAAGGGTGTGTTGGGCCTGGGGAGATGGCGATCCAAGCGCCTGCCTGGTAAGTGCAAGGACCCGGGTTCAATCCCTGATACTACATGCCATGCAGGCTTCCCTCCATGCCCGCCAGGGATTTCAGGTGTGGTGGGGAGGCTGAGGCAGGAGGATCACTATGAGTCTGAGCTGTGCAGTAAGACTCTGTACCAAATAATAAATAAATAAAAAGACTACAAAAATGTATCTTATTGCTTAAAATGTTCCGCTCCAGCCACTGGAAGAACCTGCCGGTGACTCTTGTATCTCTCTTCACTGTTATAAGTTTTTAAGTACTTTTCTTGTGAGCATTTTCTTAATTTCTGGGGACGAAGAGATTCCTCAATCTCATCTTTTATAACTTCTGCTCAACTATTGTGTCAGGTATTTCTCAAAGAAGATTTCATTCTTTCATTGAAAAATGACATTAGAAGTGAAGATTTGGGTGTTAAGTTTTAACTAAAATTTAATAGGCACTTAAAAGTAATTTCTCCAACATTTTAAAGACAAAATTAAAAGTAAAATTTTTATTTATTTATTTTTTTTTTTGTGGATCTGGGGGATTGAACTCAGGACCTTGCGCTTGCCAGGCAAGCACTTATTCTACTGAGCTATCTCCCCAGGCCCTTTAATTTGTATTGAGAGCAATAGATGTATCTATTCTATAATTGTTTAATAATGACCATCTTATAATTTTCACTTGCTCCCAAATATCTAAAGCAAATCCCATGGTAAGGTAAAGAATATCAAAGTTCTCTAAGTACTAAGGAAAACCTTTCTAGTTGCTGAGGAGCTCACAGTCCTCTCAACTTTCCTTGAGGAATATTTATTTTAGACCTCATTCCAGAGGACAGGTGTCTGAACCTCACAGCCCTGAGAGGCTGGCTGTAGCCTCTTGCTGGCCCTGCCTCCTGTCACCCCAAATGGGACTAGAGAAAACACTGGCAAGTCGGCAGAATCCAGCCTGATATGTCTCTTCAGCATTTTTCTCATATGTGTTTTTTTGTGAAAGAAGTCAGTGAGCCAGGATATGGCGGAATGAAGTTAAGTAACTTGCAGCTGAATTTAGAGTGATACTCTCATGAAACAGATGTAAAAGTTTTATGAAACACAGTATCAGAAGTGTTACCTAATTATGAATTTTAGTGTACTTATATGAGCGTGCCAGGTTCATTTTGGAAGCTACTTCCGAATGAATTTCACAATCACACCAAGGAACTAGAATAACATTGTCTGAGAGAACCTTCCCTGGGTTGGCCAAGACCAATGTGTGGAGGATGATAAGCACCTTGTTGATGTTTTATTCCAGATAAGAGCACAGAAGCAAGGAAGAAGTTTGGCCACGTTACTTCTATAAAAACTTTCTGATCCTGAAATTCTATGCCTTAGGGACAGAAGAATTGCCATCCAGTTATATTCAATATCAATTCTTTAAAGCCAGAAAGAAGGAATTGTGACGATTGTTGAGACCCGCTGGCACTTCGCCAGGACTCTGACAGCTTAAGGTATAATGAATGCAAGTTAAGACAACTAGGAGAACTTGTACTTTCATATTTCATGCAATAGGCTGCCACCCAACTTTCAAGTCAGAGCAGAGGAGAAGCAGAAGCCTCACGGGAGTGCTGGCACATTGCCAGGATAGTGAGGTGAGATAACTTCAGAGAAGTCAGAATGACATTCATGTGTAACTTGGATGGCCAAGTTAGGAGAAAATGAAAACTTGCAAGACCTGACGATGGGCGGATGAGAGAAGGTGAGCACCTTGTGCAAGAGTTCCTCTAAAGCTCTGAGGTCTGCAGAAACACAGTGGAAACAACCATTCACGTGTCCTGCGTAGGACCACATGTTTATATATTCTTTGTGTTGCACAAAGACAATTGTAAGTACTTAATTCATAGGAGCAATAGTAAGGTCAATGTTCTAATATAGAACATGAATACACAAGGGTAATCCACTTTTGAAGGTTAACACCATGATTTTTTATCATTTAGCCAAGCCAACTGTCTGTAGCAGCCAGAATTACAATGAAAATGGTAAAAGATGTGGCTCTCCAAAGTAATCCATTTAAATAGAGGTCGTTTTCATCAAATCTTCTTTCTCATATACTTATGAACAATGTTCAGAGCCTATTTTCTGATTCTGTTCATTATGTCTTATTTTGTTTCAATATATTCCTTTATACTGTTCTCATATAATTATAGAGCATTATTATTAATTGTCAGTGATAAGTTTCAGCCTCTACATATGCTGACATTACTGAGTTTTTCATATCTGAGATTGAAAACTCAGAGTTTACTGTTCTTAAGCACCACCTAATGCTTACTACCACAACTAGTTTTTCTTTGTAGTGTGATCTTTCCATGTAATGGAGCATAAAACAACAGGCATAAAGATGTTTTATAGAGAAGTCACTAATGTGGGTTTTTTTGGGTTTTGTTTACTGTGACCAGTATTTTGCAGAAGTAGAATTAGATTGCTTAAATCTCTTGTTCTCTACTTGATGTTTCATTAAGTCATTCCTTTCTGGTTCCTGGGGTTTATGGTCTTGAACAACCCTGACGGGCACACGCATCCCGCCCCTAACGCCATGCGCTGGGCCTTCGGGTGTCACTGGATTGAGCTCCTCGAGGCTGGCCCCAAGGCAGTCTTGTGTATCTAAAGACACATCTGGCAGCAGACTATAAATGCTGTTTTTATGGATATGAATGAATGATCTCTCCCTCAGAGATTTACTAGCTAAAAGATAAATCACAAGCAAAAAAAAAAAAAAAAAAAAAAAATTAAACAAGACACAAGCACATGTGTGATACCAGATAAAGGGCAGATTTTACTGCATCAGTACCTTCTGGCATCAGCTGATAAAAACATACTTGTGCCAACAAATGACCTCGCATGATCACTGAATTTAGAATTTTTGTCAAAGTTTCATTCTCACATATGTATGAACAAAGTTCATAAAAGAGTTAAAAGACTGGTGAGTCATTATTTACAACATATAGGACTGCTCTGAAAAAAAGGATGGGGAAAGTTAGAATACACATCATTCCATTACAAAGAGAAAAACTCCCCTTTAACAGAAAATACTAAACGTACTCAGACTTCTACCCTGTGCACTATTGCAGGGTGAAAGGTCTTGCACCAAACGCTGTCCGTGATTGTGCTGTGAGGCTTGGCTTTGCTTCAGTCTTGCACATAGACTGTGTGAGTAGCTTTCTGTGCATGGAAAGGAAGCTCACGGTGCCAGACCTGCCATTTAGCCGGAATTCAGAGAGAAATACATAATCAATAAATAACTAGGTAAGTAGGTGAGAAGGTTCAATTTTAAAATTTAATGTTCTTTCCTACTCATTAAATATTCTCAACATTAGTTTAGAGATTGGTATTCTACAGAAAAGTATATTCCACTACAAGTGCATAAGATTTAAATTTACAACCACAGGAAGGTCAGTGAATCCAATAGATGATGATTTCTCTGGATTTGTTAAATTCTCACTCTAGTCATGATAAAATCTAAGAAATACATAACATATTCAAGTTGCTTAGTGTTGTAAAGCACCATAGAAACAGTGTTCTAGCAATACCATTTGATCATAGTTTTCTTCTCTAATCATGGATGGTGCGGTTACCATTGCCCAAGCGCCCTTGAAGCACTGCTGAGGATCTCCACATCATTTCCTACAGTCAATTTAGACTAGCAAGACATGCATTTCCTCACTCTGGATCAGTGTTGTTCATTAATACACATACTTTGTGCTTACTAAAGTAGCTTTTAATAGACAATTAACAAATACTGTACTGCCAAATAAAATGAGCATTAATTGCAACCTATTTTTCCTAAGTAGAATTCATCCAATTGACTTACTCTACTCTTTCTAATCCCTTCTTTATCACTAGGTCAGTTATGTCTTCCAGCCTCTGTCCCCTTCGAGGATAACCTAACCCACATGTGTTGGAATGAATGAGACTGAAACCCCGCGAGTATGTGCACCAGCCCCTCCTTCCACACAGCTCAGCCTGCTAGCTAGCTGCAGGGCCTGGTGCACGGAGGCAAGCCAGCCAAAGAGATCTACCCTAACATTTGGACACAGAGTAGAAAGTGACCTTGCTGTGCTAAGCTTGCTGTGAGGAGAATCAGGGGCCGGGACTGCCACAATCACACAGCGATAAGCCATTGCACAAAGGGAGGGGCCCGAGAACACCTTGAGATTTCAGAGAGAACGGGCAGCAAGAGAGAGCCTGGAGAAACACATTTGTTTCTCTGTAATTCCACTTCCGGGGCCAATAGTCTTGAGTAATTCCTTTTCAGCCCAGTCTTCGTATCCTTGAAGTGAGACTTCTTTCCTAGACCTCACTAGATGAGGCTTCATCTGCTGGCACCAAGCTAAGTCTATGCGTCCAGGACAGCTTTCCAGCCACAGAAAGGTGCTGTCCTGTGGTGAGGTCCTCATGCTCCCAGAGCTGGCAAGTCACAGAATCCACAGAATATGGATAATGACTTTGCTTTCACTGTCAGAAAACATTGTGTGCAACTTTTTTTTTTTTTAAATTGGAAATAAGGTAACTGGCTTCATTTGCCCTCTTAGGACTACCAGCAACCCAAGTAAATTTCCTCTCTCATTTTACTCTAACTCTGGAAGGAATTAAACTAATTTCATAACATTTTTCTGTCCCATCAAACATCTAGTCCTTCTAATCCTTCCCCTCTCCTTGTTCTCTGCCCATGGACTGGTCCAGGAGGCAACGGGAAGGGCACTGATGTGTGGCCCTTGGGACAGCCTAGGCCTGTGATGATTCTTCAGTCTATGGTCAGCCTCAGAGAAGGGTCCCACTTCCTCCCCAGCTCTGGAGTAATGCATCGGTCGTGCAGTTGTCACCCCAGTCTCCTGAATCACTGAGTGTGTGCACGTGCACATGTGGAGTCCATATCCTCCATCAGCATACAAAGATGCTTTTTTCTATCTTAAATTTCAAAACAAAGAAAGTGACCCCTAAAATGTTGTGAAGTCAACTTAATATTCTATTTCCTATGGACAGGTTTAATGTATTTTTTAATTTTTTTCTTTTTATGTGTGTGTGTGGCTGGCTCAGCCTGCCCTGGGGGTGGAGCTGGCAAGACATGTAGTGACTGGAATTGAAACTTCAGTCCCTGTGTGTTTGCCTAAGCAGGAGCTTTAGACCACTGAGTTATCTCACTGGCCCCTGAAATTCTTAAAATAATGATAAAAAAGTTCCAGAACAATAAATATCTGCATGCTGTAAAAGTGACCTATAACCCACCTTATGCCATAAACACATGTTTTGGATTTCATTTATGTATCAGTAAAATTTTACTGAAACTAAAATAGAAAGCTTTCATACAATCAAGCACTTATAGACATATAAGGACAACCTAAAATTGAGATATCACTGTGGTATACACAGCTCACCAGTCATAAAAGAGAAACACTACTGCATATGCCAGTGCTTTTCTGGTACCCTGTGTGACATTAGGATTAACTGCTTCATTACCATTCATTTGAACGTTTATATTCACTGTGAGTGATGCGTGCTGTGGGTCCCTTCTCCCTGAGGTCTTGGTGAGGTAGTCCTTTATCTTTAGAAGCTGAAAAACAGCTTTAATAGTATGTTTTTACACAGTCCAGGGAGTCATGACAGATAATATTCTTGAGAGTTCATCATATAAAAACAAAAATATAGGACTGGTGAGATGGCTCAGTGGTCTAAAGCACCTACTTAGAACAAGCTAAGCAAAAGCACAGGGACCGTGGTTCAATCCCCCAGCACCACATGCCAGCCAGCTCCGCCCCCTGGTGGGCTGAGCTGGCCACACACACACTAAATAAATAAATAAATAAATATTTTAAAAAATATAAAAATTTGGAATTAATTCAGCTTCTAGAATCTAAATTTAGAATTAATTCCTTGTCTTTGGCCTTTTAAAAAATCTGTTTATTATTTATTCAGGTACATAATCTTTCTCTGCCCAGGATAGTGAAAAGGAATGATGGCTATGCTTAGAAATTACATGGGTGGATTCCCATCAGGACAGTAATAGATCTTGCTAGGATAAACCAAATTCTCCCCAAAGATATCTGAGCTTCCAATAAGCAATCTAGCAATTTTTCCCATTTGTGGTGAGGAATTGGCATTCTTACCTTAGGCTTCGCCAATTAGTTGAGTGAAAAGTTTAGGTCAAATATGCAACATAGTGTTACTTTCTTTAAAACAGATTAGTATTAAACATAATATAAAACAAGTACAAAAACCAGTGCTTTTCATATAATTATCCTAAAGCCATATATACATTATTTAGGCTCAAACATTGTTAATTTGAATGATGTGAATTCAATCCCTCAAAAAACTGAAATAATTTTTCTTGGCATTTTAACTATGCACATTCAGTGAGACCATACAATCAGGAAACAAAGGATTTCCACAGAAAGTTAAATATTAATTTTTAAAAAATGCTTGCATCCTGACCCAAGGAGGGAAAGGACTTAATGGTCCAGAAAGCATGAAAAACTTCAAAGAATGGAACACTGGAGATGACATCTTAAAAGTTTTCAGCTCTTTTATGTCTCTACAGGTTATGTTGTCTTAAGATGATGGAATGATAAAATTTATCTTTTTAAAAATTAGATGTGTTATGGAGATTCACATGGAAAAATGAAGTGCATGTTTTTATATAAGTAGTAATATTTATATCACATACTGTAATCTAAAATTTTCATGACATTATTAGGAGTTTACATACATAGTCTGAACAGTCAAAACCATAATTATAACTTTCTACAGAAGACTTTGCATTCAGAAAATATTAAAAATAAATACTTGTCAGCCTACATTAACAAACTATGACATATATTTATACTACCTGTAAGAAATTCAACCTAAATAAGGCTACTGATTTACCTCCACTGACAGATTAGATGTAAGATGACCAGTTCAATTTCCTTTTCAGCACTAATATTTTAAATGGGCTTGTACCATGAAAGGTGAAAAGATATGTACATTTTAACATTAATTTTAGTGTTTGTTTCATTTAGATTTCCTTGTCAAAAGTAGATTTCTATTACTAGAGAGTAGTATTACTAGAAAAACATTTCCAGCTCTAATTTGATATTCTATATGCATTAGGATTTAAAGTATTTGTAAAACTATTTTATGTCCTTTATTTATATTTCCTATATGTACTATATTATATATAATAAAATGTATAATATATATTTATATACTTTATATATCTTTTACATTCTTAAATATCTTTTAAAATAGTTTTACAATATTAAAAACTTTTGCATATTAAATATTAGAGTACTACTTTAATAAACAATATTTATTCACTTCTCAATTAACAAATATTATTCTTGATATGAAATTAACTTGTAATTAAAATCTGCCCTGCACCTGCCTATGGGCTGCAATGTACTGATGCCTACATTTGACTCAAGTTCTATGTATTTCTAAGTCCATCCTACCTAATCCAACTTGTTGTCTGAATCTTGTAAAGAATCTAATCAAGTAAGGATACTGTGTGTTATTTCTTTAACTAGTGCCTCCCTACTGTCTAAAAAATTAAGTTATTCTCGGCCTTTTTTCCAGGTTGCAGAGCTTCTGGTAATAGAATAAAACTTCATGAGTAATGCGGATACGCCGTCACCTCGGCACGTCTTGCTTTGCATCTTCACATTTCGGTGCTGCACTTTCCCCGGTGTTCAGTGGTGGGAAGTCTCCGTCTGTTCTCTAGGTAAAATCCATTCCTGAAGGTGGCTCCCCTTCTGCTTCCGCACGAGGCATGCTTTCTACCACAACATGCACAGTTCACGGACATTTCATCAGGCTGTGATACACATCATCACGTTGACAATTGTTTTTAATTGTTCCTGTCTGCACAGACTATCTGAGAAAGTGATAAGATCAAAACAATATATCTTATATTTCTTCAAATCTGCATGATCAAGCACATAAGTGTTAAAAAATTATTCATGACTACTTAACTATTTTATTTATTGGTATCTTTCATGAATGTACTTTATAGTACGCAATATCCCAAGTGATTTAATTTCTAATCTCATTAGTGATATATTTGCTTGACTATGTTAACTTTCTGCACAATATCTTAAGTAATAAAACAATTATAAAATTGAGATGATGTAAACTGCTTGGTTACCACAAGATACAATTATTGTATCAATCATTCCTTCAACTGGGAGCAATAAACAGATCTTAATTATAAGAATGATGCATGCTTTCAACAATTGTCAAAGTTGGATAACTTTTATAAAACGTAAAGTGAATCCAAATGCATCCCATATGTCTCCCTTCTAACACTAAATAAAAAGAATTCTCCAACACTGTTTTATGCAGGACTTTAAGGCCCAGTACATTATCCCATGAGAGTTCAATGTGATACTGAATAATAATTTGGCATGGAATATGGGGTGAAGTCATTGTATTACACAAAGTCTAAATCTGAGAATATGTTGGGTTTTGTGATGGTCACACATAACTGTAGTAAATACAGAAATGTCCTTAAGAAAATGATCCTTAATCCATTCTAATTCACAATTAGCTCCACTATGAAGTTTTTAATCATGGAAACTTTGATTAGAAAATAAGGTAAAGAACAAGGAAAAAGTCCTTTCTCTAATGTTCAGTCATTACCAAGTGCCCAAGGACTTCATAAGTGGACTCACTTTCCTCTTCCAGTTTTCCATTTTTATCTTTAAATTTTTACATAAATTTGCCAAAATCCCGGAATATTATAATGTAATATTATTGTCATATTTATTTTATTACAATAAAACTAGACCCAAGTCTTTCATCATGCACTAAAGTAAAATGAATCAAAGATCCAAATATTAAAACAGAAACACTAAATCTTCTGGAAGAGAAAGTAGAACTCCTAAAGACATATGTATAGGCAAAGATTTCATGAATAAAACCCCCAGTGTATGGGAAATACTGAAAAAGTCAACAACTCGTATCTAATTCTATTAAAAACCTTTTACACAGCCAAAGAATTTACCAATAGAGTGAAAAAAACAACCCAGAGAATGGGAGAAAATTTTATCCAGTTGTCCCTCAGTCAAAAAACTAAGGCTTAGAATATATAAAGAATTGAAACAAAATAGACTCCCAGATTTAAAGACCCAATCCGAAAATGGGTATCTGAGATGAATGCATACTTCTCAGAGGAAGAAATACAAATGGCAAATGCATAGTTGAAAAATTCTTCAACATCCAAGAGATGCAATTTAAAACAATGGTAAAATTTCATCTCATTCCAGAAAAAAATGGCTCTCATCAAGAAATCAACCAATAATAAATGCTGGAAGGCCTTTGGAGAAAAAAGAGCCCCTCTCCACTGCTGGAGGGAGAGTAGACTGCTGCAGCATTGTAGAAATCAGTGTGGAGATTTCTCAAAAAGGAGGACTGGATGTTCTTTTTGACCCAACCATTCCCCTTCCTGCTATCTTATCAGAAGAATCAAAAACATCATAGCACCGGGATATATGACATCTTTACAGCAGTGTAGTTTGTAATAGTTACAAGCTGGAAATGGCCCCCAAACCCATCAACTGAAGAATGGACAAAAGAGGTGTGGGTTTCTTTTTATGTATAGTGGAGTATTATTCACCAAACAGAAGGATAAAACTTATTTTATCTTATTACAATAAAACTAAGGGCCGGGGAGATGGCTCAGTAGAATAAGCACTTCCCTGGCAAGTGCAAGGGCCTGAGTTCAATCCCTTGTTCCACCAAAAATAAAATTAAAAAATACAATAAAACTAGACTCACGTCTTGAGACATTCCTAGGTATGTGGATGTACCTTGAGACCATAAATTAAATGAAATAAAGAGGACAGAAAGTATGACTATCACCTTGTTCTTTCAGTGTGAGACACTGAAAGTCTAAATAAGAACCAAGGTGCATAAAAGGTATTGTGAAACAGGAAAATGTGTTCCAAAGAAAGGTAAAGGGTTGGCAAGATAACAGACTGAGCACCTGCTTAGGCAAGCACAGGGACCAGGGCTCGATCCTGGGCAAGGCATACGGTGTTGGCCCTGTACCTGGGCACACTGAGCCAGCCACAGAGTCAGAGTGCGGTGGCTCATGCCTGTAATCCCAGTGCTGGGAAGGCTGAAAACAAGAGGATCACTACGAGTCCA
>NW_004524684.1:5097183-5109172 GCF_000260255.1 Octodon degus | reverse complement strand
AAAAAAAAAAAAAAAAAAAAAAAAAAAGGTAAAGTAGGGCAGGAAAGGAGGATGAGAAAGAGAGGGGAAGAAAGGGAAAAGAGAAAATGATAAAGGAAGGATAAAGTAGCTTTGTAAATAAGGAAGAGGGGTTGAAGGGAAGGGATGGGATTGAGGAAGAAAAGAGTATTCAAGATATATCATGTACAGATACAAATACTCTATGATCAGTATCATTTTCTATAACTAAATTGCACCAATGAGCTTAATTCAAAAATACACATATTATTGTAATTTATATTAATAAGTTCAACATTAATTAATTTGATATTTGTTAACTAGTCCTTTGTAGCATATCTGGGCCTGTATTGTTCTGATAGATTTGGTTTTGGTTTATATTTTCTTTAATTGATATGTTCAAAAGTTAGAGCTTTTTATCAGAACGTGAAAACCACTTGATTACAACTGACTCCAGACTAGGCACACTTCCTGAATGCTCTGGCCAATACAGTGCTGCCCATCGATACTTAAGTCAGTTGAAATTCCAGGTACTGGGATGCTGATTGCATATGAAGACTTGAAAAAAAACAAACAAACCAGCACTTAAATTAGTGGAGAGGGGGCCGATCAAATAGCTTAACTGATTGAAGCACCTGCAAGCAAGCACAGGGGCCAGGGGTTCAATCCCCAGCCTGCTGTGCTGGCCCCACCCACAGGGTGCGCTGAGACAGCAATGGAGACTGGGCGTGGAGGTGCACGCCTGTAATCCTAGCTCTTGGGAGGCTGTAAACAGGTGGATCACTGTGAGTGCAATCTAGTAGTGAGACCCTGAAAACATCCTCTAGACCTCTAAAATGCAGAGGGGAAAAAAAAAGTAGTGGCAAGGAAGTCCAGACTTCGATTCTAAGCAGAAGAACTAGATGCAGTCCACTGTGTTCCCTTCGGCGGCACATGTGGCAGATACAGTCCACTCCATTTTATGCTCTGGTCTGTAGCCAACAAAATGTAACTATCATTGTAGGTTCACTAACATTGAGTTTATAAGAGCTGGTGTAAGAGATTCTGAATGATTCTGCCGTAGCTGGTTCTATGCCTGCTTCCATCAACCAGGCGGCCTTCCACAGAGGGTGTGCACCAGCTCAAATGCTGCCGGATGAGCAACAAAGAAGGCTCTTGAGCTGTCAGAAGCAGACACTGATCACAACTAGACGACATTCCCCACCGTCCCCACTCACTGTCCAAGCAGTCTTGGTCTTTCCTTCCGCCTCTCATACCAGACTAAATGTCCTGTGTATGCCGGAGTTTTCTGGTAAACAGTTCACAGGAAGTGCAGGAAGTTTCTGAGCCCCCACATGTTCTGGTGCCTGCATTTATTAACATCTTAGCTATTGCTGCCCACACGTTCCCCAAGAGGCCTGAAGCAGATAGTAACACTGGCAACCCCTGCCCAAGCCTGGTCAGCTCCACATGCCCCTCTGTACTTCCCTGAACTCCAGGCTGGCCTTAAGCCAAGAGGGTAATCTGAATACACAGCGCATGGGCTGCTGGGATATGAGGTGAGCACCGTGAGCGTTGCCAGGACAACCGCAACAAGTATCTAGGAAACCCCTCTGGACTGAGCACCCTATCTCAATGGAAAACAATTTCTGTTTCATTTTCTTTTGTTTGAAATGGAAATAATAGTCAAAGATAAGATGACTTAACAATGTTAAAGACAAGATTTTCAGATTTTCCTAGAAAAGCAGATTCGGCAACTGTGGTGATCAATTTTATCTTTTAGTGAGTTATTTTATCAATTATGCACCTGGGTCTTCCTTGCGAGTTACTTGACAGAATTGATGAGCATCTGCTGAGGTTTAGTCAGGGAAGTTACCCCACATAATTGGAGAGGGTTCAGTCTGTTGAGAGGATTTCAGAACAGAATGGAAGTGTTCCTGAGAAGGAATTTTGCCTCAGTACAGAAGTGTCTGTTCTTCTGAGAGCTCCACTGCCCTCTGACAGCCTTCTTGCAGCTTTCAAGAACTGGTGTGATTTGCGTGAGTTTCTGGGAAGGAATTTATCAGACAGACCTCCTGTGACACATAAACACTTTTTAGAAATGCTTATGCACACAAACCTTAGCTACACAAGTGCCTGCATTTCCTAATCACCTGTGTCAGAGACGTAAACAAGGGCAGTCCAGAAAACATGCCACCCTGGGGAGAAGTGCTACTGTAGAAATTAAAAGGTTGGCAGAAAGTTGTTTTGGATTTCAACCATTTTAGTACACTGAAGTAAAGTATTTCCTATTACAATATTAAAGAGCTTAATTCTAGCATGTGTCGTGCCATCTAAAGTTCATTCCTGTACTAGCAGGACCATGCAGTCCACATTCATTATGTCAGATGCTGAGCATTTTGTTAACACTTCAACAATGAATAAAGAGTCACATCAATAAACATGATAACGTCTCCAAATCTGCGTCTACAAAAGAAAACCAGTTTTTTTAAAAAAGGCTAATGTCTATCAGAGTTAAGAGAGTTCTGCAGGGAGGGATGGGAACTCACTGCATGGTCCTGCCTGGCATGGAACTTTTGGGATCGCCCTGCCTCTCCCTAGAGCATTGGCATTGCAGGAATGTGCCACCACACCCCGCTGGGGCCAAGAAAACCCTCCGAACTGGTTGATCATGTACATCAATGGACATTATGTTCATTTAGGAAAACAGCTGAATCTTTGGAGGAAATTTAAAGAATTTGCTTTATTTTAGTTCCTGCCTCCACTCCCCAGCTTAGGAGTAGCAATTGAGCTAATCATACATAGCCATGGACAGGAAGAGTCAGGACTCACTGACCGAAGAACCTCATCTGCAAAGAATTTTAATCAGTGTTTGTGGCACCAGCACTGCCAGTGTTGCCCTGGAAGAACAGCTCACACGTATGTATTCCTGCTGTCCACTCAAAGCTGTTCCAGGCCTAAAGCTGGCTCTAGGGCAGAGAAAGGACACTTGCCAAGAATATTTACTTTTTTTTCCTATATTTTTTTATTTTATTGAGAAACAAATAGCAATGAGATAGTTTCAAAACTGATTAATAAAAAAAAGAAAAAAAAAAAGGAAATCATGTGCCAAGTGATTTAAGGACTGAAAGAAAAGAGGATACTGCAGTTTAGATACTCACTTCTGATTTACAATGCGTACATCCACAGTGTGGCCTGTGGGCTCATGTCACTGGGGATGCATCCCAAGTGTCTTCCTAATTCTAATAAAACAGCTGTTTTTGTAAAAAAAAATAAAAATTAAAAAAGAATATTTACAGGGCAATAACAGCTGGGATGAGTACAGGACAACCAAAACGCTTGTGAGAAAGGCTGACAGAAGACAGTCTAGGTTTCCCGAGAGATCTAGGAGGTTGCTGGGAATCTCGAAGGACACGGCGTTCAATGTTGGCCGCTGGCTCAGCAAAGTTCTGACAAGACTCCAAGTTCTCCTGCTCATGTTAAAACCTGAAAGAAATCAGAAAATTATTTCTCAAAAAAATTGAGGGCTGGCCAAATAGCTCAGTGGATTAAAGCGCCTGCAAGCAGGCACAGAGGCCTGGGGTTCAATCCCTGGGCCTGCTGTGCCGGCCCTGCCCAGGGGTGTGCTGAGACAGCAATTGAGATTCGGCCTGGTGGTGCGCGCCTGTAATTCCAGCTCTTGTGAGGCTGTAAATAGGTGGATCACTATGAGTCTGATCTATTACTTGTAGTGAGACTCTGAACACCCTGTAGACCCTTCCCTAAAATAAAAAAAAAACCACATGAATTTCTCCAGAAATGTAGAGGTTTGTGCATATATCTATAATAAATAATGTATGTATAAAATTTCAAGGAGCATAGAATAGCCAAAATAAATTTAAAATGAAGAAGAAAAGTTTAGACTCACATTCCCTATGGTAAACATTTGGGTGGAGCTAAAGTAATGGTAAAGCATGATTCAGACATCAAGATACCTATATGAACCGGTAGACTAGGATTGAAAGCCAAGAAACGAATTGCTGACTAGACTGTTACAAGATTTTGACAAAACCCCAAGAGGGGTTAAGAAACCTTTTCTATAAATGGCACTAGCTATTGCATGAAAGATGAGTTGGTACCCCAACTTCATGCCATACACAAAGACTAACCCAACATGGCTGAATAACCTGTATGAAAACTAGAACTGCAGAACTCTTTAAAGTGAGCCTGGGCGGAAATCCAGGAGCTGCTGGGGTGAGCAACCTTTTTTTATGTATGCTGGCAACAGGGCGATCATCCAAATAAAAACCGAGCAAGTTTTGCCTCATTGAAAGTTAAATATTTTGTAGACTACAGGGTAGTTGAAAAAGATGTCCCACAAAATGAAAGAAAATATTTGCAAATAATACATCTGAGAATGTTCTAATATACAGAATAGCAAAGGAAGGCTTGCAACTGAAGGACAGGAAAACGTTGCTCAATACTGTATTTCTTTCTAAATTGGGCAAAATATTTGAACACGCATTTCTCCAATGAATGTATTCAAAAGACAACAAGCACACGAAAAGGTGTTCAACCTCACTGATAACCAAAGAAATGAAAATCACAACTGCAAAGAGCCGTCTCTGCACATCTGCTAAGACAAAAATGATCATTATTGGAAAATAATTTTAATGCGAATCTGGGGATATGGAAACTTTTGTATTGGTGACAGAAATGTAAAATTATGATGCTACTATAAAAACATTTCAGTGATTACTTAAAATATTAAATACAGAGTGGCTCTGTGTCCCAGCAATTCCAGTCTTTGGTATATATACTACAGAACTGAAAACATAGGTTCATGCCAAACTTATACATGAATATTCACTATAGCAGTATTCAAAATAGAAAAAAAAAATCCAGGAAAATTTCCAGCATTGATCTTTATAAATAAATACACTTTTCTAGATTATTTATATAGCTATGTACATGTATTTAAGTTTTATAGAAAATATATCAAAAAGGCAGCATTTTGTAACTCGATACTCTCTTCTGTGTGAGTTCACCAAATAGTCAAGCTTTTATGTCTGATAAGACTCTGCTGGAGGGTAGGAAAGTACATTTACAGGAAATTTCAAAGCAAAATTATATTCAAAAATAAATTACCTGTTTTAAGGCGGAAAACAAAATAAATGGACATGCAAAGTGGGGCCTCCACACACGGAAATATCACTCAACCAGATGCCACGTTGTTCATTTATACCTGAGAGCATGGAGGAACCTGGAAACATGCCACATGAAAGAATTCTAACTACAAGTGATAAAACAAGAGTAGTAATGGGTGGCAGAAGAGCTAAAGACAATCTGTGCTTAAAGTGTGGTAATGTTGAATAGCATCGCAAAGGAATCCAGCAGAGGGACACCCAAGTCAAACTGAAAGATGACATGAACTGCCACATGAGAATCCATGTTGAGCTGAGGAATTCTAGCTCAGTGCGGGGTTTGCTCAATGAAGAGCAAAGGACAAGGATTGCATGCCAGCGCACATAGCTGTATACGTATCTGTAAGTACATGCACATGTGGGTACGTGTGTACATACACATATTTGTGCATATAGTTTTTACTTAGATGCTTCAAAATTATAGCAAGCACTGGCTCAAAGGTTGTATAATTAATCATTAAAAAATTTAAATTAAGAAATATAACATAAGGACTGGTCAAATAGCTCAGTGGATTAAAGTGCCTGCAAGCAGGCACAGGGGTCAGGGTTCGATCCCTGGGCCTGCTGTGCTGGCCCTGCCCATGGGGTATGCTGAGACAGCAACTAAGACTGGGCAAGGTGGTGCCCACCTGTAATCCCAGCTCTTGGGAGGCTGTAAATAGGTGGATCACTACGAATCTGATCTAGTAGTGAGACCCTGAACACCCTGTAGACCCTTTCCTAAAATACAAAGGAAAAGAAAGAATCAGTAACATAGATACAAGTTTCAATTATTCTTTCTTTTCCTTTAAAAATGATAATTTTTTAAAAAGAGAAAAGAAGACATTAATGAGAACTTACCATTATATATCAAGCCCTTGCACCAAATGCATAACTGCAAGCAATTTCATCTCTGGTCATGTGTCTATTCGATTTTTCTTAGATCGTTTGCGCTCCTCCTGCATATCCACTGGTCACTCCTGTGCTAAATGCATTACTCCACGCCGTTTCTTAACAGCATAGCTTTTTAACTACCCGGCTTTTAAGTCTCATTGTGGGGGATGGGGACCTCTGGGAATTCTTCATTCCAAGGACAAGATTTTCTCTGTGTTCTGAAGTATGCTTCTTACACTCAATATTTTGAAAATTATGGCTTGCCAGGCAGGCTGCTGTTTTTAAATCACTTCACATATATTCTGAAATGTTTAATTGTGTTTTGCGACCCTTTAGAAAGACCACAGGCACACTATTTCCCCCTGTGGTGGGCATCTGTCCTCTTCCTCGTAACGTGTGTCCCTTGGGCAACACCTTTCTGATCATGCTTGGTGCGGGTTAGACGCGTTCCTCCCTGTGGTCCAAGGCACTCTGCGTCTGCTCACTTCTCGTGGTCCAGGACATGTTGTTTTCTTAAATAGTGGAGAGAGGTGATCAATACTAATTTTAAATCATCTAATCCCATAGATACATGGATTGTCAAATGCTTCCTAATAACCTGTACAAATACTTAGTGACAAAACGAGATTGACAACTTTAAAATGCTGACATGTGATTATTTTTGCATAGTTTTAACAGGAGTATAAATATGCATATTCATTTTGATAGACAATTTGGGAGTATCTTACAAAATAAAGCACAAATATTCCTTCTTTGGGGGATACTAGGGATTGAACTCAGGACCTTGTACTTGGCAGGCGGGCACTTATGCCACTGATCTACCTCCTGGCCCTCATTTCGATATTTAATATCTTTAAAAATTTACATTGCATGTTTTCCCTCGATTTTTATGTCAATTTTTTTCACTTCAATTACTTTTGTAATGCTAAAAAATTAAAAGGCCTAAGTCATAAATAAAAAGTAATTTAGTAAATAAATTCTAGTATGTACATTCACATTTTAAAACAAATCATTATGAGTCCAATAAAGGTGAAAGCTATATGCAGTAAAATGTAAGTTTATAAAGATTTTTAAATGAAATTATTATATAGCAATACATAAAATAAAACTGTCTCTGAGAAACATGATGTTATGGGTAAGAAAAGGTACTGAAATAAAATAATTTATATTTTAAAGCACTGATAGTAAGTTTAAGCATGGAACTGCAGTGAAGTATAGATATAGATAGATATATTTATGTATTTCTCTATTACTTAAGTAGTTGGGCAATATGTATAATTCCACTATTAAATTCAATTTACAATAAAATAGTTTGAGGAATAATTGTGCTCATAGGTGATAATAAACTTTGCTAGCCAAATATTTTATAGGCTAGTTCATGTAATCCATTCAGCAGGCTCCCCTGGGAGTTCAATCACACCCTATCTATCTAAATTCAGAACAAATGGCTGGCGTGGGTGCTTTTCAAAACCTGGTGCGTCCGTGTGGCGCCACGCTGCTGTGCCCACAGGCCGGCGCTGGTTTTCCCAGTGAGGACCTTGTTGTAGCTGCAAAGAAACTCGTCCATGTGCCCAATGAGTGATCCGCGCGGTTCCGCTGGAGCGAAGGCGCGCAGGACCCAGCGTCTCAGCGTCCGCTGCTCACAGAAAGGCGCCTGCGAAGGTCTGGCAGGAGCAGAGGTGGCCCGGCTCGCGGGACGTCCCGCGCAGCGAGCTAGACGCCCGGGCAGAGGTCTGCTCTCCCCAGGCACTGGCCGGGTCTCGGCTCTCATCTCAACGTGTGGTGAGTTAGGGTAAAAAAGTTCTCACAGGAATTAGTACGATTCAAAAAATGAGGGAAAAGGCATCCGAGAAGAAGCCACACGCGCGACCTGCAGCCCCGCGAAGGCAGGGGACCGCTCCCGGCTCGGAGACGGGCGTGCGGGCGCGGGAGGCGGGCGAAGGCAGGCCGCGTGCAGAAGCTCGCGCGGAGCAAGGCTGCCGCACAACCAAGAAGCCAAACCAAAGCGAGCCGCTCTTCCTGAAGAGGCGGAAAGACCGATCGGCACCCCAAGACATCCAAATTTAGGTTTGCGCACCTCGGCTTGCAAAAGTAGAGCTCAGGATGCCCTAGGACAGCAGGCTCCTCTCGCCGCGAAGTCCTAGGTCAGGCTGATGGGGCGGCCGTGGGGCTCGTTTCAAAGGACCACGACTCGGCTACCATCCGACAAGGGTCTGAACATCCTGAGTTCTTGCAAACCAATAGGAGCTGCTTTGCCCACACCATCCGAATCCCTACGTGTCTACGGGCAGCTGAGGTTCTGGGGTCCAGAACGCAGAGAGGAGCAGGCCGAGGCTGCTGCCTGTCGGCGGGGCTGTGAACAAAGGCCGCCCACCTTCCGTTAGAGTGCGAGTGTGATGCGCAAATATTCTCTCAGTTTCCTTGTTGTCCTGGAAGAGAGAGCCTAGAAGAGGGCAGTCACACCTGAGTGCTAAGTGGAGACACCTGTGATGGGGCTGGAATCGCGGAAAGAAATGCCCACCGCAGCCTCCGGCATGGGTCACAATTCCCATGCAGGAACTTCTCACAAAGTAATATGACTAGGTGTGCGCTGACTGTCCATATAAACTGCTGGCATATTGGCAATGTAAAATGACCCTTTGTTCATTCAGCAGAGTGCGTATTTTACCTTCTGACTACAGATAGAGACAGATGCAGGCGTGCACACTGTATTAATTACTTGAACCACATTCACGGTTTAATTAAACACTTGCCTTAGTATCAAGCTTGGAGTCCCTCCTGGTACTGTGGTGCTGCTGAAGGCAACTGTTGCTTCTGTGCTGTTGCCTTGAAGAGCCCTTTACTGATGGCCTGGTGTCCAGCCCTGGGCTGGCCAGTCCAACTCACACCTCTGCGCAGCCTCGGGGCCATGGGTTTGCCTCGACTGTGCGGCTGCAGAGTATGGCTTAACTGCAAGATTGATTCACTTTATTTTGATTAATGTCAATTATTTTGGGTTTATAATAAAAGTAATAATATCTGTTAGAATATCAATTCTTCAAATGTATTAAATATTATAAATAGGTATTTTTTAATTTTCAAGAGAAAAATAAAATAAAAGTTTCAAACAAGATCATAGGAGGATAACAATGGTTAATACAGGATACATATTACCTTTAAATTAGCTACTTGGAGTACAATATATAGCAATTTAATTGTCCAGAAACTATTAGCACACATTTTTCTTTTGGATGAACTGAGAGAAATTGATAGTATACCTGTCTTAACTAATTTATATACACATAAAATCGCTTTCACTGTTATTAAAATATGAAATATAATTATAGAATTATGAGAATATGTAGAAGTTTTGGTTAGATGTTTTATTTCCCTAAAATATAAGTATTAAGTATTCTATAAATATATTTTCTCAGTTTATACACTGAGATATAATATTTCAATGCTAAAGTTATTACTTGAATAAAAAAATCATTTATATCTAATGAAAAATGGCACACCTGGTATTTTATATTAGTGATAAGCTACTAATTTTGCAAGACACAGGTAAGCAGGGTAAAGTAGCTGCCTTATAGTGTCACTGTGCTCTGTAGCTACCTCATCTGAAGTTATGATTTAAGACTCCTGAAGACAAAAAGGAAAGGTCCATGGCTCTGCTGTGATTTCAAAGCACGTCCAAAGGCCCAGTCAGCCCTCCCTCAGGAGCCGGTGTTCATTCCCAGCCTTGCCTGGGCTGTGACCCCAGCCCTGGGAGCCAGAGGGGTGGGCTGCAGCGCCCTGGGAGCGAGCAGCCAGCGAGGCCTCAGCTTACTTCTCCAGGGTGCAGCTTGGAGCCTTCTTTCGGAGAGATGCCACCTTGACCCTGAGAAGAAGCCCCCAGGAAGAATGTGGTGGCAAACGTGACGCCTCCAGCCACAGCCAACAGGACCCGAGGGGCCCGCAGCTGCGTGAGTCACCTTGGAAGTGGATTCTCTGGACCAGCTGAACCTCAGAGAACCCTCAGAACCAGCTGAAGCCGCCCTGCAGGCTCAGGGAGGCAGGGAGCCAGAGCAGCAAGCTACAGTCCTGGCCCACAGAAAGCTATGGTGCACATCTCGCCTGCTGCCACACTCTGAGGAGGAGTCTTCGCTGTTAGTTACGGCTGCCAGGGATAGACACAAAGCCTCATTATAGATCCAGCTCATGGCTCATGTTTAGTGAACTAGTGTAGAGCCACGTGTGTGTGGGTGTGTGGGTGTGTGCGTGGGTGTGAGGGAGAGAGAGAGAGAGAGAGAGAGAGAGAGAGAGAGAGAGAGAGAGAGAGAGAGAGAGATATCTGTGTTATTGGATTACTTAACTACTAGATTTTATGTTAAACCAACAAAAACAGAGGACTAAGAAATATCAATCTTTCTTTCATATAAGATATGGTGCAAAATATTTATGAGGATATAAATCTGTAACTTAATAAAAGTAGAAAGAACAAATCAGCTCTGTAAACAAATTCTTGTTTTGCTCTAGAACCACAGCAAATTGTAGAAGGGACAGTTGAAGGCCATGGAAAAGGGCAGATTTCGCTCAATGATAGAAGGTGACTGTGTATGAAAATGTGGTCGCATCATGTGGAAGGTGACCTGTGATCAGGGTGGTGAAGAGGGGCTGTCCAGACAGCTCAGCGGATTAAAGTGCCTGCTCAAGCAGACGCAGGGACTGGGGTTCAATCCCCAGCTCCACATATCCTGCTGGCCCCACCTCTGGGGCGCACCAAGAGGGTGACTGAGCCTGGGCGTGGTGGCACATGGCTGTAATCCCAGCCTTTGAGAAGCTGAAAACAAAAGGGTCACTATGAGTCCAGTCTGTGTAGTGAGACTCTGTAGATCCTGTACTAAATACAGAAAAAAAAGAAAGAAAGAAAGAAAGAAAGAAAGAAAGAAAGAAAGAAAGAAAGAAAGAAAGAAAGAAAGAAAAGAATGGCAGAGAGGCAGCCAGCGTCACCCAGGGATAGACACAAAGCCTCATTATAGATCACCTATTACTTTTCTAAGTGTGAGACACACTTCACAAACTTCAGTCTCAGCAATGCAAATCTTCCCCCTACTTTAAACAGCACAAAATATTTACTCCTTCACAGGCAAGTCATGTTGTCTGACCATCATTCTAAGTGCAAAGCCTTACCCTTCTGCTGATTTCCAACTAGTCTACTGATAGAGACCATAGTAAGATCCCTCTTCAAAATTTATTATTTAGGAATAGATTCAACATGTGAATTCTTAATTGTGCTATTCCTGTGACAAAACACGCAATCATGTATCATAAAATTTGATGCGTGCTGTCAAAGCATCAAGCAACGATTACACAAATTCATATTCTCACCACAGCATAAGTGTCCATATTTCCACATAGTTTAAACTGATGAAATTTGTTTACTTAATTTGTCAGTCTCTTAGATGAAAAACTATTTTGACAGTTTATGAGTCGAATTTAGTGTTTTCTTAATATAGATACCTCAGCTGCGTGGCTGTCTTTTTTGCTATAAAGTACCTGCTCAACACTTTGCACATCTACTCTGCTAGATTATTTGCTTTTCTTCATATCAGATTGTGTTTCAGGTATAGAATTTCTATTAACTAGCTACTTCTAGTTTTTTAATCAATTTTTAACTTTATGAAGGTTTATTCTTTTCTTCCACACAGAATTTTTGTTAAACATTTTAGTAGAATTGGAAAATATTTTTAAAATGGTTTTGCAATGTTGATTAGAAAAAAAATTCTAGACTATGAAATTCTGAATAAATGATCTGAGAGAAGGGCTGGAGGTACAGGTCCCAAAGAAGGCAGACCTGAGTATGTCCTTGGCCAGTGTGTTGTCACTAGAAATCCTTTCACCTAGCCCCAGGTGCATTTCATAGCACTCAAGCACCCAGGTTTGCAGCAAGTCCACATCCAGGAAAGGACGTGATTGAGCCTAGCTGTGTCCTGGGT
>NW_004524684.1:5077252-5096683 GCF_000260255.1 Octodon degus | reverse complement strand
GTTTCATACTTTTCTTAGTCTTTCAGACTGCTTTCATCAGCTGTCTTCTTTCATTTTATTTCCATAACCACAATGGTGTCTTTTCCCATAATGGCGCCCTGCGCACAGTGCAGTGGCCGTGAGCCTTCTGCTTTTCCAGCCTGGATGACTTCACCTGACAAAATGACATCCAGGTCATCATGTCTCCATGCCTTTATTGAGCTTTGTTGCTGGTAGATGGCCAGGAGCTTGCCGCAGGCACTGACGTGTGTTCATTCTGGAAGTCTCCTCGCTCTGCCTTACTTCTCAGCACAGTCAACAGAATTATAGAAAAGTTTGCTCCTCACTTTGGAGATGACAGGAAACCTTGAAGTCTTAACTCTGAGACAGACTGCTGTGCAGTCCATGCTAAGTAATAGCAGAAAAGTATATGTCTTCAAATATATATGCTAGTAGCTTGAGTAAAACAAGGTGAACCAGATAGGAGATTTTGAGCTAAAGTAACTCGTAAGTTACCTAGTAATTCAGCCAGCTTATTCTGTGCATCATAAAAATATATATTTATTAAGACAATATACATAGCAATTTAGTAATGCATAAGTAATATACGTGCACATTTTATAAAAGACCCACGTTCCCTTTCTTTACAGACAGGTATTAACGTTCACCTGACCTTTACGTACTTTGCTGCAAGTGTCAAATAGAACCAGATGTAAGTAAAACGCATGATCAAAGTTTAAAGAAATAGAATTCTTAAGTAATATACACAAGAAAAGATAAATCCCAGCTGTATGCCATTGGAACATTATATGAGTGCAAAAGAAGAACTTTTTTCACTTTACTGTATTATTATTGTTAACTCTGTAAAATGAGAATCAGTACTCCACCTTAGTATTTATTTTCTTGCCAGAATTATACCAGATGGAAGAGTTTTGTATAATTGAAAACATTGATTGGTATGTCCTTTTGTTAAGATATATCATCACCAATATAATTCTACTTTCTTTCGTATCTCAGCAAATATTATTTTTTCTTTTCATGTCAAGCCATGTAACCCCTTTCCTTCTTTCTGTTGTTACTATGTCATACTATGTAACCTTTCCAAAACAACCTTTGCATACATTCCCCACCTCTTTTCAAAACGAAGCCATCTATGAGTCATATGTCAACATGGAATATCAAAAGCATTAACGCAAAGTGTAGCCACATAGCCTAATCAATCTGTGAAGCAAGCAGTCAAGAAAATAGTAAAGAGGGAAAGGCTTACTACTGGATTCTTAAACAAATATTTACGGAAAACAGTTTAGGGTAAGAAGATTCCCACTGGCTGGAAAAGAATAATATAAGAAGACACTAAGCCTAACTTCTTTCACTGCATACCAGTGGTAACTGCATCAGCTCAAGGTGAAGAACGTAGAAGAGGCCTCACATGTGGAGATATCTCATGGAGCAAAAATGCAGAAACAAAGGCTATAGCATCTTTGGACTCCAGATGTAAAAAAGAGCAATCTCTGTCTGCTCTGCAGTGCTGCGAGCATGCGGACTTGCACCATCTCTACATAATCCCTGTGCACGGATAGCAACAGTCAGAGGACGTATAGGTAATCATCACGGCTACTGCTAGATTTATTAAGCCTTCTAACGTGAAAAGTGCGGGAGTCACTTTGTTGTCCTTGAGACACAATACCTGATGCTTGCAAGTTGCAGAGGAAGAGGTTTGTTCTGGTTCACATTAGGAAATTTCAGTCCATCACTGGCCCAGCAGAAGTAGCATGGCAGAGGTTGCAACAGAAGAGAAGTCGCTCCTGTCATGGCAGAAAGGAAGGCAGCAGCAGGGAAAAGCCAGTGAGGGAGTCCTGTTTCTGGTCATGTGCAGTGATTGCCTCTTCTGGGTGGACCTTAGCTCCTGCAGCAGGTACCTTATGTGCAGCGTCCACTGGCTCAGTGGTCTTCAAAGCCCCTGCCTCTGAGCATGGGGACCTGTGGGTGACATTCTCTAGCTAAACCCTAACATTCCACCCCTGGACCTCAAAAGACTAATGCACATCTGCATGCAGAGCACATTTCGTCCCTCTCTAAAAATCACCAGTCTTAGTAATTTCAGCAACTCTGAAAAGTCCAAGTTTTGGAGTTTCCTCTGAGACTTAAAAATATGTAAAGGGCAGAGTAAAGAATTATATGATGCATGCTACATTTTATTAGGGAAAGGCATGCTAGTTTTGTCGTCTTCTCTGCCAAGCACAAGGAATTATCTCAGGTGGCATAACCCTAAAATTGAAGACTAAGTTGGATCACTAATCAAATAACTCTGCCAAAATCATGAGTAGTGGATTTGAGAGCACTTTCGCATTGTATGGTAACTGATAGTATGCTCCATTATTAATCAAAAATATAAAATTTGGAACACACATTTTGTAGAAGGCCTGTTAAGCAATACTATACAGAGTTGCTAGCCAAGAAATATGCGTGAAATCAGTAATACGGAAACCTTAATGGTTTTCCTGAATTTTTAGCGGAGTCCATTCTAGCAAAGCCAAATTCAGTTTACCCCTCCACCTTTAATGTCCACAGGGCACTGTGAATAGCTAACTCAGGGTGAAACCCCTTGTTCGTTGAAGACCAGGGACACGGCTCATGTCTCCTCTGCATCTGCACGGCATGATGTCAGGCTCTCCTCAAGTTCACGCTTAGTAATCTCCCCGACCAAGACTGGCTGAAGAGGGGCCATTGGGAGCTCAGGCCTGTGGGAGAGCCGGAGGTGGGGGTGGGGGGGATTTTGTGGTGACAAGCTACCGGTGGAAGGCCAGAGGAAGAGCTGCTTAAAAATTAAGTTTTACTTCTGCACAAAAAAGGAATAAGGGCTGGCCAAACAGCTCAGCAGGTTAGGGCTGAGGGCTGGACCCCTGGGCCTGCCGTCCCGGCCCGGCCACCAGGGCACACTGAGACCACAGTTGAGACTGGGTGTGGTGGCGTGCCTGTAATCCCAGCTCTTGGGAGGCTGAAAACTGATGGATCACTATGAGTCCACTCTAGGGGTGAGACCCTGAACACCCTGTAGAGCCTTCCCTAAAATAAAAATCAAAGAAAAAGGAATCATAGGATTTTGTAATAGGAGAATTACATGTTAAAAATGTTGTTCCCCCTGGTGCAAAATAAACAATGGGAAGAATAAGCTGTGCTTTAGATTTTGGCTAATAAGATACAGTCAGGGCTAATAAAATGAGTCACATAGCAGTAATACTAGGAGATTTCCAAAAAGAAAGTGATGAAAATAAATATAAGTTATATAAGTTATCATGTCCATCATTCAATCATCCTAAAGCCCTCATGATTCCTTTTGTCCATAGAAGTAAAAGCTGAGCTTACCCAGATGAACGTGAACTGCAAGTAAAAAAAAAAGGACTATAGATTATTTTTAAAATTATTAAAATATTTATTTTAATCAAAACCTATATTGCATGTAGAAGAGCAAATGTAACTGTTCTCTTAACAATAAACTAATAGTAAATCCTAGGTATTAAATCGACTTAACTTAATGGTCATATTTTGTTTTATTTTCAGCTGACAAGATTTTTTAAGCCATATTACTTCCTTTTCTTATACGGACTTGTGTTATTTATCACGGAGACAAAATGGCTAGCAGAAACAGTTTATAAGAAGGAAGTCAGCTTTGTTTCAGTTTCTGAGATTCTGGTCCATGGCCGGCTGAAGGTGCTCTGGGCGTATGGCGAGGCAGAGCCTTGTGGCAGAGAAAACCCTGAAGAGCAAAGCAGCTTGCTAAGTGCAGCAGGGAAGTGACGTCGGGACGGGGCCCGATGCCCAGCGTCGCCCTCAACAGAATGCCCCCAGCGGCCTAGCTCCCTCGTAAGGGCCACCTCCTAAAGCTTTCTACAACACGCCAAAGCAGGATAAGCTCTTCACCAAACCTTTAACATATTAGACCTTAAGGGCAGATCTAAAAATAAAACCATAATTCTTTTCCCCTTATGTGATTATTTTCAGCTCATTAAAGATGCAGAATAATGGGGTTCGCTGTGCTGTCTTCAGACATGCACAGTAGACACTTCGATCCTGTCTAGCGCCCCCACTGCTTTCTCTTACCTGTCCCTCCCTGTTTCTCCACCTCCTTAGTGTCTAATGTCCTAGCTTCTATCTTCATGACATCTCTTTGTTATATAACTTCAAATAAATATGTAATGTTTGTCTTCTGAAAACAATGAAGTTATATGAGAACAAGAACAGAGGGAACCATAAACTTGGTTATGACCACAAGAGTTTCTTATCTGAGCAAGAAAAAGAAAACCTTGCAGAAGAAGCTGAGCAGCATAAGGCCGGTTGGAACTGCCGACCTGCTTTGGAACACTCAGGTCCTCTACCTGCCTTATGCCTTAGGACGTGCAGGAAGCTTCAAAGCTATGTTCATCACTCGTTTATTCAAATAATTGTATACCTTACAACCTCTGAATCTGCAATTCTAAAAGTTTATTTTCCTATTGTGTGCATGGTCAATAAAGTCTAAAATAACAGAATCATTAAATGACAAAGTTTCAACTCATGTTCTTCTGTTTTGTTTTTCTCCTTCAGTAGGCTGTCAGAACATGTAATGGTCATTTCATTCAAAAGTGAAACCAAAAAAATAAAGAATATTTACCAACCAGTGCTCATTTTATACCCTTACAGCTGATGCATAATGGAATAATTGTCTTTAATTCAAATTAAGGGAGACCATCAAATTTGACTTGTAAAAAGCAAGAAATCCATACCACAGCTTCCAGAAATTATAGTCCTTTGAATTTAATTATTTGGGTAAACATATTCAAAGCATAGCAGGAGTTAAGATTTATTCCTATAAGTCAATGAGGATTTTGTAGCATTTTAAAAGCAAATGAGCATAAAAATAATGATATGGAGAATTTGGGGTTAAACTATAATCCATCTTTTAGATATGTGCTTATGTGCACAGATTTAAGTGAAGGTCACAGTCAGAGAGAACGTGCAGCGAGGCAGAACACATTTGCACTGGTATGTAGTTCTCACAGAACCACGCTGTGTAGAACACAGGCCACAAATACGATGAAACTTTAATATTTATTTATTTTCACTTTATGGAAGAAGGTATAAAACAAAATTTCATAACAAAGTATCAGGGGAATGACAATAGTTACTGCATTGCCTGTTGTTACCTTTAATGTTCTTGCTCAGGTTATAAGATGCAGGTAGAAGAGTTTCTCCAGCGCATCTTAGCACCAACCTTCCTTCTCAATGAACCAAGAGGCCCTATAGTGTAATGAACTTGCATTTTTCCTTTTCTCATTTGTCCTTCCCCCTTCCACCCACCCTAGTTCCTTTTGCCCTTTGAACAGTTTCTTTCCATTTAGCAATATCTATTGTACATTTTAGACCTCATTTATTCTTTCAGTTTATCATACCAGGGAGATGATACAAAGTTTATTTATTTATGTATGTATTTATGGGAAGGGTCTACAGGGTGTTCAGGGTCTCACTACTAGATCAGACTCCTAGTGATCCCCATGTTTGCAGCCTCCCAAGAGCTGGGATTACAGGCTTGCGCCACCACGCCCAGTCTCAGTTGCTGTCTCAGCACACCCTGGGGGCAGGGCAGGCAACAAAGTTTACAAATGTGAATCTGATTCATTTCATTTAATAGTGTGGTCTCAAGTTGCAGCTATTTACCAATGAGAGTCTCAAGTTTACATTTTTTAGGGCTGAATCGTGCTCTGTTGTATAAAAACACCATATTTTTTTTTATCCATCCCTTAATCCATGGACATTTAGGTTGTTTCCAAGATTTAGCTATGAAATACTGTGCCAGTATAAACGTGAATATGCGTGTGTTGCTGTGGTATGTTTTAAATTATTATGGAACAAATACCTACAAAGGGAATAGCTGGCTTGAGTGACATCTCTGTACTAGTTTTTGAGGAGTCTGCACACCGGTTTCCACGGTGGTTGCACCAGTCTACCCTCCCGCTGGCAGTGCAGAAGGCTCCTTTCCTCCCACGGCTCCCTCAGCATTTTTAACTGGTCATTTTCTTGACAACAGCCCTTCTTTCTGCAGCAAGACAGAATCTTAGTGTTGTTTTAATTTGCACATCTTGAATAACCAATACTGTTGAACATTTTTCAGATATTTATTTGCCATTTGTATTTCATCATCTGAGAAAAGCATATACATCTCAGATGCCTATGTTTTTGGACTGAATCTTTGAGTTTTGGGGGTAGATTTTTTTTTTTTAATTTTCAGGAAGGGTCTACAGGGTGTTCAGGGTCTCACTACTAGATCAGACTTGTAGTGATCTGCCTGTCTACAGACTCCCACGAGATGGGATTACAGGCGTGCACCACCACGCCCAGTCTCAACTGCTGTCTCAGAGTGTCCCGTGGGCAGAGCTGACATAGCAGGCCTGGGAATCAAGTCCTTGTCCCCCGCGCCTGCTTGCAGGTACACTAATCCATTGAGGTATTTGGACAGCTGTAGATTTTTAGCATTTATTTATATGTTCTGGTATAAATCCTTTGTTTGCGGGACATTTGGCTAATTATTTTCACACTTTACAGTTTGTTTTTTCACAGTTTGTAATTTCTCTTGATATGCAAAGGGTTTTTGATAACATGAGATCTTAGCTGTTAATTCTTTGAAGTGTTTCCCACATGGTTTGGGTTTTTTCATGAACACTCTTTAACAGTTGTACTTATTTTATTTTCCAGAATAGTTAATATTTCTGTTTTTACTATTTAGATCTTTGCTCCACTTTTACCTTAGTTGAGTACATGGTGATATACATAATTTTAGTCTTTGGAATGTCAAGAGCCAGTTTTTATAGCACCATTTGTTAAAGATGCTATCTTTCTTCCGGTGAACATGTTTGGCCTATGTGTCAAAGACAAGGTGACTGAGTGTGTTTGTAGTTGTGGCTGCATCTTCTAATCTGTTCAACTGCTCCTCAGGTCTGTTTTTTTTTTGTTTTTGTGCCATAGTGAGCTCTTTTTGATCCTTGTATTGGTCTAAGAAGTCTATATTTGTAATCAAAAAATATGTTATTGGAATCTCACCAAGTGAATTCTAATCTACCACTCCCAGTGCAGCGCACAGTGAAAATAAAGACACTAAACTATATTTATACTTATGGGGAGCCAAGTGGCCCTAGGTCCAGGCATGAACATGGTTCTCTGGAACAAAGAGAGTGACCCAGGGCCACACCCAGGTTTTATTCAGTTGAGCAGTAAGAGTGGCTTGAGAAAAAAATGACTGAGAATTGTGGGAAGTAGGTGAGCACTGTAAGCTGGAATACGGAAGTGGCCTGCACGTACCTCGTTCACATGCAGGGAGAAGGATATGCAGAAAAAGTAACTAGTGTTATACTATTGAGAAAGTAGCTAATGTTTTTGGGTCTAGTGCTTCAGCTCTGATGTGTAATCTTTCAAGCCCCAGGAAGTTGTAGCCTCTGTCTGGAGGCTGGATCCCAGTGGACAGCGTGGAGCAGGGGATCTTCATCCAGAGTGGGTTATCAGGGAAACACACACGATGTCTTCAAAGACTACCACCAGCACCTCAGCTAGACCAATATGTAATGCTTACGGCCAATTGCAAGGAAAAAGAGAATTCCTAGCCAGCTCTGTGCCTATCAAGACAAGGCAATAGGGCCAGGCTCAGCCAAAAGGCAGAAGATCGCTCTTCTTTCAAAGAGAGCTGCTCGGGTGGTGCTGCATGTTGACCTTGGTTGAGTGCATGGTGATATACATAGTTTCAGTCTCTGGCTTATCCAGAGCCAGTTTTTCCATCACCATTTGTTAAAGATGCTATCTGTCTTCCAGTGAACTTTTTGGCCCATTTATCAAAGATAACGTGGCTGAGTATATTTGTAGTTGTGGGTGCATCTTCTAATCTGTTCCCCTGCTCCTCAGATCTGTTTTTCTTTTCTCTCTCTCTCTCTTTTTTTTTTGCCAGTATCATGCCGATTTTATCACAGCTTTTTGCTATACTTTCAAGTCAGAGCTTGTAAGGCTCTTCCCTTTGTTGCCCAGAATTGCTTTAGCTATTCTAGGTCTCTTCTGTTTCCAGGTGAATTTTAAGAATGCTTTCTCTAGTTCTGTGAGGTTTGCTAATAATATTTTCATTGAGATTTCAGTAAATTTATGTGATACTTTGGGGGAGTATAGCCATTTTCACTATGGTGGTTCTTCCTATCCATGATCAAGGAGCTCAAGGAGTATCTTTCCATTTTCTGATATCCTTTTTGATTTCCTTTTCCAGAGTACTATAATTTTCACTGTACAGATATGTTACTTCCTTTGCTAGATTGATTCCTCAGTGTCTCATTTTTGGATTGTGTAGTTGATTTCTAACTGGTGTTCAACTTATTACTCCTGTTGAATTAAACTAGGGTGGTGCTGGGTGTGAGAAGCCCACCTGAGGGTTGTTGCCAGCAGTATAAAGGCAGAACAGGGGAAGCTGCCAAAATTTTACACTGTTAGGGATGCTGTTTGGAGAAGCTGTTGGAGCTGTTGGAAGCTGCTAGTTCTCTTGAGCTCGTCTGCTGCAGGACCTTGTCATGCTGGCTTTCCTGATGAACTTTGGAGGACCTCTGGTTCTCATCTTGAGCATGACTTTCTGGCTCTGGAGGGGAAGATGGTGCACTGCTCAGCCTCTGGAGATGTTTGTTGCTTTGGCTTTCCTGATGGGAACCCAGCTTTCCTCATCACTGGAGGGACTCAGGACCTCACTGCTGCTGCGGATGGCTCTGGCACTTTTGGGCAAGCTCTGGTGCTTACCCTGAGCATTGCTCGCTAGCTCCAGTTCCGATCCCTCTGCCTGCTGGCACAGACCCCTGATCCGGTGGCATCAGCTTTGTAGCTTCCACCACTGACCTTTGGACCTTTCCAGCACAGATCTGTGAAGTGGTCCTGCATGGGATGCTGTTAGGGGCTCCAGGCCCTCAGCTGGATTCTTAGTGGTTAGTGTGTGGATAGGCTTCCAGCACTTGTTGTATATAATCCTTTGAGCGATTCATTATAAAAATATTATAAAATGTGACCCATACTATATTGTTTCCTTTGAAAAAACCCCACAAAAAACAAACAAAACAAAACAAAAATAAACCCAAACCATGACATATGGCATTGTGGAGTGTATGGTTTCCTAATTTCTCTCTCAGTGGATTTGTTGTTTTTGTAAAGGAATACTATTGGTTTTTGAGTGTTGATTTCATATCCAGCTACACAATTGAATTTGGCTATTAAATCTGGAAGTCTTCTGGTGGAGTTTTTGGAGTATTCTATGTAGAGCATTATATCATGTGCAAATAATGATTATTTAACTTTTTCTTTCCTATCGTATTCCTTTTATCTCTCCTGTCTAATGCAACTTTATTTTTGCCTCCCTTTAGCTCTTTAAAATGAATTCAACTAGTACAGTTCTTGCTATTACTTTTGGGTGAAATTTAGGCAGGGTTTCCAGATTTTTCTGGTTATTTTTATTATGTTTTATAATGGAGTATCCATTTTTGTGGAAAATAGTATTATTTTAAATTTTAAAACAGCCAGTTCTAAACATCTCTGATTTCCTCATCTCTTTTACAAGAAACCACTTCTGTTCTGCTTTGCAGGTAGCTGGCCTTTCTCAACACCAGGGAAGGGCATGTGCCTTTGCTCTTTTCCTATTGCACCCACTTAGAAGTAGGAGAGAGAACTGGGTAAAGGAACAAAAGTTTTCTTTCAACTGATGTGTGTCCTATCTTAAACTGGCACTAGGCTGTATTTAGGGTCATCTTTTTAGGAAGACACTTCAAAGATGCTCCCCTGTGGTACTCCCACCTGTAGGTCTCCCAAGGAAGACAGAGAAGTCTGTCTCAGAAGGTCACCTGAAAATCTGTTATGCTTTGTACACCCAAGGCTTCTTGCTATTTAGTCTTTTTATCCCTGTGCTGAACAGCTCCAAAGGCCCGTACAGGAAGGGTCCACCCCACCCCACCTCCCCACTTTTGGTACCCTCACAGTTCCTGGGATCTGGTTGACCCAAGACAGAATCATCACACACTAAGTCCTAGGGTGGTCCTGGTACAGCTTCCCCTTTCAGGTCGCTTCCCTTGACCAATAGGTCAAGCACCCCTCGGTGTAGAAGAGAATGTGGTTTAGTGAAGAGCTTTTGGCCTTTTACTTCCTTCTTCCTGCTTGTTCTAGAGTCAGTTTCACATGCCTGATTCCACTACATGGCCTAGAATCCAATGGCGCAGTTCTAGAGTGAGCGACAATTAAAGAGTTTTCATCTAGCAATTCATGCGCGCAGAACCTGTTTTCTCCGCTGCCAGGTAAAAACTTTATAACAATGAGTTTCAAACAAGACTAGAAACTTCAGGACAGGAATGCCATCTTACTGAGAGATAGAAATCCAGGCTCATTTTTTAAAAATACAAACATAGACCAAAGTAAATATTTGGGCTTTGTGATAATTTGGTTATAGAAATACAAAGAAAAATTTTATCCGTAAATGCTACCCAGCCTTTGCATGACAGATAATTGCAGTGAAAACTGTGATGCAAAGAGCAGGAAATGTACAATGTAATATTTTAATGGATTTATTATATTTTTTACTTTTCATTAATGGATTTATTTTAATAAAATGTTTAAAAACAAATATAGCTTAAGGATAAACTCATAAATTCAAAGCAGCTTTGAGAATGACACAAATACATAAGTATTTTCATTTCTTGTTTGATTTGTTGATTCATCTTTATTTTCAAGAGAATAAACAATATGCGAAATGATACAGAATTTCAAAAGAAAGCTTATAGGAAATTGACAATGGTTATTATATTACATATTGCTATCTTCAAAGTAGTCAGGTCACCAGGTACCGGCGTGCAACATCGATCAGCAGTATAAGCACTAATACATATTTCTCTTCCTTCATCTCTCCCACCCCAGCTGTTCTTTCCTTTTGAACAGTTTCTTTCCCTTTCACAATATGTGCTGTAACATTTGAATTTCATTTATACCTAAGTTTCTTACTTTCTTATACTAGGGAGACAATACAATGTTTATAGTAGAAAGTCTGGTTTATTTCACTTATGAGTGTGGTCTCTAGTTGCATTCATTTACCTATAAAAGCCTTGAATTTTTTTTCTTTCTTTACAGCTGAGTAGTACTCCATTGTATAATAGTACATCTTTTTATGCACTCTTTGGATGATGGCCATTTGGGTTCTTTCCAAGATTTACCTATAAATCTCACAGCTATAAACATGGGTGGACATATATTGCTGTGGTATGATGTTTTCCATTCTTATGGAAAAATACTCAGGACAGGAAGAGCTGGGTTAAATGTGACCTATATTCCTAGGTTTTTTGTTTGTTTGTTTTATTTGTCTTTTTGAAACCAGATCTTACTATGCAGCTCAGGCTGGCCTTGAGCTAACTTTGTAAGCAAGGTTGGTCTCAAACTTGAAATGATCTTCTTGCCTCTGTGTCTCGAGTCCTGGATTATAGGCATGTGCCAGCATGCCTGGCTTCTATTTCTAGTTTTTGAGGAATCTTCACACTAATTTCCAAGTGGTTGCACCAGTGTGAATACCCATCAGCAGTGGAGTAGTGTTCCTTTTCACCACAGCCCAGTTAGCTTTGTTACTGGTTGATTTTTTTTGCTAATAACCATTCTTTCTAGGATCAATTAGTCATACAGATCAGAGGAATTTCAATTTGATATCTTCCTGCAATCATACAACACATGATGTTTTGTAAAGTCATATTTTCGTGAAGTGCTACTTTAGACATTGCATAACATCTAGTGTGGAAAGCTGGATGGCATTTTGGCAATTTCAGTCTGCAGAAATAATTTTGAATAATAGAGAGAAGATGAGAATTGAAATAAGTGCCCTTTCTGGTCTTCTCATTCCTCTCAGAATCTTTCCTTTTGGCTGTATCAGCAAAACACAACTGCCATTTAATAGGATTTGCTCTCCGGACCAAAACTCAGGAACGTCATGTGAGTGAGACCCTCTACTGCACCCTCGGGACACCTCCACACCCATGGAGCCCCCTCCCCCTAATGCACCGAGTGAGTGAGAACTTCTGCAATACTCTCAGGCCCCCCAGATCCAGCCCAAGTCCAGATCCAGCTAGTGTGTGGGAGAGCTTATGCACTCCCCTGTGCTCCCTGGGCCAGGGGCACAGCAGTGGGGCACCACAGGTTCACTATTGTGCCAGAGGGCAATAACAGGTTCACTTCCAAGGACTGCAGCAGGAAGGAGCTGAACACAACAGCTAGACCCAGGCCAGGAATAACTGGATAAACTCAAACTTAATAGATCTGCACCTGAATTTCAGTAGCTGCTAAGATTATAATTGCACCAAAGCTCCATAACAAAGGTCAGTGCTATATGAAATGACAAAGACAAGGAGCAAAATGAAATCTCAGGCCTCAGTCCCACCCAGAACAAGTGCATAGGACATCAGCTCAGCTGAAATGAATGAATATGAATTAACAGTGTTGGAACTAAAGAAACAACAGTAGAAAGGTATAGAGGAACTCAGAGCAGAATTAATTCCTGAAATAAAAAAGAAATCTCTGAATTCATAGAATCATAAATAAAGAATCAAATACAGAAACATATGGAAGAAACCCAATCTGAAAAAAAAACTCTGCAATAAAAGAATTAATAATTGCTTCTAAAGAAGACATTGATAAAAAATAAAGGAGATTAGAAATATGATGGATTCCTTGAATGAGCAATACAAGAAGGAAATAGATCACATGATGCAGAGTCAAAGAAATGTAGAGGAACATAAAATCTCAATCACAAGCCTGCAAAACCATTTGAGTGACAGTGAACACAGAGTTTCAGATCTTGAAGATTCTGGTGCAGCTACTGAAAAGGTAAGAAAGGATCTCTTAAAAACAACTAGGATGCAGGAAAAAATAATCCATCACCTGCAAGATGATGCAAAGGTGAACAATGTGAGACTAATAGGCATCCATAAGAAAGATGGCATCAACATAAATGATAGAAGAAGAATACGGGCAGAAGTAATAGCAGAAAACTTCCCTAATATGAGGTAACAATCTGACATTCAGGTAACTAAAGCATACAGAATGCCAAATAACTTCAATTCAATCAAAAACACACCGAGAGATATAATAGTCAAAATCCCAGGAATCCATCACATGAATAATATAGTGAAAGCCACTACAGAAAGGAAGCAGATCACATTCAAAGGAAAATCCATCAGAATCATGGCAGACTTCTCTTCACAAATCATGAAGGCAAGAAAAGCATGGAGCAGAGTACATCAAGTCCTGTATGAAAACATATTCCATCCCAGACTACTATACCCTGTAAAACTCTTGAAGAAGTGAAATACTTCCATGACAAAGAGCAACTAAAGAATTTCATGATGACAAAGCCAACCCTACACAGACTACTGAAAGATGTTCTAGAGAGGGACAAAATGATCAGATCTCCATGAACGAGAACAGAAGGAGACTACAAAATAGGGAAAACAATTAAACAAGGGACAAAAAGGAGTAAACAACAGGAGGTAAATAACATGTCAGTCATAATTCAATACATCTCAATTATAATCATCAATGTAAATGGACTCAATTCACCACTTAAGAGAGATAGATTGGCACAGGGGATTAGGAAACAAAATTCAACAATATGCTGTATACAAGAAACACACTTAACTCATAAAGATATTCATAGGCTTAAAAATCAAAGGACAGAAAACAATCCTACATGCCCCTGCACCTCAGAAAAAAGCAGGAGTAGCAATCCTGCTTTCAGACAGTCTCATCTTCAAACCAAGAATGATCAAATGAAATAAAGAAGGTCACTATATGCTAGTTAGGGGAAAAATTCAAGAGGAAGTGGGACCAATCATAAATATCTATCCACCAAACACAGGAGCACCCAAATATATAAGAAAAATCTTAATGGACAGGAAAAATCTAATATCCAATACCACAATCTTAACAGGAGACCTTAACACCTTCTTATCCCAAAAAGATGTTAACCAGACAAAAAATTAGCAAAGACGTGGCAAAACTGAACCAGATCTTGGAACAAATGGACTTGGGGACACATATGGAGTGTTCCACACAACTACAGTGGAATATAATTTTTTTTAAGCTGCACATGGGTCATTTTCTAAAATAGACCACATACTAGTCCATAGGTCATGCTTAAGTATATGCAAGAAAACAGAAATTATCCCACACATGTTATCTGACCACAGTGCAATGAAACTGAAAATAAAGGACAGAAGAAACCAGGAAAACCACATAAATACATGGAAATTATACAGCACCTTCTTCAGCAATAAATGGGTCACAGATGAAATTAAACAAGAAATTCAACAATATCTACAATTCAATGAAAATGCAATCACAACTTATAAGAATGTATGGGATGTGATGAAAGCTGTCTCAGAGGGAAATTCATAGCTGTGAACTCACACATTAGGAAAACAGAAAGAGCATAAATAAACACCATAATGCTGCAACTCTGACATCTAGAAAAAGAAAATGAAACCAAACCCAGCGCTTAAAGATGGAAGAACTCATAAAGATTAGAGCAGAAATTAATTCAACTGAGATGAAGAAAACAGTTCAAAGAATTAACGAATCAAAATCTGGTTCTTTGAAAGATTAAATAAAATCGATGAATTCTTAGCTAACCCCATCAAAAAGAGGAAAGAAAAAATTCAAATGCAAGCAATAAAGAATGAAAAGGGTGTAATCACCACAGGCCCAGTGGAAATTCAGAAGATTATCAATAGCTACTTTGAGAGGCTTTACGCTCACAGAATAGAAGACACAGATAAAATGGGCAGATTCCTAGAAGGGTACAATTTACCAAAACTGAATCAAAAATATATAACAATTCTCAATAACCCAATAGCAGCCAATGAAGTATGAAATGTAATAAAAAGCCTGCCAATGAAGAAAATTCCAGGTCCTAATGGATTCACAGCTGAATTCTACAAGAAATTAAAAGAATATATAATCTGTATACTCCTCAAACTCTTCAATGAAATTGAAAAGGAAACAGTTCTCCCAAAATCATCCATGGAAGCAAGTGTTATACTGATAACACAATAAGGGAAAGACACAACTAAAAAAGAGAATTGCAGGCCAATCTCCCTCAAGAACATAGATGCAAAAATCCTCAATAAAATCCTAGCAAATAGAATACAGCAAATCATCAAGAAGATCATACATCATAACCAGGTAAGATTCATCCCAGGGATGCAAGGATGGTTCAATATTTGAAAATCTATACATGTAATACACTATATCAATAGAGCAAAATATAAGAACCACATGATTATCTCAATTGATGCAGAAAAAGATTTTGACAAAGTGCAACACTATTTCATATTCAAAGTCCTAGAGAAAATTGGAATAGAAGACCTGTACTTCAATTTGATAAAAGCCTTCTATGACAACCCAATGGCTAATATAATTCTAAATGGGGAATAACTGAAATCTTTTACTCTCAGATCTGGTACAAGACAAGGATGTCCTCTATCACACCTACTATTTAATATAGTTTTGGAATAATTAGTTAGAGCCATTAGATAGGAGGGAGAAATAAAACAAATAAGAACAGGTACAGAAGAAGTTAAATTATCATTAGTTACAGATGACATGATACTTTATTTGGAAGACCAAAAAATTCCACCAAGAAGCTACTAAAATTGATAAACAAATTCACTAGCAGAGCAGGATACAAAGCCAATACTCAAAAGTCAATTGCATTCCTTTACACAGATAACAAACACACTGAGAGGCAAATTAGAGAAACAATACCTTTTACAATAGTACCACAGAAAATGAAATACCTTGTAATTAATCTAACTAAAGAAGTCAAATATATTTTCAAGGAAAATTACAGCACTCTGAAAAAAGAGATCATAGAGGATTTCAGAAAATGGAAAGATATCCCATGCTCCTGGATAGGAAGAACCAACATCATGAAGAAGGTCATACACCCAAAAATTGTTGTACAGATTTAATGCAATCTCTATCAAACTACCACCAACATACCTGCCAGACCTAGAGAAATCATTCTTAAAATTTATTTGGAGTCAGAAAAGACCTAGAATAGCAAAAGCAATCCTGGCAAACAAACACAAGGCAGGAGGCATTACAATTCCTGACTTGAACTTATACTACAAAGCCACTGTGACAAAATCACCATAGTATTGGCAACAAAATAGACCTGAAGATCAATGGAATAGATAAGATGCAGAGGCCCTACAAACACACTCAGCCACCTGACCTTCGACAAAGGGACCAAACATGCTTACTGGAAGAAAGACAGCCTCTTTAACACATGGTGCTGGAAAAATTGGCTCTGTACATGCTGAAAACTAAAACTTGGCCCAGGTCTGTCACCATGCACTCAGGTAAAGTTAAAATGGATTAAAGATCTAAACATTAAAACAGAAACACTAAATCTCCTGGAAGAGAAAGTAGAAGGAACTCTTGAAAACATGGGGGTAGGCAAAGAGTTCATGAACAGAAATCAAATTTCACAGGTAACTCTTGGAAGAATTAACAACTAGGACCAACTCTTATTGAGAAGTTTTTACACATCAAAAGAAATTACCCACAAAGTGAAAAGACAACACACAAATGTTGAGAAAATCTTAACTAATAAGCACTCAAAGGTTTGCTCTCTAGAATTTATAAAGAACTAAAATACATTAGGCCCCTAAATTTAAAGATCCAATTCAGAAATGGGCATCTGAGATGAACACAGACTTCTCAGAGGATGAAATTAAAGAAGAGAATAAATATATGAAAAAATGCTCCACATAAGTAGCCATCTGTGAAATTCAAATTAAAACAACACTAAGATACCATCTCATCCCAGAAAGAATGGCTATCATAAAGAAATCAACCAACAACTAATGTTGGAGAGGCTGTGGAGAAAAAAGGAAACCTTCTCCACTGCTGGTGGGAATGTATACTGGTGCAACCATTATGGAAATCAGTGTGGAAACTCCTTAAAAAACTAGGACTGGAAATCCCATTCAAGCCAGCTATCCTCCTACTGGGAATTTTCGCAGAAGAACTGAAAATGTCATATCATAGTGATATATGTGTACCTATGTTTATAGTAGCACAATTAGTGATAGCCAAATCTTGGAAACAACCAAGATGCCCATCACATGAGGAATGGTTGAAAATATGTGGCATTTTTATACCATGAAGTATTACTCAGGTATAAAGAATGATAAACTTGAAGCATTTTTATTTAAGTGGATTCCACTTAAAGATATACTCTTAAGTGAAATAAAGCGGACTCACATGTGTAAATATTGTATAGTCTTCCTAGTATAAGAACTTAAAAGAAGAAATACAAGCAGAAAGGTATAACACAATTAAAAGGAAAATGAATACTTGAGGATTGAACAACAAGGAGAGGGCAAGGAGAAAAGCTGGGAAACAGGACAGGAACTGAGCCATACACTTATATGTATTAGATGGACAAGGCAATGATCCTGAGAAACATCAGCAGGTTTTTGAAACAAGCCATTAATTGATAGAGTTCTCATCCTAACTAACTATACATGCTGATACCTGTGAACCAAGCAACTGCACTGAAGACAGCAATGTATAATAGAAGCGTCACTCTTGGAATGCCTGTCATTCTGGTCTTCTAAATACGTACTTCTTGGCATGACATACCAATTATTACCATGTTGTTTCACAAGTAATTTTTTTTTCTTTTTTAAATGGCTAATTTTAAAAAAGGACAAGAAAAAGAAAAAAAAGTCACAGGACTGTCCTGCTACAAAGCTTTATATGGTTAGATTTCTAAATTTCTGTGTTTAAAATATGTAATTGCTCATTCATATTCTTTAAATATTTTTCATCTTTTAAATTTTTATCTCCATATTCTGTAGGAACTTAATGTTTAACATATCAATACTTGATGGAAAATACCTGTTCCATGTTATAGCTCAGATATTTGATATTCAGACAGATAGGGAAGTTAAACACAACCGCATAAGATATAGGGTAATAATAAGCTTCTCTTCTGGAGGGCAAACAACCTATGTTTGCAGACCAAAAATTAGAGAAATATAAGGGCTGCAAGGGCAGCCAACATTTTGACCATAGCCTTTCAAGATCAGTGAAGACTCAGGACATAGGAAAACCTATACTGTAACATCATGTAACTCAGTTATGTCCCCAATTCTCTGGTCGAAGGAGATTATAGGGCCACAGAGCAATGTGATTGATGACATAGAGTGTGCCTAAGGAGAGTCCCCTGGAAAGAAAACATTCTCTCAGGCTTTCACAGAAAACAAATTGGTCAAGCAATGGCCATGACTCATCCACATGGCTGACAATGACAAAGGATCAGCAAACTGCGTTACAGGGTTACAGGATAAATCCTGAGGGTATTTGACTGACCTTATCAGATGCAAAAGTTGTATTTCTTGTTATATAGGTATTAACCATCTTGCTTTATCTTGGTCTTAACCATTCAGCAGAAAAGTATATAAATGAGTTATATAAAGTGAAGCCATTAATATGCTGAACTGTGAAAGGCTCTAGTGAATAACTTCTGTGGATAACCCACTACTATTGTGGACTGCTGGACTGTGTTGGATTGTTTTGCTGAATTCAAGCACTTATAGTATTTAGATGCCAATGGAATACATGCTTCTGACAGGACTAAACAAAGAAAGGGGATACAAAGGAAGGACCATTTTGTATCTGTACATGCAGAATAGTTAGGATAGATATACAGCTACTTTCACTTAATTCAATGAGAAGAAAGATTTGTACTAATAGTGTTTGGACAGGATATGCTGTCTGCATCTTGTACTACAGATAACCACTAAGAAGATAACAATGTATAATGTATTAATTATTGAAACTGTCCTATTAATCAGTCTTGAAACTCTCTCACTGATATTTGTTTCTCAATAAAATAAAAAAAATTAATAGTATTTCTTGGATTTCACTGGAAGTGGCTGCTTCTATTCTTTCATTCTCTGTAACACATTAGGACATGTTGTGAGGACCACTGATTCCCTGCCTCTTTGTTTTTTGTTTCTGTTCAGCCTCTGATTCTGTCTATTTCTTCTTATCTTCATATAGAATACAGACAAATATCAATGTGCTGTCATTGATGGGCAATGATGTAAATAAATGGTTTTCACGCATGTCTATAAATTCTTAAATTTGTAACTGGCAAGTTACGTCAGTGGGCTTGTACCTGTCAGGGATTGTACAAGTTTGATTTATTACTTTCAGGAGAAGTCACCTTGCCAAACTTCTGCAGCACCATGCTGGTTCCAGGTGGTCAAGGAATACTTTCCTTTCCCAAAGAAAGAGAGGGGTGGACATGGCTGTGAGCAAGCAGCAGGCACAAGGCCACCTACTTTCTTTTTTTTTTTTTTTCTTTTTTCT
>NW_004524684.1:5056124-5069774 GCF_000260255.1 Octodon degus | reverse complement strand
CGGCAGAAAATCGTACTCGGCGGGCAGGGTGGGGGAGGCACTGCGGAGTGGTGGGGGTGGCCCGATGGGCTGGGAGAGGGTCCGGCCCACGCTGCGCCTGGGCTGGGAAGGGCCACCTACTTTCTCATTGTATTCATTCTCCATCTCCTCTTTCCTGTAAAGGACTCTCCCGCACCTGAACACAGCTAGATGCTGATCTGTGGCCAAAGGAATCCCTCTGTGTTCTGGCCAAAGCTTCTACATTGAGTAGAGCCTTCACTGCCTCACCTTATCTGTGTTTATTCAGTGGGTGAGCAAAGAGGTCTGGGCATGGGAACCAGTGCAGCCCATAACAGGATGAGTTTGGAGTCAAATGGCCAAAAGATGGTCAAGGGATGAGACCAGGATGGTGACCGGTGAGCTTTCTGCTCATGCACAGAATTACAGTGTGAATAGAGGTGCAACTGGATGACTGTTATTCACCAGCCCTAATAGAAATGATTCCAGAAAATGCTGTAAATGCATAATGAAATAAACACACACATTTTTAAAACTACAAACATCAAACAAAGCAAATGTTTCACTTTGTGATGATCTGCTGCTATACAGATAAAGAAGGAAGCTCTCTCCAGGAACTCTGCACAAGGAGCAATTGTTCTAATCACTACATTATGAAACTATTTATTGTGCACCTTACCCATGTTTGTTCCTTACCCAATCTAACCTAGATCATAGTAGAAAATACTCATATTTTCATTTTTAAATTTTCATGGACTCGGCTACTGTGTTTTCATTTATTCCATGGCTGTTCATTGAGTTCCAGTTTTTGCCTGCCCTTTTATTCAAGCCTAAAGAATGTAATACTAAACTGTGAAGTCTGAAGCTGGAAAGTGAAACCAACCACGATGTCTGCGGCCTGAGCAGCGAGAGAGGAGAGCCCCTTGCTGTGGTGAGGGAGACACCAAGGAGGAGCCAGTTGGGGGAACTAAGTGGAGTTTGTTTTTGCGTATAGGTTTGGTAACCTGGCGATGTCTATCAGTTACATGGAAATGTAGAGTCAGCACGTGGGTGTCTGAGCACAGAATGCCTGGAGGAATTAGATGTGAACGAGAGGAGACTTACCAGTCTTGGTGCTCTCTACTGTGGAGCCCCAAGCCCAGCCCTAGATCATAGTTAAGACCCAAAACTGAGGTGTGGTAATGAATGGAAGGGAACAGGACATCTTTTCAGAATGGAATTAATTCTGAGGACAATTAATCATTCAAGATTGGGAAGAAGAGAAACAGAAAACATGGTTAGAGGTGGGAAGGAAGATTAAAAAGAGTTTCAAACACTTCATCAAATGCTGTTTACAAATAGAGACGAGGTCCAAGAGCTGACCACAGCCTTTACTGACACAGAAATCATCAGCCTCATCTAGAACAGTCTGAGGAAAATGCTGGGAGTGGAGGGCACACATGTCCTCAGATTAGGATTAGAAGACAGTACTCAAAAAGCCAGGAGACATGATTCTTGGAGGGACTTTGATATTAGGAGGAAAATGCTGGGAGTGGAGGGCACATGTGTCCTCAGATTAGGATTAGAAGACAGTACTCAAAGAGCCAGGAGACATGATTCTTGGAGGGACTTTGATATTAGAAGGTACTGAAAATGCACCCTGCAGATCTTTCATCTGCTCCCTGGAATGCATTTGTGGTCTAGCCTCCCTTACTCACTTAGATTTCTGCTAGTCCCATTCTCGGCCCATCAGAACCCAGCTTCAGGCCCCACCAACAATTCACTCTCCTAAGGAGCCCCAGAAGTGGTCATCACAGGAAACTTCCAGAGGACATTTTTGAAATATTTGAATTACTAATTACCCATTTTTTTCAAAGTAGCACTTAGAAATATTTGTGCTAACCAAAGATTTTATTATATTTCCATCACAACACACACATAAAGATGCACAACTTGTAAGTGTAAGAACAACATTTTTCTCCTACTATGAATAAGAAATAGAAATCTTGCTCATTTCAGAAAAAAGGCAAGTGACTTCCAAATGTTAGCAGACTGTGACAAGTAACATGCCACCTCCTTCCTTCTTCATACCTAACCATGACATGCTGAGTATGTGCCAACGTAATCTGAGAACTGTAGATACTGGTGACTACATTTAGAATTCAGAACATTGCAGTCTGAAGGGTTAGACAAGCTACCTCGTCTTGAAAGAGGATACCTAGGACTGGACCGAAACCCTTTGGAGGCTAGAGGACCAGAAAGCAGGTAAAACCTGAAGGAAATGAGATGAGCTTTGGGGCGATTTCCTAGCTGGAATCTCTTTCTCCCAGGAGGAATTGAGAGCACCTGAGGGATGAAAGGTTTCCCTGTGGTCCTCCACCAACCAGAAGTTCGCTGTTCCTGAGGAGAAAAATCAAGCCAAAGCTTTGTACTGCAATTATGTTGGAAACCAGAGCTACCAGAAGCTAATATAGCACTATAGAATTTTTTTAAGTCCCCAGGAGGGTGAATGTGATTTATGACATGATGTCTAAAATGTAATTTTGTTAACTACAGCTATGCATCTTATCCACAGCCTAATTCTCAATATCATTTGAAGCCAGTGTGTTCCCTGCTCCACTGTGGAGGAAGGGCTGCTTCAGCCTACGTGGTAGACAGATACCATGGATTTCCTGAAAGGAAAGCAGAAATTCAAGAGATCTTGCCACTACCCTATTCCACACTATTTTAGGATGCAATAGGTGTCTGATCTCATGTGCATAACTAGTAGTGACTTATTTTTGCAATCTTCAAATGTATTATCTTCCACAAATTCTATTATCTTCCACAAAAACAAAAATAGAAATTATAAAAAGGATAAAATACTGGAAAACCGAGTCCAGGGCTCACCACCCTACCATGGCCACAGTTGTATGTAATGCTTTGTGAGTTCTGTCTCACTTTACTCATGTAAATGAACACATTGGAAATGCTGTACAAAGAAAGGGACAAGGTGAATTTTAAATCAAGAATTGGAGAAGTGAATTCTGATTAGAAATTTTAACAGATTAACTTGAAACAACGTCCCTGCTATTATGGAGCTGATAGCTCCGAGTGAGAAGCTGCTCAGAGACACTTCCTGTTTGATGGCGACCTCACTGTTGCATGTAGGCATTAGTGGGTTTCATCTGAAACACAGATACTGTGTGGGAGATGGAGTCCTAAAGCCACACATGAGAGCCAGTAGAGGTGATGAGAGTGGAGCCAGTAGGCAACGTGAGGCAAGTGATTCTGACACAGAGGCAGAGCCCAAGGTGCCTGATGTGTACTGCATGCTGGGGCTAGGGGTGCTGGATGATCGCTAGGTCAGCCCACCGATGGGATTGGCACCAGGCTGAGTCCTGTGGACTGGATACAATGTCAGGGACAGAAAGAGGCTCTTCTCATGCCCTCTCTCTGTTGTCGCTTCTGCCGTCCTCGGCCCAGTGAATGCTAGCCTCTGCCATGTGTCACTCTGTCTTGGAGCCGTGGGAGGATGCACTGAATCCTCCACAGCTATGAGCTGAGTTTGCCTTTTCCTCTTTAATTATGGGTCCCGGCATTTTATCTCAGCAACAGAAAAGCAACTAAGACAGTTGTCAAGCAGATATAAAAGAGATACAGGGCAGAACACCAAATTATAATAGTTCAAATTCTCTGCACTCAAACAAAAATGAAAAATTTTACCCAGTCATAAGAAAATGACTAGATAATGTGCTGGTGGCCCCACTGGAGCTGTTGTTTCTTTAAAGGAAAAGTAAAGGTGTCAAGACAGTTCTTACAATAACATTTTATTCTTTTATTTCTTTTATACCGTTTAATTTTCCAATAGGAAGAGTCATTTCATGGTTCCCCCCAAATCATACAAGTGTGTTTTCCTGAAATTGCAAATGTTTGGACAGTTAACAAGTCACCAGGGAGTTTGTAGATGAACAAAGCGTGACCCAAGCAGTGAGCCCCTGTTTTTAATAAAGAATGCCTGCTGCCCAAGGGTCAGAGGCTGTGGTGCTGTGGTTAAGGAAAGAAATTAGTCATGAAAGCACAGGCGAGCCCAGCAGGGATGTATCATGAGTGAACCACTTCCATTTCTTGTTTATTCGAAATGAGCTGGGTTGTGAAAGTGTTGAAATACCTCCGTGGTGCATGATTCAAAGGGAGGAGCCACTGCTCCTCCCCAGCATCTCATGTTGATTGAGATTGCACTGAAGACAGGAGGGAGAGCTGAGACCACGAAAGGAGCCAAGATTTCAACACTTGGAAAATTCCAGTGGGCAAGCTGGAAAGCTACCACTCCTATAGCCAAAAGCTTAGTTTGGTTGTCTGAAAATCAGCATAAGAAAAATCTGGATCTCAGTGCAGAAGTTCATATGATATGAACGAGAAATGTTAAATGGGATAAAAATAGGCTTCCTAGAATTATGAATCATGAATGGGAGAACTTGAAACATAATTCAGCCCTTTTCAAAGAATTAATCTTTGTAGTTCCTATTACACCTTCAACATGCTAATAGGATTTGGAGGAGTTTAATCAGCAGTGTATAGTTTTTAGAATAAGCTTCAAGTAGCTTGAATCTAAGTTCATTTGGTTTACCTCCTGATGCACTCTCTACAGAGCAGACCAAGCTGGTTTCTAAACATGCACAAGACAATACTGTTATTTTTTATTTTAAGGCTGCCTCCGCAGGAGGCTATGCAGGGATTAAGTCCCTGAGTTGGGAGTGTGTGTCCAAGGATCTGATGCTGCTCTCTTTCCAAATCACTGCTCCACGTGCTGTCCTGTAAACAAACTTATTTCCCAAGCGTAACTGGTATACGATGAGAATTTTGAAAGGGTAATGTACCATTACATTAGATGAAATGATTTTGCTGTGCACACACACACACACACAGACACACACACACACACAGACACACACACACACACACAATCTCACCCATCCCCACATTGATCCCACCAGGAACTGTTATCTGTGAAAATACAGAGATAACCTTAGAGGTCTGTTTTTAATTTTAGAGACTATAAATCCCATACAGGTGTCATACAGTTAAATTGCAAACACCTTGTGAAATGACTTTATGTGAATCTCTCCACCTAAGCAAATGACAGTGTGTTTGAGAATGTGGAAGAACAGGAAGAGGAGAAAGACAAAAGAGAAAAATGGTTAGGAAGTGAAGTGGGATACACAGGCAGTAGCCCTCTATGAATTTATGATACTTATTATTTAATTGAGACATGACTTGCCATCAGTAAATTGTGATATATTAATGTGGTTCAATAAATGCTAAATACAGTGGAAAGGAAAAGGAAATGATGATAATACAAAGTGTGTAAGTATCAGGGACACAATTTTATAGAAAACAAGATACCAAGAAGCGAGTATGCTCTAATTCAAGCAAAGATTGAAAAGAGGCAAAGAAGTCTAGTGACAGAATTCAGAAAATGGTGATTAAGCTTGAGAGAGAGAGGATGATGAGCAGTGAGAACTGTGCTTGTGCTTTTCTGTCGTTCATTCTCTGTGCTGTTCTCTCTCACTGTCTCTATCCTAGCACACACGCATGCACACGCACACACACACGCACATGCACACATCCCTGCAAGTTATTTCAAGCTCACTGGCGGTCAGCTGTGGCAGGAGGACTTTATGGTGGTCTTCTTCGGGCCTCACCTACCTCCCTTCATATCCTTGTATAATATGACCCTCCTCGGGGCATGTGGTACCTCTAGTGACTTGCTTGAACTAAACAGAACCCCCTCTTCGTTTTTTTTGTTTTTTTTTTAATTTGTGTGTGTGTGTGTGTGTGTGTGGCCAGCTCAGCCCACCAGGGGGCGGGGCTGGCTGGCCTGTGGTGCTGGGGATTGAACTGTGGTCCCTGTGCTTTGCTAAGCTTGTTCTAAGTAGGTGCTTTAGACCACTGAGCCATCTCACCAGCCCCTTTAAGGATTTTTTTTTTTTTTTTTTTTTTTTGTTCCTCGAATGCCTTCAGGGCACTTTTGGCCAGCGGGAGAGTTGTGAGGTTCAAACACCAGCAACCTGAGGCTGACAGCTTTGTGGAAGCAGCCACTTAAAGGACTGAGCTAGGGCCAGGCTCCCAAACCCCTTCTTTGGTCTGACACTCCACAGTGGTGTCTGCGATCTCTCCAGAGGACAACCCCTCTTGCTGACCTCCACGACAGCGCATTGCGGTGTCGCAGAAGCCCGCTGGAGAGGATCTGAAGGCGGCCTCCACCCCTTTGCAAGGCAGGAGCTGAGACTTCTGAGTCCAACAGCTCTAAGTCAGGCCCAGATTCGCAGCCCTTAGAAACTGGGCAACAATAAGTGTTGCTTGGAATAGCACATGTTGAGGCAACTTGTTATGAAACAATGCACAATTCATCAAGCAGTATGTGTCCATAGGCCAAAATAGCCAGTTAGCTCTTAATTCTGAGACAAAAAGTATTTAATGATATGAGACAGGCTACTGAGAATCTATTGTTTTTTAAATGTTTATTCTAAGGTCTTTTAATTATAGTTTGGCCTCTAGCTGTATGCTGGGTTTGCTTTGGGCTACGGGGTTTCCTGAACATGGGACTTTTATTTTCAAACCCAAGCCAGTCTTAGGCAAGCTCGGAAAGCCCGTCACTCATCACACTGGCTAAGCAACCTGTTATAGTATAGATAAACCGTGCTCCAAACGCTTCCCATGTTAAGAGGCGGGCTTGCGGTGGGTGGAGGGGTCCTGGGGCTCTCAAAGGCTTCCCCGAGGTGGAGCTCCTTGATGAGGGCATAATTGGACGGCAGTGTCATGGAAGAGAGTGAAATTTTAGCACATGGAGGAGCACAGCGACGCGCTAGTTCCCGGGGTGACACGCTGGGGACTGTCCCCTTCCCCTGCCTCCCCACAGCCACAGGTAGAGCAGCTCCGCTGGCGCATGCCACACCACCGCATGTCTGGGCTCACAGCAGCCAGAGCCAACGAGGGTGCGGAGCTCGGATTGAGGCCTCCGAACTCGGAGCCGGGATCCCGCTTTTCCCTTTAAAACTTACGCTCAGGCCCTCACGCCAAGAAAAAGCCCACTAATACGCCATCACTTCAACTGTATATTTTGCTCTTGGAACATAACAAGGTCTTATTATTTTTATATAAATGAACTTGAAATAAAAACTCCCCCAACGTTTCTGAAGCAAACTCGAGATTCCCAAAAAGAAAGCTGTAAAGATTCTTTTCAGTTTCGCTTGTCTTTCCCCATCTGTCTTCCTGACTGAAGCAAATCCATGGAAAGTCTGTACTACATTTCAAGAAAAACAAACCTCTCAGACTCTACCTCTGAGGATCTGAGGACATTCTGTTAATGATGCCAACGCCTCGCTGAGAAGTCGTAAGTGAGCGAGTCGGGGTTGGCCTCCCCAGAGCTGTGGCGACCTCATCACACAGATCTCCGTGACAGTGACGCTTAGGGAGGAAGAGAAGAAGAGGAGAAATCACAGCTGTTGCCCTAGTACAGGAAATGACTTTGTTGTGGATTTCTAACTGGTGGTCAGCTTGTTACACCCAGCTGAACTGAACTAGCATGGTGCTGGGTATGGGAGGCCCACCTGAGGGTGGTTGCCGGCAGCATAAGGGCAGAACTGGACAAGTTGTTGAGACACTGTTAAGGGCGCTGTTTAGAGATGCTGTTGGAGCTGTTGGAAGCTGCTGGTTCTCTTGGGCTGTTCTGCTGGAGGCCCTAGTCATGCTGGCATTCCTGATGAACTTGACTGTTCTTGTCAGAGGAGAAACTCAGGACCTTCTTCTCACTGAAAATGCTATGGTTCATTTTGGGGGAGGTCTGGTCCTCATCTTGAGCATCGCTTCCTGGCTCTAGAAGGGAACATGGTAAAATGCTCAGTCTCCTGGAGAAGCTTGTCACATTGGCTTTCCTGACAAGAACTAGGTTTTCTTTATCACTGTTGCTGATGATGGTTATGATAACTTTGGGGGAGCTCTGGTGCTTACCTTGAGCATTGCCTCCTGGCTCCAGTTCAGATCCCTCAGCCTGCTAGCACAGATCCTTTATCCCACCAGCACAGACTTCCTAGCTTCCACCACTGAGCTTTGGGCCTTTCTAGCACAGATCCGTGAAGTGGGCGCATGAAACATTGGCATGGGCTCTAGGTGTCCAGTTTGACTTACAGGAGGCATTGCTACGACCTATCGGTTTTCAGATGGACTCAAGCAAGATCTAGGCCCAGAGCTGGATTCTTTGATCTTCTGTGTGTGTCCAGATTTCCTGCATTCTTTATTTGATTCTTTATTAACTAATATAAAATGTGTCCTGTATTGTACTGTTTCCCTTGCAAAACCCTACATTACAATGGGTATTTTCCACTTAAAACTGGGAGAAGAAGACCAAGTCTATTCTTCAGGCTTCGGGATCATTCTGCTGTGTGTTGGCCTTTAATGCAATCTCTGTCTGTCTATCTGTCTGTCTATCTCTCTCTCTCTCTCACACAAACACACAGATATTCCAATGTTCTGGTTATATTTCCACATACCTTATTTGTTCTTTTCTTTTATTATTATTTTTTTATGATACCAGGGATCGAACTCAAGACCTGGCACTTGCCATGCAAGAACTTATTCCACTGAGCTATCTCTCTGGCCCCTGAACATGTATTCTTAAAAAGATTAGTAAGTAAAAGTCGACCATTCAATGATTATTTTACATATCAATTTATGTTCAAAGATAATATAAAATAAATTACAAATTAGTGATTTGCAATTTATTTCCTCTTTTATACATATACAGTTTCCTCTGTTCATGTAAAGGTCATGCTTGTCCCCATATGCACTAAGACTGATGAATTGCTGGGAGAAGAAATTTGTCTAATAGACACCATAAAGAAGAGGTGGGTGTCTCCCTGCATCAGATAACTTACACAGTACTCATGCCTAATATTCTGAAGTTACTTATCTCATTATCTCAAGACTGAGTAACTACTGCTGATTTTGTCTCAGGACCTTGGGTTGCAGCACTAAGAATGGTGGAAATTGCAAAATTAAGTCAGTCTAAAATCAACACAAATTAGCCATTAGCATCCACTCACCCATTAGTATGGATAAATTAATCGTAGATTCCTCTATTTGTAACCCAGAAGACAGCAGCGCTGGAGAACCCAACCAGCCACTCTGCTGAAGAGAAAATGTGCAGCATGTGAGTTCTCTTTGTGGAACAGTCAGCTAAGAAACCTCAGCAGGTGGCACATGGTGGGGATGGTGCATCTCCAAGGGAGGACAGCACAGCCACTGAAGAGGAGCTGTCCGTGTTACATGTGACCTCAACTGCATGTTTTCCTAGTGATTTTCTTCACATTGATTCTTCTGTGATATCAGAATGCCATCCAGAAGTAGGAAACAGAAATATATTCCTGGAGGCTCAAACAATAAGGTCACATGTGTGGACTGAGGACTCTTTACACATATGCAATATTTAAACACTTGTGTATAACCTCATATGCACCACAGCTGATGCCTAGTCTTTTTTATAATCGAGCAGCACATTCTCTGATTACAGCCACCTGGGGAGAGGGAGTCATATCCCTGCCTCCTCTAATCTGTGTGATGCCATGGTGGTCAGAGTGAACAGAACTCTATACACCGGGGAACCAAAGTTAGTAAAGAGAGGAAGAGTTACGCTCTGGCAGAAAGTGCCTCTGAAGTTGTCCACAGCTTCTCAGTTCCCCTAACTATAAGACCTCCTTTACAGCTGCAGAAACTATAAACCCAGTACGGTGGCTCCCAGGGAAACAAGATGGCTTGGAGCAAAGGCAGCCTAGAGGCTCAACCAAAAAGTGTGCTTCTGAAATTCTGATAGATGTGGTCTGAAATGGAAAGGCAAAACGTTGCTGATTAGGGAATTATGAAAAGATAAGGGGTACCATTATGAAGTAAGTAAAGGTAGATGCATCTGCTCAATATTCCATAGAATACTACTGTCAACCAAACCATTAACTGGGGCCCTGAGAAACTGTGACAGAAAGTTTAACTCAGCTTTCTAAGAATTGGACTGAAAAAGAGGTTATAGTCTTCTTGACCTCACCACCACTGGACACTAGGTACTGAGGGCAGCACAGCTTGCTTTCTAATCTACATGCAACCAGCAGGGCAAAGAGGAATGTGACAGCTTGAAACCCTTGGCTTTATGGCAAGGACTTCTCTGAACTTCTCAATCCACAGACGTAAAGAGTCACCCGTGCTTCCTCCGCCACAGCGAGAAGCCAGAATGCGCTCCTGCTTGGACGGGGCCTCAGTCTGGCTCTATCTCCCCAGAAGTGGGGAAAGATGGATGGTGACAGGAGGGAGCCAGCCCAGAGATGGGACCACTGGGTCCTTCCCTTTCTCTGCCTTCACGTCCTTACTGCTAGAGGAGCTCTCACTCATAGGCACAGTGAGGTGGTGATTTGAGGCAGTGTGGGTTCCCTGTCTCCTCAGAGCTGGCTCCAAAGGGTGCCTCCTTTGCACAGATGTGAATGGCCTTGGGGGTTGGTTTGGTTAGCTGACAGAGGAGGGACCTGAGCAGTGCTGGCCGCAGTGTTCTGGCTACAGAAAGCCCTCTTTGAGCTTGGTTTTCAGACACTGAACATCACCCTCTCTGATAGGTGCTATAAAATCCCCTGAAGAGCTGACACCTGGGCGGTGAGATCCCGACTAAATCAGGCTTTGCCCTTTCTTCTTTGAGGAGGCAGTGAGTGCAGTTTTCACAAAAGAAGGAAATGGGGCCTTGTGAGTTGGAAAATCTGGTCGACAGAGTCGTGCACATCTTCTGAACGTTGACCTATTTTCCAAAAAATTATCACATTATCCGATTCTTTATTATTTCCACCAGACTCATCAGAGAGATGTGAAAGTATTTGTAGGCTTTCTGTGGCAGAATGAGGTTCTCAAATTTCATTATACTCAGAAGTTCAGATTTTATCATAGTTGACAGTCGCTGACTGTTATTTCCCTTGACTGATAGGCGCAGATCACTGCATTTCAAGATTTCTCCCAAATAGCTAAATGAACAGTTTCATCACTCATTCTTCTGCAATCAGCTATGGCGCATGGAGAGAAACTGCCTACTTGAGCTCACAACCCGGCCACGTGAATGCTTCCCCAAAGATAACCTTCGAGATTTCACTCGCGCGGTACAGAGCACAGCCAGGGGTCAGGATTCAGTGACACTTCAACGTGTGGGTGCTTCTCCAAGAACCTTCTGAAATGAAATTGGCTCATTTATTATCTTGCTTACTTTAATGTCCAAATTGCAATTATTTGACCTGAGCTGGGAATCCTAAAATATATGTCAGACAACCTGTGGAAGCCAGATGTTATCTTCTGTCCTCCAGAAAAACGCAGTGATTTGTGAACCAAAGATAAAGATCATGAAAGGCCAACTCCCTAAAGACAATGCACTCCCTTGCCTTCTTGCCCTTAGTGATGGGAGCAGACAGGTTGCCCAGGGAACCTTGCTGCTGGGATAACTGACTCCTCATTTTTCTTTCCCGGTGTGTAGTTGTTTTTGCTGTCACAGGGATCCCCTTACAATACAGGGTGTCCACCTCATATGATGGAATTTGGTTTTAGCTTATGAGATCAACGATATTACCTCTGAGCAGAAAGCATTCAGATCAGCTCCAACTCATGGGCCTTTTTTTTAATGGTAGAATTGGCCGAGAACTCTGTGAGGTCCAAGGCAGTATTTGTGCAGTCTTCAACACATCCTATAGTACCCAAATAAAAGACTTTAACCAAGTAGAAAGGTCAGTACAGAAAATTACACAGAAAGCCATCTGGCTAAGGTAGGCACTGAGGGCTGTGGCCGCTTTCTGCTGGCTGGTCCACATCCCTGGGGCTGAGGTTCAGGTCAGGGCTATATGCAGACTGGTATGCCATTGATGAAGGTTTGGTTGAATGCTGTATGAGACAGACAGAAGCCTACAGTACTCTGCTGATCAGAGTGATGTGGCCAGAGGAATTGCAAACTCATGGGGCAATGAGCCAAATGAAGCCCGTGGGGGATAGAAGCCCAGGAAGCGATTTCCAGGAACAATTTTCTGGGTCTCATTTTTCTTCAAATTTTCTGAATGAGCTTTAACATTGCCTTATTCTAGGCTATGTTTTCAATTATTACTTTGTTTTATAGTGAAAGGTCTAAAATACAGGCCGTGGTGAATCCCTTCAGGATTCTGGTCTCTGGAGCGTGGGATTCCTGTGGTGTAGAGCAAAGCTGGTATGTGGGCATGCCTGCCACCTTCTTGCCCCAGAACTGGCACGCGGAGGCAGGAGCAGCCGAGGCGGGAGCGTCGCGCCCAGGCCCTGTTTCACGGCTGCTGCCGCTGTGAGGCGTGGATTGCCCTTTGTCTCGTGTCTCCCTTCTACCACTGAAAGCCGTGGCCGGCCAACACGTTACCTTTCCAGTGGGTGAAAGTCTCAGAGTTCACAGATGATGATGTGAATTGACACGGCAAAGCACGCTCTTCACAAAATGAGTTACCCGCGGACCTGCATCTGCTCATTGCTGTCGCGCTGCTTAGCCACGGGGATTTCCCACTGACATCCACTGAAGGGAAGTCAACTCTGTGCGTTTTACCCATAAGTTCATTTTATTTCAGTAGCTATTAAATCTCTACATTTTTACTGAATTTAATACTCTTTAGCGGGGCCGGGGCGATGGCTCCGTGGAATAAGTGCTTCCCTGGCAAGCGCAAGGGTCTGAGTTCAATCCCCGGTTCTGCAAATAAATAAATAAATAAATAAATATACTCTTTAGCTATCAACTGCATTGAATTCTGCCACCGAGCTGGTCTATTTGCATAGCATTCTTTATAATTATTACTTTTTAATCTTATTTATTGCCAGTCTGGCTTAATAGTTATTTAAAATATTAAAATATTGATATTTCTCTAGTGAATTGAAACTTTTGACATTATGTGATAACTATATCTTGGCTTGAACTCTAAATTTTTCTGAAGTATCATAATTGAATCATTTTTCTTATGGTTAATATTTACTGAATTAAAAATAGTAATCATTTATGTTTTGTGTATAGTTACTTTGCTCCCAAACTTAATTTATACTTAAAAATATGTTTATTTTAACAATCATGTAGTATGGCTTTTGTTCAATTGTTATACCAAAAATATTCATGTGTGGAGTCATTTAATGTATAGTAAAACTTATTTGGATTTATTTCGAGAATCTTTTTACATACTTTCTTATTTTTTTTTACCAAATTATTCTTTACTGTCTTTGCTGTGGCTAAATATTTAGTTAGCACTTCTTCACTTCCTCTCCTAGTTTATGCGTTTATATTCTATTTTTATTCTTCATTACACCAAACAATGCAGCATGCACAATGTACTCACCAATATTTAAAAGCAATCAATACTTTTACCTTTTACTGTATCACTATGAGAATTTCTAAAATATTTAAAGTGACAGTCATTCAATCCCAAATCACAACCTGTTTTTTTGTTTTTGTTTTTGTTTTTTGTTTTCTCTTTCCTGCATACAATCTTCTCACATTAAAAAAATTGCTGTAGGCAGAAACACTCAAGCCTGTACCCAGGCTTCCTGATTGATCACCACTATTTTTGGTGCCTTGTCCCTCCTAAGGGCAGCTTTCTTTCTTTCTTTTTTTTTTTTTTTCAGTTTTTT
>NW_004524684.1:5041140-5056024 GCF_000260255.1 Octodon degus | reverse complement strand
TTTTATTTTTTTGAGACAGTTTCAAAAGTGATTACTAGCACAATTTCAATAATTAATACTTTGCATATTGTTGTCTTACTGGTTATTCATTGTGCAAGATACAGACATGATACCCTCTCCACAAACAGTATTAGAACAAATCTCTCTATTCATTGAATTAAGAGAATGCAACTGTATATCTATCCTAACTATTTTGAATATACAGATACAAAATGGTCATTCATTTGTATCCCCCTTTTTTGTTTAGTTTTGCCAGAGAAGGGTATTTCATTGTCATTGAAATATTGTCGGTGCAAGAATTCAGCAAAATATTCCAATATAGTCCAGTAGTCCATAATAGTAGTGGGTTTTCTGTAAGACTGGCAATGTCAGAAGATGTTTCCTTAAGACTTTTACAGCTCAACATATTAATGTGACTTTACTTTTTTTTTTCCTTCGCAAAACTTGGGATTGAACTGCACTTGCCAGGGAAGATCTTATTCCACTGAGCCATCTCCTGGCCCCAGCTTTACTTTTTATACTTCATTTGTATAATTTTCTGCTAGATGTCTATGTTATAGGGTAATAAAAATTTGCTTCTTTTATGGAGGGTTAGCAACCTAAGTTTACAGACCAGAAATTAGGATAGCCAACATTTTGTCCCTAGCCTTTCAAGGTCAGTTAAGACTCAGGACATAGGAGAACCTGTACTGTGACATCATGTAACTCAGTTGTGCCCCAAATTTTCTGATCAAGCTTTCTTTATCTTGTTTTTCTGAATTACAGTGTTTACTACTTCTGTTTTGCAGATTCCACTGTTGGCGTGTTAGGCAGGTCCCCATTGCTTTGACAAGCCTCCCGAGGAAGACCGTTTAAAGCAGGAGTGTTCTTTTGGCCCTCAGTTCGGAGGTCTCGGGCCACGGTGGCCATCCCTGTTGGTCCTGGGCCCAGCTCATCATGGAAGAGGAAGCTGTGTGCTCCTGCAGCTGGCAAGCCCAGAGAGGAGGAAGGGGCCGGGAACAGCCGCCCCCTTTGGTGTCTCTCCCGGGGACAACTTCTCCGCCGGGGTCTGCCTGCTTGCCTTTGGTTATAGCTATTCCACCGATGAGTCAGTCCTCTTCTGACCCGCCACCTGAGAACTTGTGCTCGGAACACACTGACCTTGCTGGGCATTTTCATCCAAACCATTATGGCAGTGATTCTTTTTTTTTTTTTTCTTGAAACAATTGCATTTCTCTTCGATCCAGAAAAGTAAAGTTTAAACTATACTCAAAGCTAATAATGAGATGTTTTGTCTCGCCCTTTGGAAGATATTTTCCTTTCCTTCTGTCTTCCATGTGGCTAAGCATTAAATGTTTGTGATTCATTTCTGTTCCATTTTTATTCTGTTTTGGTTCACAATTTTGGGACATCTATTGAGCTTTGGTGCAAATGCCATGATTTTCACGTGGAATGTTTTTTATGTGTGTGATTATAATGCTTGGACGTTATTGCGCTTTTCCTACATCACATTAAGACTTTTCGTTAGGGGCTGAGGATGCAGCTCAGCAGCACCAGCACCTGCCTGGCAAGCCCAAGGCAAGCCTAGGGTCCGGAGTTCAATTCCCAGTACCAAAACAACCAAAGAAAATAAATATTTCATTAACCTGTGAGAATTATCAGACAATCCCTCTTTAAATATTGATTCTCTAACATTTCATCTTTCTTGCCTTCATCACGTAGAGTGTAAACATTTTTATTCTATTCTCTGTAACCTTAATTTTCCTTTGGTGTTACATGCACAGTGCAGAGCTCCATGCAGTCTCCATGTTCCTGTCCTCAGAGGACACACACTGGGTAAGCTTAGGCGGCCTCAAACGATACAGCTGACTGCGAAAAGCGAGATTACCGGCATGAACCTGGCCTTGCTGGACAAGTCCTTGGGAGGGAACAAGGGCTGCAGCATGGAAGGACCACAGCTGAGTCAGACCCTCCAACACTGTCCCCGCATAGGGACAGCAAGCTGAGAATCTGAGCTGAAGAAAGCAGGGAAGAGACCACAGTGCCCAGTGTTACAGGAACCAAGGGAAGTGGCATACTATGAAAGCGAGAAGAAAAGGAGTCTGCCTTGAGCAGCTCGGGAGGACACGAGCCACCTCCTTCCTGTGTGGGGAGCAACAGGTCACGAGGCCCAGGCCTTAGAGGTAGCAGGGGACATGCAGTGTCGGCAGGGCCCCAGGACTCCAGCCAGCAGCCTGACACCTATGGAGCCCCTGGCACTGCCTTAGCTTGGCATCTGACTTTGACTACCACTGTGCCAACCTCAGCAGCAGAGCAGGGAGCAGGAATCCACCCACTGAGGAACGGTGTGTGAAGTGAACCCAAGGCTTTGTCTGGACTGGTGTGGGGCCAGGCACCCAGAAGAAACTGCTGGCCCGTGTGCAGGCTGGAGTTCACAGCCAGCTGCTCTACATTGGCTTAGCATTTGTGTAGACTTGTGTGCTGGCAGGAAAGATGCGGTTGGGCTCTGAACCACCCTCAGTCTTGCTGGGGTCTAGGGCACACGCCAGAATCTACAGATCCCTGCAGCTTTGAGGCTCAGGTGGAACAAAGTAGCCTTGGTGGCCGAAGGGCTGGAAGGGTGATTCATCCCCATCCTGGGGCCCGCCAGGCTAGTGCTTGCCAGTGGGGCTCCAGAACTGCCCTTTCAATAGGCAAAGACTCGACACTCAGTGAAAAGGGTTGTGCTTTGGCTTGCACTGTTGTCCGCTGTGATATGGGTCTCAGGAAGCTCTTGGTGACTGTCGCAGTGCCATTTGCTTGAGGCATGAAAGGGTAAAAAGTAGAAGACTGTCCAGGACGTGAGTGCTGGGCTAGCAGACTCAGAATCACCCAGGTCCACAGACCTCCCCCTCCAGAACCACAGGGAGGTGGATGGATGTTCTGGAGCAGCACAGGCCTTCATTTCCCCCCACTGTGGTGCTCAGGCAGAGGGAGGGCTTGGACCCAGGGTGTGGCACAGATTTGCAGCATTTGTGTCCAGCAGAGATGTGGGAGCCAGCCTTGCCCACTCACAATGTCTCTGCCCATAGGTGGGTGGACTCTACTGTGCCCAGCTACAGGATAGGAATTGTGAATGAGGCATCAGGCTTAACTCAGCCCCAAGTAAAAGCATGTGGGTGATGTACCAGTTGCTTTTGTCTAGCTGGGATAAAATACCTCACAACCAAAGTTAAAGGAGGAAAGACATATTTAGCTACTTCTGTCCATGTCCATGCTTAGCTGACTCCAAAGCAGGGTGGCTTGGCAAACAGGCATGGCAGAAGAGTTCAGTCCATGGTGGGCAGATTATAGCAAAGCAACAGGGAGGGGACAAGACTCTCCCTTACATTTTATGCAGGCCGTCCACCCTGGAGCAGTTGTAACACTCACACCCTTAATCCAGCTGAACTGTGGCAAACCAAGTCGTGGACTGATTTATTAATCATGCACCCTTCATCCCAGAATCACACCCGCTAGATGCGGACACCTCTGAAAAAGCCCAATGACTACAGGAGGAGTTGGGGGACATCGAGGCACAAGCCAGAACAAGTGAATTACTCTTGTTCAGGAACTCTCCTGTTTGTTTCTGAAGATCACACCAACAATGTGTCGGGGGAAAATTTAGGCTTAAATTTCCATCTTGTACCAAAGCAATTCTAACAGATTGCAAGCAGATTCTTGCACTTCTGAGTGGGGTAGGGGGGTGCTTTCTGGTGCTACCATAGTGGAAGTGATAGAGCAAATAATCCTACAATTGTGTGAAGATAGTCACAAAGACAAATTAAAATAATCCCCTATTAGTTCAATGCTCAAAAAATTTTGGAGAGCAATAGTTATCAAGAACTTCCAGGAAAGCATGTCTAGTCCTCTACCTAGGACAGTGGTCTTCAGGAAAATCATTCAGCTTTTTTCAGGGAAATATTTCACTACTGTAACAGAGAACTTACAAAGTTGGGGCAATTGAAACAATACCACGAATGTCCTGAGTGAAAAGTACGTTAGGGAAAGTTAAAAATGTGATGGATGACTTTAATAGCAAGATAGGTCAAATAGAAAAATGAGTTAGTGACCTCAAATACACAGACTATTAAACAATGAATAGTCAAAGAAGAAAAATAAAAAAAAAGGACTAATGAAAATGAAATGTTGAGTGGTATTAAAATCATATATTTGCATTGTTTGGATTCAAGAAGAAATTGAATGTGCCGTAGGAGTAGAAAGCTTATTGAAACAACAGAAAATTTCTGAGATCTAGAGAATGATATCATGCTATTTTAATTACTGTAGTTCTGTTTTCTCATTTGCACATCTTTCTGATTCCTTTGTGGTAATGCATATGGTTATAGAATTTGTGAATTTCTTCTGGTTGCATGGAATTGCACTTAATAACACTTAATCATCATTTGTATTCCTACAATCTCAATTGTAATGTCTCCTTTTCTTCTTTCAATTTATTTGACTATTCTCTATTTTAAGCAGTCTAGCCAAAAATTGGTCTAATTTATGTTTTCCAGGAATGAGCTGCTTAATGAATACTTTATATTTTATTCTCAACTTCATGTATTTCTGCTGTATGTTCTTTACGACTTTGATTCTGACAGGACTTACATTGTCTTTCTCTGTTTCATTGCAATGCAATAGATTGTGCTCCGAGTTTGTGCTATAGATTGTGCTCTATAGTTCCCCACCTAATCTTCCTCATTTGTGCTGATTCTGAGGTGTCCCCTAGGTTTCCATTTGTTGTGTTTTCACATTCATTTGTTTAAATAATTTAAAAACCATTTTTGGATTTTTCTTCTGTCTATCACATGTTCAAAGTAAGTTATTTAATTTTCATTTTTGTATGGCTTCAAAAAGTTTCCTGTTACTGTGCTCTAGCTTTGTTGGGTTGTGTTCAGAAATAATCCCTGATGTAACGTTACCTGTTCTGAATTCAACGGGCCTTACACTGTGGCCTCTCACATGGGCTTCCCCAGCTGCGTACAGAGGGGAGAACCTCGACTTCAGTCCCAGCCTAAGGGCAACCCAGTTCAGGGAAGGTGCTGAGAACACTGACTCTAGAAGGCACCCTCTTCTCAACACGTTGTGCTAGGAAAATTAAATATCCACATGAGAAGAATGAAATTAGACAATCATTTTGTCCAGCTACAAAAATCAAATCAAAATTAACTCCAGCATTAAATTTAAAGGTGAAAACTCTAGAAATATATGTAGTAAAAATGCTCTGATGAATTAAAAGGTGTTTTTTTTTTTTTTTAAACCAAGCAGTAAAGGAAACAAAAAATAGACAGATGAGATTATATCAAACTATAAATCTGTATACAAAAGATGCAATCAGCAGAATACAAAAAAAGTGTTATAGAATGGAAGGAAATATTTCCACATTATCTATCTTCTAAGAAGTTTATATCCAAGGTGTATAAACAACTCCAATATTCCAACAATAACAACAACAGAAAAATAAACCCTCCAAGTAATTAATGAGCAATTGTTATTTCTCAGAAGAGGTTACAAAATGGCCAGTGGTTAAGCAGAAAAACACTACACATCTCTAACAGGAGCCCTGAAAAATCACAACCTCAGTAAGACAGAACTTCAGTCCAGGAAGAACGTTTAATATCAAAAAAGACTGAAGATGATACACACTGAGGAGGATCTGGAAGGAAGAAAACCCTTCCAAATTTTGGGGGGAGATAGAGAACTGTAAGAGCATTCTGCAGAACAGCACAAAGGTTCCTCAAAAGCCATGGAAGAATCGAAATTCCATGTGATCCAGGAAGGCCGCTACCAGGGAAATACCCAAAGGAAAGGGAATCAGTGTGTCAAAGGGACATCCGCAGCCCATGTTTGTCTAGCACTTTTTACAACAGCCATGAAACAGCACGAAAGTCTGTCAGTGGCCGGGGAAATAAAGACAATGAGGTGCATATATTTGATAAAAACTGTTCAGTCATAAATACAATGAAATCCTGTCTTTGGGCAACATGGGTGGAAATTGAAAGCACTATGTTAAAAGGATTAAGCCAGACATAAAAAAAAACAGTCACTGCATCACTCCATTCATATATAGAATCTATTTTTTAAAAAATTTATTTAGTACGTCTACAGGGCCTCACTACGCAGATCAGACTCATAGTGATCCGCCTGTTTTTAGCCTCCCAAGAGCTGGGATTACAGATGCGCTCCACCACACCCAGTCTCAATTGCCATCCCAGCGCCCCCAGGACGGGGCAGACATGGCATGCTGGGGATCGAACCCCAGTCCCTATGTCTGCCTAAGCAGGCACCTTAATTCCACTGAGCTATCTGGCCAGCCCTCTAATGCACAGAATCTAACAGAGCTACTGTCACAGCAGCTGTCGGTACAGTGTTGGCTACCAGAGGCTGGGAGGGATCGGAGGAGAAAGCCATGGAAAGGGCATCTCTGTGTGTTGAGCTGCAATGAGCCAGGAGCAGAAATTTCTACAGTGACAATAGATACTAATAACGTGCAATGTATTTTGAAAGGCTGAAAAAGAGATTTTGAAAATTTTCATTAACATGAAGTAGCAAATACAGAAAGAAACAGACATTTCACTTGATCGGGATATCACAAGATTTCATGACACAACTGTGAGAACTTTCCAAGACACTCCATGAGCACAGACAACTTTTATATTTTTATGTACTGACTGAAGAATAAACAATAAAATATTCACAAAGAGAATAAAGAAATTCTTTTTGAAACAAAAAGAAGCTGGGAGAGAGCCATTGAACACAAGGAGGAGTCTCTCTTGCTGGCTTTCAGAATAAAGGAACAGAACAGTACCTGAGAGAGACTCGGGCTACATCCAGCTCCCTGATAGTCACAGAGCTGGACTCTTAGTATCGCTTTTCATGTTTTTCCCTTAAAGACTTTTATAGCTACATACACTGCATGTATGTATGCATTATACATGCACACGCTGAGCACATAAACACACATGTGTTTCAGTTTATTTATTTATTTATTTATTTATTTGTGGAACCAGGGGATTGAACTCAGGCCCTTGCACTTGCCAGGGAAGCGCTTATTCCACTGAGCCATCTCCCCGGCCCATGTGTTTCAGTTTATGTGCTCTCTTAAACTTAATGATATCTTTGATTCTCTTAAAAGTACTTTTAGCATAGACCTTCACCTATAGGAATATTAAAGCCTAAAATAAAAATTGGCTCTTTGAAAGAATTGCTCATTCTTCTGCCTACCGCCTGATAGAATTATCAGAATGAGATCTATATGGAATCAATGCCTTACAGATTTGAGACTGCCTGGCACTACCAATTCCTGTGGAAATCCTGGGCAGAAGCTAGCTTATGCCTACTGATTCTCAGGACACTCTACTCTGTCTGGAGCAATACAAACATCTGAGAGAGACAATCCTGACCTCTTATCTGGTAGGGAAGGTAACAGCATCAGAAATCAGATCCCCATATATGTTTAGGAAGAGGGCTCAGGCCTTTAAAGCCAAGGATAGGCATGTTCTATTTGTCCCCTGTCCCCTGTGCCCTAACTTGTACCACACACCAAGCTACACAAAGCTGGGAGGCGGGGAGAACCTCAAACCAGGAGCGCAAGAACAAACCTGAGTGACCCCAGAATGTTTCCTTGTTTACAGCTGTAGGTCCACTTCCTCTTGGCTGCAAGCATCTGCAGTCTCTTCTCGTCCATACACTTGGATTCTTTAGAAGTAGCTCTTCTAGTAGTGTACTTTTAGGGTGGGGAGGTGATTGTGTATAATCCTTCATGCTGACAGGAAAGGAAGTCTTATTCCTCTGATAGACATTAAAAAAGAAAAGGAACAAAATTTCTGAGACTTCTTTTATTATGTTTCTGAGTTTTAGCAAGCCCAAAGGAGACTCCTAGGCAGGATTTTTATTTCATTAGAGCAACTTATAAAAAATGTATACCTGACATCGAGCAGGTAATATTATGATGCTTTGTAAAATGGTGTTGCTTTTCTAAAGCAATCAATTTAAGACTCTGACAGTAATACGTATATCAAATGTGGCATTAAAAATCGAGACATTAATCCATTTCTAAAGCCAGTCATTGGTTACAATTTTTTTCTAATCAAAATATGCCAGGATACTGCATGTCAAATTGGTGTATTTTAAGGGGGAAATATAAAATAAGTGTATTAGAATAAAATTGAACTTCCGTATGACATGAAAATGAAAGTACAACTGCCTCTAATATCAAAGTTCTGCAGAAATGTTTGCCTAATCACAGTTCCAGCAGTTACTTGAAATCAGGAATGTAGAAAGAATGTAGGTACTATATTAGCATAAGGTTAAGGCAGTGATTTAGCTGAAGATAGATTAGCATAGTTCGAGTATTTTAGATTATTACTAAGTTAATTAAAACTTCTAAAACGGCATGTTTATTTCTTCTTAGTGAAGTGTTGTTTACTCTGTGGCTGGAACAATTGTCTAATATTTTGAATAGATAGTAACTAATATAGAAAACTATTCAAAATACAAAAGTCCCCAAGATTACATAATTTAAAAAAAATAATTGCATTTCATCCTTTAAATTACTGACTTCAAGATGTAGACCTTAGTGGTGGAATATTGTAAAATTTGCGAACACATTGGGAAAATGGATAATGAAGAATTTCTTTAAAATAATTAAATTATGAAACTATAATTAAGATCTGAGGGCCCTATGTTACCTAAATTCTATGATAATTGTTTTTATATGTCTTTATAGGAGGGCTGGAGAGATAGCTCAGGAGACCAATTGCCTGCTTAGGCAAGTGCAAGAACCGGGATTTGATCCCTAGCACCACACGCTGCGCCGCTCCCTACCCCGGGCGTGCTGACCGGCCACCAGTTCTGGGCATGGAGGTGTATACCTGTAATCTCAGCACTGGAGAGGCTGAACACAGATGGATCACTATGAGTCCGAGCTGCACAGTGAGACCCTGTACAAAATACATATATGTCTTTATAGGAATGCTGTCTCTAGTATTGAAGCAAGCAACTGTCCTTTTTCAAATAATGAATCTCATCCAGCCAAATGGAAAATTGTTAGGAGCCACTTAAAATTTTGGAAAAGCAAAAATAATAAATCTGCCTTATCCTTGATAAGATTAAATTGGCAGTCTCTAAATGCACAAGAGCTTGGAAGTGAAGACAGAAAAATCTTGTGAGAAGAATAGAGCCATGATCCTGGAGCATTATCTCTCTTGATGAATGATGGAATAGACCTACCTACAGGATTATTAACAGCTCAAGAGCTAAAATATTTATGAAGAAGCTAGTTATTTGCTGGGTGTGCTACAGAGTGGCACCAAATGAAGAGATATATCAGCCTACCAAGGTGTTATGCATGTTGTTCAGGGTTTTATAAATGAAGAGCACCAAAAGAGGTCCCAGCGTGACTTGCTGCGGCCCTGCAGAGGCGAAGCGAAGAGGCCCTTCTCGGAGTAGCTCTGGTCCTTCTGCTAGAATATCAGGCTTGGAAGCAAGAGGACTTCCCCGGCTGCTGTTGGGACTAACTGATGTGAAAGTGCAGGGAAAGTCTGAGATCAATGGGGAGATAGAAGAAGAAACATGAAAAATGAAAGAATTATAAGAAATTGGTTATTGTTACTCAGTAAGTCACAGCTTAAAAAAGGAAGGGCTAATTACTACCTCAAAACCATAAAACTTGTGATTTCTTGATTTAAGGCGATCCCTGTATTACTTTCTGTGATGCGCATAGCTAGGTGAAGCAGAGTAGGACGACAGATGGTAGAAGATGCACAGACACACAGGTACATGGGCAAGTCATGCTACATACACACACGTGCACATACGGGGCAAAAAGTTAAAAGATACATGAGAACTCTTATGATAATTCACTGAAGTCATGAAAGGAAATGAAATAAAAGACAAAGAATTCAGGCTTCCAAGGTTGCAATATAAATTTCATTTTCAATATTGCATACCATCTGTCTCTTCTTTCCCACTCTTCCTCCAGGACAGTCTTGAATCCTTCACAGATGAAAACCGTAGGCTCATACAACAGATCTGCATTTTATTTCCTCAAGATCTAATGGCCTAAATATTTTTCTGATACCCAGCAGTAAAATTCATAACAGAGTAAATTTACTTCCTGAATTATTTACCCACAATTCCTTAAAGAATTTCATGCAATCTGTGGATATTCTAGCGGTTTAATCCACAAACATCATACAATACAAAGTCCATGAAAGTATTTCTCTCATCACTTTTAGTATAATTAGTTAATATCTCAGAAAGTAATGACATTTGATGACAGATTTGAAAATGTAAGGATTTTTGAAATATCTGTGTAGTTTTAGCATTGTGAACTCGCGTATCAAAAGAAAGGCACCAACTGCCAAGAGGCACTTAGCTGTGGCCGTGTAGCTGAAGTTATGATGTTTTATCCGCGTGCTGCATTCCACTGGCTTTTGGCTTTGACTGGTGCTAAAAATGGCTTCCAGGCACCATTGTTTCTGTTACAGATTCAAGGTTTAGCCTGCTGAACCTTGCATGGGAAAGTGTTGTAAGATCAAAAGTTTAACTCATGTGCAATTCCTCGGAGGATAAAATTTAAGTGGTTGTTGTGCTTTGTTCCTAACTCTGAATTGATATGTGAAAGACAACTATATTTGTTTCCTTATTGAATTTTTATAAGACTGTGATATGTTTTCATTTGCTCAACCTCAGAAAATAATTTCATGGAGTAAAATAAAAATTTACGCAATTTACTTAAACCACCTAGCTGAAGGATAATAAATGTCATTCTCCTACAAAATTGAAAATAAGAATATTAGTATTTTTTAAAATAAAATGGCAAAGATTTGCTATTACTTCGTGGTATGCATTGTAAAGGACATTTGGATTTGTTAGCATTTACTGATAGTGTGACTCTAAATTGACACTATGCCCCTGATTTAGATGATAAAGAAAGTCCTTTTGAATTTAGAGAAAAACATTAGACATTACAGTTCTAACAGATACACTAATACTTGTTTTCCTTTAAACTAGGACTAAATTGTTCTTTGTTGGCATAAACACAATTCTACTTTTCAAGAAAATGTATCAGAAACATTTTTCACTTGTTTAGGAATAATCATTTTAGATAGTGATTTAAAATAATCATTAAAATCACAAACTGGGATTAATTTTATTCTTAAATTGTTTGTTCAGGTGTTTGCTGTGTACCTTCAAAGTCTCCCGCGCGTGTCGTGCGCACCCGGCTGGCTTCACCGGACACGCTCCTTCCCGCAAGCTTTCATAAGCCCTGCTCATGCAGATCGGCTGGAGGCTGCTTTGCTTTTAAGTAGAAAGGAAGAAGATTCAGGCTTATACGCTATCGGTGTCGTAGCTACTCCGATATCTCAGCAGCAACTGCAAATAGTGCAAAATGGCGCCCAGGAGCTTAGATTTCGCGAAGACTCATCCACCTTAAAGGCTTGCAGTCCCAAGCTGCGCCGCCCAGCAGACTCCTCCCGGCGCTACCCAGCGGACTCCTCCCGGCGCTGAGCAGCCTTGCTCGAGAACAACTGTGCCACAGATCCAGCGCCACGAGCCCCTGGGGCTGAATGTCCACAGGCGAGGAGAAGGGCACAAGCACATCGTCTGCGTACAAACACCACATGGAATAGCCCGCGGAGAAGAGCTCGCCTCATTACAGCACTTAATAAAACTCAAAATTCCATGGTTGAACGAATACATGGCACACAGAGGGGCAATGGACCATTTGGAAAATCTAAAAATTTACATTTTGTAACCATATGTAGAGCAATGGCCTTGGTTACTTTTCTCTCATTACTTAGCAACATACCCAGCCCCCAAAATTAAGGAAGGAAAGGTTTGTTTCGCTCACGCTTTGTGGAGGTATCAGTCCGTAATCAGCTGGCTCCAAGGCAGTGTCACATGGCACCGGGCCACAGTCCACGGCCGCAGCAGTAGACAGCAACGCAGCAAGAGCACAGAGGAGGGGAGAACAAGCCTGCTGTCCTCCCTTCCGTTGTCAGCAGGCCGCTCCCTCCCCAGGCAGGAGTGCAGCCCCCACGAGCCCTGGCTGGCTGGATCCCTTAGTTAAGCTTTTAGACTTCCCCAGCTGACAGTGTGAACAGCATCCTAGAGAGCCGCATCAGGTCCTAGAGTGTAGAGCCACCCAGTTGCCTAGTTGAGCTTCTAGACTTCTCAAGCCGATATGAGGTGTCAACCCTCATGCTAACAGTAATTAAATAAAAATACAAACAGATTGTACACAAGTTGCACACATGTGGCATGTGAAAATGTCTTATAGGTCATCTTCTTGGGAACTGTTACTTCGTAGTGTGCTCAGGTTGAAGCAGTTCTAGATACAGTATCTTCTCTAAAGGTAAAGATACCGCATCGCAATGGTACGCAATATCTGTGCTTTTAGCTGCAAAAGCACATACCTAACCTGGAAAGTAGCCTATCATATAACCACGCATAGATGAATGGGTAGAGCAAACGTGACGTTCACACTTCATGGGTCGCTGCTGTGCCACAGACAAGCATGGACTTCAGTGATTTTCAGGACAGCAGATGCAACCTGGGACCACAACGCTCCGTGGAGTCAGCCAGACACACAGGCTGGTACATCACGGTGTCCTTCTTCTATGAGAAACCCAAGTTGTAACTGAAAGAGTAAAACACACTGATGATACGAAGTAGGGAGGTAGATGTTTCTCAAATGGCAAGGGCCCCAGGGATGGAGGGCGGGGGGAAGAGGGTGAGATGAGGGGTTCAGATGCGCCATGCCATGGACCGTCTCCACAGGAGGACTGGCACTGATTGGCTTTGCAGACTTGTTCTAATCATGACACTCAAAAAAGACAATCATATTATAAGTATCAAATTTAAACGAGGCCCTTTTCAGTGTTTTGTACGAAGACCTCACATTCTGTGATACTCACACACCCACGCAGAAGCACACGCTGCAGAACTTTTGGTTACCGTTTCTGGTAAATACTTCGCATGACATTTAACTCAACAAAGGAACACTCAAACCTGCTTTGACATGATTTGCCTATCATGGAAAATGTAAGTGTAAGAGTATGTTCTGGGAAAGGCAATGAAAGGGCCACTGTGTGTGGAGTCACGGAGTTAGAAAGAGGGGGGCTGTCACACACTGGGCTTAATGTCGACTCAGGCACAAAAGCCCCTCAGAGTAGGAGCTGAAGGCACAGCATGCCCCCACATGAGCCCACCACGTGGGTGGGCGCACCTGGTGACAGCTCTGAATCTGCTCCTCCAGCAAACGCTCCTGTGCCTGGTACAACCCTAGTATTTTCTTTCAACTAATAGTAATGTAGAGTTGAGTGAATCAGCCCATGTAGCCAAAACAAATGTGCTTTGTCTGTTGGCTTTCTCCATCTCTTCTCAATATACCACATAAAACTACGTGCAAACATATTTTTACATTATATGATTAATGTAACTCAAATGATTTAATAACACACTTAGTGACCGTGTAGTTGGCATATATTATTAAATATTAAAGGGAATGTAGGACACTCCATTTGTGGATCACACATTGTTCTCAACACTAGAATTCCTTATACTTTGTTTCCAGGTATCCAGTAACATTAAGAATACACTAATTTTGAGTTTCACACAGCTAATTTGAGTCCATGCCACTAATTCACGAAGCTACTTAGTGGCACTGTGCTCTTCCCTTGCCACTGAATAGATTCATTGCCACCTTACTGGTTGGTGGTGAAGCTTTGCTTAGCTTGCACAGCTACAGAGATCAATCTCATGGGAAGCTGATTTGCTCTTTTCTGTAAAAGAGATCATAAGCACTTTAATTTTTTTTCTTTGAATGAAATGATCTCTAGCACTTCAGCAAGACTTCCTAAAATTGAATTGCAAATAGAGACCATACACAAGTGAAATAAATCAAGCCCTCATGTGGAAATATCATATTGTCTCGCTAGTGTAGGAACCTGAAAGAGTGGATAAAATCTGAAAGGTACAATAGACACTGTGAGAGGGAAAGGGTCTATTCAAAGGGAAGGGAAGACTGGGATGAGGAGAGGGATGAAGAAAGGTAGGAAGGGAAAAGGAGTGTTTATGCATAGGCAGAGGAGAGCTTGGACAAGTGGCCTGCTGCTACCTGCTGGTCTACTGAAAGGAGCAATTGATGTTTAATTCCTTATTCTTCTTTTTAATTTATTTTTTTAATTGTCTTTCTGTATTTTAGGAAAGAGTCTACAGGGTGTTCAGGGTCTCATTATTAAATCGGACTCATAGTGATTCTCCTGTTTACAGCCTTCCAAGACCTGGGATTATAGGCACGCGGCCCTATGCCTAGCCTCATTAGCTGTCTCAGCACACCCTGTGGGTGAGGCCTGCATGGCAGGCAAGGGATCAAACCCCCAGCCCCTGGGCCTGCTAGCAGATGCTTTAATACACAGAGCTATTCCAGCCTTCTTTTTAAAAAGCAATTTTGCAGGCTTATATCTGATAGTCTGAACAACTAATTTGAAGACAACATTATACAATACTACAAGAATGGTTGAATTTCTATTATATTGTTTAGTGAAATTCTTTATCATTTCAACTTTTTGCTATTTTTTATTCTCTTTAAAAAATTGAATTGTCTCAGCCTCACATTTTAGCACCACTGGTGTTTTAACAGTTTGCATTACCCTCGGGTTTCATAAATTTATTCGAAAGTAGCGGTGATGTACAGCAGGAAAATCAATTTATTTCTCTTCCTTTGCAGTTATTAACTTAAGGATAGGACCTGTTTGTTTTGAGAAGATTGTGAGGTGGAACAGCCGTTTCCTCTATACAAATTTGTATAGCATAAAGGAGAACACTCTTGATTTTTTATCTTAAAAATAAAACTTCCTGAAGTTTTCTCATTTTA
>NW_004524684.1:5028270-5041005 GCF_000260255.1 Octodon degus | reverse complement strand
GGCATGTGGTGCTGGGGGATTGAACCGCAGTCCCTGATGCTTTTGTTAAGCTTGTTCTAAGTAGGTGCTTTAGACCACTGAGCCATCTCTCCAGCCCCAAAATGGGTATAACAGTTGTTACTTTTTTTTTTCTTTTTTTGTGGAACTGGGGATTGAACTCAGGCCCTTGCGAATGCCAGGGAAGCGCTTATTCCACTGAGCCATCTCCCCAGCCCTACTTTTACTTATTTATTTTTTTGTGTATTTAGTACAGGATCTACAGGGTCTCCATGCACAGATTGGACTTGTAGTAACCCTCCTGCTTTCAACCTCCCGAGCCCTGGGATTACAGGTGTAATTTTATTTTTAGAACTCACACTCTTGTTGTAAGTGGCACTTGGCCACATTTATGAATATTTCTTGCAGAACAGTCTGCTTGAATAGGCAGCAGAATTTACTCAATTGTATCTATTGACCTATAAAGGCACACAAATCACAAGAAGAGCAATTTCAAACTAAATAAAATGTAGAGTTCGCTGTTTCCTTAGAAATATATTTGTAATGATCATATCAAAAAATAAAGAAAAGCTATTACCGGTGATAATCAGTATAAGAGTTGGTCTTTGGAAAATAAATAAAATGCATAATATTCAATATATTTTCCATAAAAGTATACTAATTTGGGCACTAATGAATGTAACTTTTCAAATAGGTAAATTCTATGATTTTTCCTTTTGAGACAAGAGCTCACTTTGTAGTTATTGCTGGCCCTGCACGCTCGATGTCGCCCGGGTTGGCCTTGAACATGCAGTGAGCCTCCCGCCTCAGCCTCCAGAGTGCTAGGATTCTAGGCATGTGCTGCCGCTCCCCATATATATCTATGTATCTGAACATCCACACATCTACATATCTATCTATATACTTTTTTTTTCCTTTGGCAGAACCAAGGATTGAACTCAGGCCCTTGCACTTACCAGGGAAGTGCTTATTCATCACTGAGCCATCTCCTTGGCCCCTCTATACACTTTTTTTAAAAAAAAGTCATTATTATATTTTTAGATCTCATCTTTTATGCAGATAGATAGATAGATAGATAGATAGATAGATAGATAGATACATACATACATACATACATAGACAGATGGATTCTGATATATGGTAATAGTTTTAAATGACCGCTGACTGTGACAGCACATGTGCTCAGGGGAAGGCTCGCTTTGATTCTGGCCGAGTGCGTGCGACACCACCGTTTTTGTGACTGGACCCCAGCCGTGAGCTGAGACTCCCAAGCAGGCTGGTGAGCGCGGCTGTAGTCAAGCCGCCGCGGCTGGTGCGCTGTGCTGTGACGCCCTGATAGTATCTTCACTGTGCTAAGTCATTTCCCTATTCGTGGTGTTTTGCATTATAGCCAGAGTCCTAGTTGCCTGCTTGGGAAGCACCAGGTTGTCAAAGGACCTAGCAAGCGTACCCCGGCCGTGAGGAGCACGTCGCTTGGTCCGCAGCGGACCTGCTGAAGTTGGTTTGCCCAGGAGTGAAGACTCACTTTGAGGGATAAAGTCTACATTCCTGGAAACATAGAGTGGGAAATACATCAGGAAGGTGGAGTCTTCGATTTGCTGCCCTTGGAAACTATAAAACTTAAGCTAAGGTGAAATTGGCCGTGCTTCTTTTTCAGGTCCTACAGGAAACTGAAGGTAGTAGGCCTTTTACTCTCTTTTGAATGGGAAACATTTTATAAGTGGCTGACAGATAATTCAGGATAATCTGATTTAAGGAGGTCACTCACATTATGTGTGTTTTTTTAAAAAAATGTACAAAACTACGTCAAAGAAAAACACTAGCTTATTTTCAAAATCTTCTTTCCCTTGAGAACTTAGCTCAGTAACTGGTTGTCAGCTATACAAATACATATGCCTGTATCTCTGCTTTATCTCCTAAAGCATGTGGCAAGAGAAAAAAAGGCGCCAAAACCCAATTTCTCTCATTGATCTTGCCTCTGCCCAGACCTTCCTGTGAGTCTCCAGAGGCCTACCGTCAGATCGCTTCTCTTCCACTTCCCTCCATGAGGAATTGTGTTTACTTCCACCACTTCAGTCCCATCTTATGTGGTGACTTCTGAGCTGACCGATACACCTCGAGCCTCTCCGTGTCCACAACTCACTTGGGAACTGAGGGTGTAGCTCAGCCGCACAGCTCCTTTGGCCATGCACAAGAACAAGGCCAAGCACGCAGAATAAGCCAAAATGAAGCACTACTTGTGGGTGTTTCTGCTGTAATCCTACATGCACTGAAAAGTGACAGAACCTGCCAGAAAACTGTAGCTAGTGTGTACTAGTAAAAGTGCATGTTACTTTGTACTGAAGAACTCATAAAACAATAATAATGCCTATGAAAATAACTAGCAATTTAAAAGAGACATAAATTGCTAAGAAGGGAATATTCTAAAAAGTAGAGAATTTGGCCTGAAAATGGTAACTGTATGTATTTACAGAAAGAGGTTTGTGTGCGAAATGATGCATAATCACAATGTCCAGAGCGAGCAGAGAACCCTACCCCAAGCACTTGAAAGGAAAAGCCCACCACATGGAGGACCATGTCCTGAGGGGACACTAGGAGTACAACTGCACAGGGTGGGGTTAGTGCATGCTGATCTAAGGGGCATTGTCTCCCTTTCGTAAACTACTGTTAGGTTGAGAAAATCTGCTCCTAAATTCCGAATTATAACATATCTCTTAAGTAGTACAGTACTCTCTAATATGATTCATAGTCATTGTGACAGAATACATAGCAACTCTATTAATGAAAATGCATTTCATAGTATGTCTTGTAGGGTCCTCACAGCGAAACAAGCACACGGGGGTGGGGGGCGCTGGCCACCACCCTTTCTGGAGGCAGTGTTCATCATTTGCTACTTGGGGGCTTTGATGAGCACTGCTGTCATCGTGGCTTGAACTAGCAAGAGTGGCAGGCACTACGTAAGGATCTCTGAAGTTTGACCAGCACTGACACCCAGCAATATTGCTGCCCAACCATGAGCTAAACACTTAATATCTGTAATCAGTATTGACACCTACCAGCATGAAATGGTTGTGCTGTTGCTCCTAACAGTAACTAAAATACTACTTGAACATACTTTGGGAAACCAGCCCATACTTAGATGCTCAATAAATGGTGGTTTAAATTATTAGGCTTTATATAATGGTCCATATTCCTTATCTGACTCGAAGCACATTGTGTTATTCATTTCCACAATAACAACCACAAGCCTGATTCTCATTATATCTTCTGGATTTATCTCAATGGGCCTTAAATTTTCATACCAGGACAATTTCCACCTCCAAAAACACATCTTCATTATTTCTTACACTACTCTTTTCTTTTACCTAGACTTACTGTGATGATCCTATCCTTAGTTTTTTACAAGATATAAAGATGATATTCATCACACACACACACACACACACAAATAAATGAACCAACGTGCACAGGGTCTACCTAAGTTATTTGAGTGCATCAATTTTTTCTTTGTGAAGGCACTGGACATAAAAGAATAATAGTTTTTTTAAAAAATAATACACCCATGCTTTTCACATCAGAGTACAGTAATTCCTTTAAAGAATAACTTATTAAAACCTAATTAAGATTTCCAGATGTCTGCTTAGATTCAGACCAGATGGTTTTGAAATACACAAACTATAGGACTATGTCCTTCTAACTTTCTTATTAGGAGTATCAAATGGCAAGATCAACATTTACAAACATAAAATCAATGAAGATGATCAAAGGGACTCACTGAAGATCTTCTCCTTTCTTATCTTATCTTTTAACTTTTATTTCTCTCAACAGATTCATAAGCAAGTCCGTGTCCTTATATTAGTTATATAGACATTACTATCATCTGGAAAAAATAACTCTGATTATAAGACCCCAGAGAACAGACTCTTTCTAGCATTAGATTAAGCAGGTAGTCTAACAAATGACAGGGTGGGACACCATTCATGAGCTAATGTGATAAAGTTGCTGTTGTCCACTCAGCCCTCCTGGGCCAGCATGACCTTCAGAAACACTGTTAACCTGTGCTCAGTAGGGTTATGTTTAGTAAATATTTAAGTAAAACTGGAAGGAAACAAGTGGAAAAATGCTTTTTTAAAGTTGGAAACTACTTTTATGAGATACGTAAACATTTATAACAAGAAAAATGGACAATATGGTTTAAATTAAAACTAGGTATTAATGTTTATCTTATGTTGTTCTTGCAAATATTGACTTTCTTGGCACACAGGTCTAACTCAGAATTGACTATTTTGCCTCACATTAAGTTTTGGCATGTTCATCTTTGCTAATAAAATTTGATACCTTCAAAACGAGAAATATATTTTAATTACTATTATAATTAAAACAGAACCTGAGCTAAAGCTGCTATTAAGAGGTGCTTGCTGAATAAATGATTCAATGGAAAAAAATTATCTCCTGTCAAAAATGATTGGTATCACAGATCACAGTGTATATAAAACTTGGCAGAGTTTTTATTTTTTATCTCTTAGTTTAATTCATCTTCTAATGCTAGTAAGTTTCTATCTTCTCTTGGAATGACTCACAGTTAAAAGTAGAGCAAAATATGGAAACAGGAGTACACAGCGTGCTAACTGGAGCGAGGGCTTCGCATCCTCGTACTCTGAGTACACAGTGAGGAAAGCCAGAGTAGCTCCTTTACGTCCTACCTTCAGCTCTGAGGAAGTTCTGTCTAAAACGCCCATCAAGTAATACACAGCCAGGGATTTCTGCTATGATGAGCTTCCATTTGCAAAGCTTCCCAGGGGAACAAGAGCAAACAAGGAAACTTACAAAGAAAGCAGACTTGCTTTCAATTCAGTCATGATCAACTGTGACGCACACAGAACTTGCAACGATTTGCAGTCACAATGCACTGAATGCAAGTCTCGCCGTTGTCACTGCTTACAGTCACCAGGGCCCTCTGGGTTAAGAATACATGAAAACCTCTCAGGGCTGCCTGCTTTCCAGTGAGACATGTGAGGAGATTAGATTCACACCTTTATCCCTGCTTTAAACAAAAAACTAAGCAAAGTGGATATGAACCTATGGAAGAGTTGGTCTTGCAACAGTAAGCAGCGCTTCAGATTTTGGAGAGGCAGGCAAATGTGGACTGTCTTGGCCAGGATCTGTGGCCTGGGGAAGAAGCTGCTGAAGCTGTGCCCTGGAAGGGACAAGGCGAGGTCCTCGAGGAGCTGACTGCCACCGGAATGAGAGGCAGCCGGGGTGCACTGACCAGGTCTCCCCACATTTTCAAGTGTCTTATCTCTGATTAGGCTCCCACACAGAAAGTCAGAATCTGGGCCCTAGCTGGCCCAGCGGGGTGGGGAAGAAGGAAGAATCGCTGTGAGGTACACCAAGCCATTGTCCCTAAGGATCTTCTCCTCCCCTAGAGAAGGCCCATCGATCTGCTCCAGGGAGGCCCACTTCCACTCATCCCATTTCCAAGCTTTCTGTCTCACCCCAGGAAAGCAAATGCTTAACACCACCTCTGAAGGTCACCTTAGAGGGCCATGGGGCCAGGAAGAGATGGAGATTTCACATGTTTCTAGAACACTGCTCTCGCCCAGCCCTTCCACCGCAGTTACAGAGCAGAGTATAATAAAAGGCTGGTGGAACAATGGTGTCTCGTGGCTGAGAAAGATGCGAAGACACACGTGTTTTTCTTAAGAGGAGCAGTTAAGGGCACCCGAGAGTGATGAGGAAGATACGAGCAGGAGAAGGTGAGGCTGCTATGACCCCAGACATGCAGGTGCAGGGAACACAACACACCCTAACTCCTAGTGAGTGAGATACAAAACTGCACATTAAACCCACACGCTTCCATTCCCAGTTCTCCATAAGTTGGTGTCGGGGGGAGGATGCACTGTCTAAGCGGCACAGGATTGCAGCAGACTGCTCAGCGAAAATATCCAAGGCAGAGAAACTGGACTGCAAGGTTTTCAGTGCTGAGTGAAAACAAGTCACCTCCAATCTACAATTTTACATGCAATAATACTATCTTCCAAAAGTAATGGAAAACAGAAAAGTTCTTAGAAAAATAAAAAGTGGCCATTTATAGTTAATATGTCTCTATTCAGTTAATATCTCCCTGTAAGAGGTGTTAAAAGAGGTAATTTGAAGAAAGAAAACCACATTGCATAGGTGTAATTTTGGATCTACACTAAGAAAAATGTATCAGAGAACACATAGACACAATATTTCATGTTCCCTTTCTTAATTCCTTCAAAAGATAATGAAAGTAGTAATGATGATGTGATAGTGCTTAGTGTGAATATAACTTATGAAAGCAAGTGCAGCAGAGCTTTCCAGGCTGAAAAGGCAGACTTAGAAATGCTTTACTCACAGCACATGCAATTGATTAATGATCCATGAGGTAATATAGAGCTCTTTGAAGGTAAGTGCTAGATTAATTTAAAATATATACTATTAATTCTAAGAGAAAACTTTGGAAGGGCTTTGATAAGAAGTATATCTTATTTTCTAAGACAGGAGATGAAATTAAATCCTACTAAATGCTCACTCAGAGCCAGAAGAAACAGAAAAAATTACAAGAATAAAAAATTATGTGCATATTTAAAATGAGTCTAAATATAGTAGCAATCACTTTAAATATGACTAACTTCTACTTACCAACCCAAAACAGTGGTCAAGGGGGCTAAAGGAGCAAAATGTGGCTATGCACTATTCCAAAGAAGCTTATTTCAAATGTAAGGACTGACGGCTAACAACGAGCAGAGGAAGACGTGAAGCGCCAACACGAAAGGAAGTGGAAGTAGCTGTGCTAGTTTCAGACAAAACCTACCTGATTAAAAGGAAAATTAACCTAGATAAAGAGTAACATCACTAATAAGGAGATCAGTTCTCCAAAGGGATGAAGCAGTCTCCATTAACAGGTGCAGTGAACCGCAGCATCAAATGCATGAGACAAAATTCCTAGAACCCAAAGGAGAGATAGCAAATGTTGTGTTAGAGCATGCACAGTGCTCTTACGGTTCAGTGAGTTACGTGCAGGAAGTTAGGAGTGGTGCAGATGGCACAGCGCACCTCACTGGGGCCACCAACACTTACTTATGAGTATTGACAACTGAACATAAAATTTCCATGAAAAATCAAAATAGCCAAGATAATATTGAAAAAGAAGAAAATTAGAGGACTCACACTATCCAACCTCAAGACTTCCTATAAACTTACGGTGGTTAAGATAGCAGCGTAGTGGTGGTGAAAAGGTAGACCTGTAGATTACTGTCAGAGCCCAGAAAAGACTCTGGAAATATGGACAACTAATTTTTTATACCAGGGAGCAAAACCAATTTAATTTTTAAAAACACGTTTCAATAAATAGTCTTGGCATAATTTGGTATCCATTTATCAAAACAAAAATATAAAATTCAATGGGAAAAATTTAGTGAGCTGGGTATGTTGGTGAGCTCATAGGAACAACTCTAAACACACAATCAAGAAACTTTGATTAAATGGACTGGATTAGAATTTTTTGAAAAACTAAGAAAGACATTGTTTAAAATATGAAAAAATAAGCCACAAACCTCAAGGAAATGTTTGTAAACACAAATATGATAAAGAATATGTAGAATCTTTAAGTAAGTCTTAATATTTAGCAATAAGAAAACCAACAAAACAATTAAAGATTAAGCAAGGACCTGAACACATTGAGGAAAGGTGGGAAGCTAGCATGTCGGAAAGTGTTCAATGTAAATTTCGATTAGGACATTGCAAAATAATATAAATGAATAAAAATCCTGACATACAAATTAGCACTGTTAAAGTTGCAAAAGCAGCAACAACAAGATGATAAAACAACCCAAACCAACGCCTAGCAAGGGTGAAGCCAGCACCGTCTGAGGGACTTGGGGGGCAGGATCCCTCCTGCACCAAGGGCAGAGTGCAACGGAGCACAACCACTATGGAAATCGGGTGGGGACTCCTCCGAACACAAATGCCAGAACACTTAACCCAGGTTTTCCCTTTGAAGTATCTTCCTGAAACAATGATAAGCATCACACTGCAGTGACCCATCCACACTCCATGTTTAGAGCAGCACAATCAGAACAGCGGAATCTTGGGAGTGGCCCATAAGTGTCTATGGAGCAAGGAATGGATAAAGAAAACATGGTATTTACATGCAGTATAGTACTACTTTGCATAAAGAAAGGTAAAATTTATGTTATTTTTCAGGAAAATGGGTACAGCTTGAGAATATAATGTTGAGTAACATAAGTCAGACCCAGGAGATTATATATCGCATAGTTTCTCTTATATGAGAAAACAAAAATATAAGGAAGGAGAAAAAATGAAATCTGCATAATAGAAAGTCAGGAGGTAGGTCTCTCCCGAAGAGGAAAGAGGATCAAGATGGACGGAGTGGGCGTGTGGAGGGAAGGCGGTGAGAGAGTGGAGGTGCGTTCTGTCCACCCCCGAGCCCCGCTCAAGGAAGCTAAACATGAGGTATGCAGACATGCATTAGTAAAATAATAAATTTTAAAGAAATAAAATAGGAATGAAGCCAGCAGGAAGTCCCCATCCCATCTATGCCTGGTGGGAACAGAGCACAAATTGCCACTGTGGTAGCCAGCGCGGACATTTCTTCATCTTATCATCTGCCCAGCAATCTTTCTCCTAAGCATTTGCCCAGCTGATGTGAAAGCAGTTTATACCAACTCCATTCAGGATCACACACACACACACACACACACACACACACACACACGCACACGCACACGCACACACACGCAGACAAGGAGCTGTGACAGGGTGAACACCGTGACGTAGCTGCGCGATGGGACATTATTCAGCAATCACATGAGAAAAGCCCTGAAGTTGCAGAAAGATCTTTTGAAAACTTAAATGAATGCTGCTGTAAGAAAGACCGCAGGTTGGCAAGGCGCCGCTCTGGGTGAAGTCGTATCCCGGGGATGGTACAACAATGCAAGGAGAGCGATCCGGGGCAAGCGGGAGCTAGCGGGAGCTGGGGAGGCGGAGGAGGCGCCCAGCGCTTTGCGCTGCCCTGCGCAGGCCCGGGCCGTGAGCACGCAGCTGTGTGCGCCCCCAGACTGCTAGGCCTTGGCTGCACCAAGAGTCACCGTCAGTACATGCAAATTCAGAAAACCAATATGAAAAGTTTTAAGGCCCAGGACGACACGCAGACTCCAACACGAGTGTGGCCTCCACGCGGCCGTGCGCAGAGCCCTGGCGCGCAGGCGGCCGCTGGCCCTGGGACCTGGCTGCGAGCGCCGAGGCTCACTGCAGCGTGGTCTTCTCCGACACAGCTGTGGACGCAAACGGATTTGGTACCAGTCGCTATTCCTAAAGCATCTAGCCTTTGTCATCGCAGAGTGGCTGTCCTTATTTTAGAAATTCTTTCCATCTTCATGTACAGCTACCGCACCTGTTGACAGCTGGCCTTTCTGCGCCCTGCCTTTGTTCCCGTTGTGCTTTGGATAATGCTGCATCATTGGAGCTGGAACGTGCTTTAAAAAGGACAGAACATACTTTCTGCTTTACATTAAAGCGTTATCTTTAGTGGAATGACTACTTTTTCTATATTTAATGTAAATACTGTGTATTTAAGTGTGAGTTCCAACGAGTGCTCTGCCTTTTCTCATCCTCTGTGTTCTAGATTTACTTTTAACTAATGAACTTTTTTATAATTCATTTTACCCCACCATTTGTTTAAAATTTATAAGCACTTTATATTTTTTTTTTTGCTTCATAATCTTTGTCATTAAAACACCCAAAAGGTGAATTGTTGAGTGAAGTTCTGTTTATGTTTCTCATACTTTTTCCCAGACAATATAAGGATCTTAGGAATACTTCATCTTGTTATTTTTATAGGCTGCATAATTGCAGAATTTTAAGTGACTTTATTTAAGTGGTAGTTTGTAAATTATCAGGATAGTCTCATAATAAGTATTTGTTTAGTTTTGCACATATTTTCGTACTGCCCTCCTGCTCTCCCAGTGGCAGGTAGATTTCTGACATGAGCACACTAGCATTTCTGTGTTTGGTGGCTTAATGGTGGTGAATTGGTCAGCTTTGGTTTGCAGAAATTATTTTACTTTGTCTCCATTCATAAAGAATATTTTATGGGTTGACTATTATTTTTGTCTCTCAACTTGAAATTACTACTTTTCTCTTTAATTATTGCTTTGACACATGTATCTCATTAAGTAATTTTTGTTGTTGTGTGAGGGAAGTTTTGTGGTGTTTCTTTTATCAATTTTATTATGTCTTGGGTTTGGGTTTTCTTTTCTTCACCCTGATATGACTTTTTTCTAGTTCTTGTACATATGAAGTTTCTTTTTTTGTTTGTTTGTATTTATTAGTAAAGGTCTATAGGGTCTCACTACTAGATTGGACTTATAGTGACCCACCTGTGTTCAACCTCCCAAAGAGCTGGGATTACAGGTGTGTGACACCACGCCCAGTCTCAGCCACCACCTCAGTGCCCCCCAGGGCTGGGCCAGAATGGCCTACAGCGAATGGAACCTGGCCACTGCACCTGCCTACGCAGGTGCTTTAATCTACTGAGCTATTTGGCCGGTCCTTGAAGCCTCTTTCTTTCTTTCCTTCTTTCTTTCTTTTTTTTCTTTTGACACAGTCTCGTTGTATAGTCAGGCTGACCTTGAACTCACTATGTAGCCCAGGTTAGCCTGGAATTCTTGGTGATCCTCCCGCCTCAGCCTTCTGGGTGCTGGGATTAAAGGCCTGTGCCACTGTAGCTGGCTATAAACCCACATATTAAAACAAGTTTTGTTTAACTTAAACCAATATATCTGCAAGTAATAGCTCTGTTTATTTTCTTTTTTCACTTTTCCTAGAAAACAATTAAATATACATCTTGCTTGTGCATCACTGTTGTTTCTTATTCTCTTTTTATATAGTACATATTTTATCTTTCCATATTTTGGTGTATATTCCAATTAACTAGCATTTGAACAATATTGGAGGCATCATTTCAGTACTAAAATGCATTATTTAAATGTATTTGGTACAAGGTCTCACTAGGCAGCTCTGACGTGTAGTGATCTTCCGTTTTCAGCCTCCCCAGCACAGGGATTACAGACATGCGCCAGCATGCCGGGTCTCGCTGGCCGGCTCAGCGCACCTGGAGCCAGGACCGGCAGGGCATGCGGCACCTGGTACGCAACCGCAGGCTCTGTGCTTGCCTCAGCAGGTGCTTCGTCTGATGAGCTATCTCGCTGGCCCTAAAAAGCATTTTCTTCGGACAGTTTTTCACACTGTTGAGCACCAGGGGGCGCCTGCGCGGGGCTCAAAACCCAACCTGGGCTCCTGCTCTGCCCCTTGACTGCCTGTCTTTAGGCAGGGAGGCTGAGGAGACAGCAGCCCTGCTGACCCCTGGAATGGCCACAGCAGGAAGGCAGGGGGGAAGGAGGCGCAGGGGAGGGGTAGGGAAGGTGCTAGGGGCTGGGGGGCTGGGGGGAGAAGAGGGGCTGGGGGCTGGGGGGCCGGGGGCGGGCGGGCTAGGGCCCGGGCCCAGGTGTCCCTCAGGAGCACCAAGAGTTGACCAGTGCTGGCCCTGAGTGTGGGTATCAATGGTTGGGGTTTCTCTTTAACAAAATATGAATTTCAGATAAGGACAAATAATTACAAGTATCAGCTGGATCTGAATGCATCATGAGATGTACTTACATTTTCAAATAATCTGTTGTTTCTCTGAAGTTTCAATCCGTCTCTCCTTTATTTTTATTTGTTCTACCTGGCCACATCCATGGTGGTGGACACTGAAATTTCACCCCAGTGAGCAGTGTGTTTCTAGGAATTCCAGAAGTTCTACCCTCCTGGGAGTCTTTGGCCCAGCTCGAGTGAGTTCTGGTCCCACGATATGCTGCACTCTGCGGTCACATTTATCTCGAGTGGAAGTGAAGAACCTCCGTCCATGAATTTAACAAGCAAAGTAATACAAACTATTTGCTGCAGTCGCCTCTTCTCCGCGGGGGTGAGGACCTAAGGCCCCGTGCATTGCAGCAACTGCTGGGCGCGCCAGGTCCTCTGCACACTGTGCCCCCATTCACACATCCCCATGCGAAAGTTGAATTTACAGATTAGGCACAGAAGGAATTGGCCACATTAAAAAGATGCCAGAACTGTAGCAGTTACTATGATCAAAGCTAGATGTGTGCAGTCTCTGTTTCTCTCAGGGTTCTGCAGAGCTGTGTCCGCCCTTCCACAGCGCCCAACACCCTCACTGTAGGAGTGGAGAGGTCTGGCCTGGCTCACAGCTTCAAGAGACTCAGCCCAAGGTCAGCGGGGTCCACGCGGAAACATCACGTTGAAAAGGCACAGTGGAAGAAAGTGACTCAGTACACGGCAGTACAGGGGCAGAGCAGAGGGGAGCGGCACTGGATATAGTGGGCGAGGTCACGTAGCCCAGACCCCCCGAGACACACCCAGAAGCACGAGCCATTGATTGCACAAGTGCCCCCACAACCAGCCACATTTACAATTAAGATAAATGGGCACAGGTTCCGAATAAAACGCTTTAAGTATTGAATCTGCGGGAGGCTCAAGGCAGAGATGAAATGCAGGTATTGTAAAAGGATTGACCATGTTTCTCGGTGGTCAAACCATTAAAAATATGCCAGATATAGTGATTTTCCTCTTTCAACCTCCCCAGCACTGGGATTACAGGTGCACACTACCACACCTGGACTTGGTCGCCAGCTC
>NW_004524684.1:5010913-5027950 GCF_000260255.1 Octodon degus | reverse complement strand
AAGAATCAATCACAAGAAATCCAATCCTCCTCCCTTAAAGCCCCACCTAAAACTAGCATGATCTTAATAAATAAATCTCCAGAAAGATAGTCTGTTGGTTTCAGTGTCTTCTGCCAACTTCTTTATAAAATATTCCTTTTTCTTTGTAGCTAGATCTTTATACCGACTAGTAAAATTATCTCAGACACCCTTTAATATCTGATGGTGATTACTAACAAATTATTAATTATTCCAAGGAAACTTATTTTGGATACATAAGCTGATGTAATTTCAATATACTGAAGATTTAAAGATAATATTTTGATAATATTTAAAGTCTTTTCATTTGAATTTTAAATGAGTTCCTTTTAGCACACGTATGCTTCTGTTTAATGTCTCTTACCATCTGCATAAGGTACTACCCCTCCTGTGAAGGTTTTCCCGCCTCACTCGTTTTGCCTCACATTTACACCAGTCTTTAACTTCGCATATTATCAAATTAAACATAGGCCCATCTTGTCCTTATGTCTAGATCACTTATGCAGATTAGAAATCCAAGAGGACCCAAAGCCAAGGACGCTCTTGGGTTTGTTTCACACCTTTCTGCAAGGCTGACACACCGCCTTTGAAGCGTGCTCGGCACTGTGTTCCAGAAAGCTCTTCTGCTGTTGCAGTGTTTGCCTTCAACAGTTCAATTCCTCATCGTTTGCTTCTTTGTTTAAAATTATTGTTTATAGCAGAGACAGAATCCCCAAATGAAATGTTGTTCATTGTAAGAGAAGACAGAATTCACAGGAAACATGGGCTTAACTTCAGTCCATTGTGTTATCAGTCCTTTCACGGGTAACAGAATCCCTTATTGTTCTTCAGAAAAAGAATAGCTGAAAGGATACGAACTTTAGGTTCTTAAGAGCTAGTGCTCATGGGTAGGGAGATGGCTTGGTGGTCTAAGTACCTGCCTGGTAAGACCCAGAGCCAGACTGATTCCCAGTACCCCTAGCTGTGCTAACCCATAAACAGGCATGGTGGTGCACACCTGTAATCCCAGCACTGGAGATGCTGAAAACAGGAGGATCACTATAAGTCTAAGCTGAGTAGTGAGACCTTGTAATAAATACATAAATAAATTAATTAAAGAAAAGAGAAAAAAAGGAATCAATGCTTAGTTATCACATAACAACATCTTTTCCTCTACAATTTCAAGATGAAACTACACAACACGGTATTACTTAAGGTAGAGATTAGCTACCATAACAATGAGGCAAATAGTATAGCAATTAAAGTGAAGTTTACATTCTCTTAAGTTAGAATCCAAGGAAAGTTACCCATGCTCATTATAATGAAATTAATACAAATTCAAGAAGCCAAATTCATTCTCAGTTTTTGCTGTGCCCGCTTCACATTGTAATTTTTTTATTTTCAGTCCCAGGAGGCTGATGCCAGCTCCTATCATTGTGTGCAGATCTCAAATGCTGAGAGGATAAAATTGGGAACTAAAAGCCAGGTGCAGGGACACATTCCTGTTACTTATCCCTGCTTTCTGGGGGACTAATTCACAAGGATCACAAGTTCTGGGAATGTATGGAACACAGCAAGATCCTATCTCAACAGAAACTTGAACAAAACACAAAAGAAGAGCAAAGGAAAGACATTTATGTGTCCAAATAAACGTGAGAGCCCTGTGGTTCCTATGTCAAGTGGTCCAGTGGTTGGCGCTCATGTGATTAGAAATACTCGCAGGTGTGCCTGGGAGCGTCCTGAGCTGGGATCCGTGCACACAGACAGAAACATGGTGCCATCCCTGCAGGATGGAGGGGACAGTGTGACAGAGGCTGTGACCTCTGGCACAGTAGCTGCGCATCTCATCTGCTTACATTCACTGAGCATTTGTTACCGAGCTCGGTGCCTAGTACAGTGCAGCCTCATCAAAATCAGAGGCCTCGTGGAGCAAGGCTCCTGTCCTAAGTTATTAGGCTCCATCTTGTCCAAAAAGTTAAGAAAACTACAACAACTGATGCGATAGACTAAGTTTTGTAATAAGTGGGAAAGAGTTGGAAAGGAAGAGTAATCTTAGTCAAGGGAAGAGGCAAGGAAAGGCTTTGGGGGAAGAGAACAGATGGCTACTGTTAGAAGAAAATGGGCACTGGGAGGGGATGGATGAGCTTGACCCGAGGACTTACAGAAGATGGATGGCAACAGTAGTAGGAGTGGCAGTAGAAAAATATTTCTTCCTAAAACTACGTGAGACATTAATGAAAGATTTTAAAATACTTTCTCCTTGTGTCCTTCTAAACTAGCCTAACAGAGGACTTCTGTATCCCCAATTGGGCCCATAGTAGCTCTTCAAAGTTGTGCAAATGTCAGTCATTTCCTCCTTTCTGTACTGACTCCTTAATTCTTCAGGCCTTCGTTAATCTTTGCATGCTCTGTTTTCTCTTACAAATGTTCTTGCAGCAAATGGCCAGGCTGGTCTTTCTCTATTCCCTGCATTTATGGTGCGATCGTCTATGATTTTATGCTCACAGTATTGGCCTCATTATCATTACTATTATCATAAATATCGTTGCTATTGCTATGGTTTGTGTCTAGATGTCCCCCTAAAGCCATCTGTGGTCACTGAACTGCTTCAGAAGTCAGTAGATCTAGAGTGTGTGATGCTGGGATTAAGGGCTGTGACGATAAATCAGCTCACTGGTTGACTGGGTACAGTTCTGGCTGGGATTACTGGTGTGAGGGCCGCACCCACCCTAGAGCACTGAAACTGGATGCAATATAAGCGACAGGAAGGGTCTTCTCTCCCTGCTCATTGCTTGTGTTGTCTCTCGCCACCGTGAACCGTTGCCCTCTGCCACCCTGCCTTGGAGCCAGCTGACTATGGGCTGCAAGCTGCACAGTTGTGAGCTAAGTGAACCTTTCCCACTTTAACTTTAGGTGCCAGGCATTTTGTCTCAGCAACAAAAAGAGATATAATAAGAATAAGAATAAGAACTAGAATAAGAGTAAGAATACCATTGGTATTGTTATTATGTTTGGGTGCTTTACCAATGCTAAACTTTCCAGTGGTCAAAGGAAAAGCTAGACTCAGAGCCATGAGTAACTGGGTAGCAATCATTCTTAGATGGAGTAATCACACAATCCATTCAGATCCAAAGTCCATAGTATTTTTGAGTAGTTGTCTCTTGATCTTCATATTAAGAGTTAACACATTTTTAATTTTCAAAACTTTTTTTCCAGTTTTAGGTTTCAGCATGACTTGTGTTTCTACTTCCTTTGTTAATAGCATCAGTCCTTCCTGACATTAATTTCAAAAAGCACATGCAGCTTTTCTGAATATAAGACAATTTGGGAATCCAGTCCACAGTGTGGAAAATGTAGGGGAAGTGTAGTTGATCTCAGTAGATCAAATTTCATTTCCTCTCGTGATTTTTCTCTTAGGAAAGAATAGAAACGATCTTCTTGAGGTTATAAATCTTGATATTCTCTACTTCAGCAGTCGTATGGGTCACTGGCTGCTGCTCTCCCTGTGAAGTTGAGAGACTGAGGTTTGCGGAGACGATGTCCTTCCAGGGTTGCATGGTGACAAAGGGCAGTTCCACTACTACAGTGCAGCTCTGTTGACACCGTCAGGCTCCTGCTCTACACCTTTGAAGCAGCCGCTAGGGTTAGTCCTGCGTGCCCCCAGGGCTGGCTAGGCCCACTGACCCACAGCACTGGCCTCTGAGAATGCAGACTTCCTTAGTAATGCTCAGGACTTTCTGGAACATTTTGTCCTTGATGAAGCAATATGAAAAAGTGATTTACTGTTCTCACTGAAGCTACAAAGAAGAGAGACAAACTCCAAAGCTATTTAAACAGCAGAGTCAAGGGGTAGGGTACCAATGAAAGGTGGAAACATTCACTGATGCAATCTTAAATATTCATAAATGTGGATGAAATCCCATCAATCAGAAATTGTTGCAATAAACAGATTTAGGACTGTCTGCAGAGAAGCGCTTAGATGGTCTAAGCACAGATCTTATAAAACTTCTCAAAATGAATTCTCAAAAGGTATTCAAACACTTGGAAACAACTTTCAAAGATTCATGAATCTGTGTAAAATATTTAATGATCATACTTTAGGGTTCCTCATTCTTTCATCATTTTTATATTTATTGGTTTTTACCAAAGCAATGAAGAGGAGATACAAACACTCAGTCTCATTTAAAGAGGTTTTATTATCCATAGGTTTATATGACACATAAAGAATGGTATGTGTTCGCAAAATATTACTTCCATGTTATTTATAAACTTGGCAATTTATGCTCCTAAATCTGGTTGCCTATAAAAGTATGAACATTAATGGAAGAATGCACAAGCAGTGGGGTTCTTCCAACCTCCATTATCAGCTCTTCAATCTCGAATATAGGTTAGTTCTGTCTCTGCTTCTTCCTAAGGATTCAACACAACATATTTTAACAGATGGCATCTGTTTTCCTTTGTTTCCCTTGGTTTTCTGAAGATGAAGACGTGGAAGTTGTACGGAGCATCTCTGAGCCTGGAGCCTGGGGACAAAGACACCAGTGACACACTTTTAGTACAAGGACAATTTCTTAGTGGCCACGTTGCACCAGCGCAAAGCGCAGAGCTGTCATGGTGCTGACCGAATACATCTTTGAGAGAAAAGAATCACGGAGGTCATATTGGTTTGCACAGCTTTAGAATTATGCAATCACTGTGCTTTACATCTTAGACAAAACATCCTAGAAAGAAACTTCTCACTTCCTCGCGATACAGCACAGTATTTTTAATTTAGCAGATGAGAAAAATATTGTTTAATGAGTTCAGTCAAGTGAATCTGAATACATTCTCGTAATATATTTGTACATTTACATTAGTATGTCAGACTAGTGGGCAAGCATTAACTAGTGGACAAGCATTCCCAGTAGCTACACAACATACTATACAGTTTAATCCATTTAAAATGAATATTTTTATATTTTTACAGCTTTTACATCAAGATGTCTAATACTTTTTACTATCACATAATTACCTGCATTTGTCAATGAAAAGAAGCAGGAAAGGTCTCGGGGCTCCAAGGAAAGTTCCAGAGACAATATTGAATCACTTCTTTAGCCCTTCTTTTAAAAAATATTTTATTTACGCTTATCGGTATAATTTAGGTAGACACAGTGATCACATTCATTACATGAACTTTGTATTTGCACGTGCTGTGTCTCGATTCCTGTTTTTCTACGTCTCCCCCAGTTGTACATCACCCGGCAAGGCAGCCCAAGGTCCTGATGACTGAGGGTCAGTATGTTACTCAGCATCATCAGACTCTGAACATTAAGTTTTGTAAGTACACTATCCAAGTTGGCTTGAACAGAACAGGCTTATGTAGCAATATCTATGTATATTATGTATATGAGGAAGAGAGAGGCTTTTAAAATTTGTATGCAAAATTTCTAAAAGCTCTTGAAAAATAAGCATGAAACAAAATTTCCAAAAGACAGAAGGGTGTATGGTACCATAGTACGATTTAGTCTTTCGTATCTTTTTCCTTCAGTATAGTCCACAGCAGCAGCATGAGCTGGATACCAATGCCCAACCCTTGACTGCCTCTGACTTCAGCCCCTGTGTGCTGTGGCCCTGCTCCCTGACAGTGCTCTGATTCAGGGGCCCAGGCTCAGGGGCAGGGTCTCCCGCACTAAGGCAGGTGCTTCGTGAGGTTTAGCTGTGCTGAAATGGAACAGAGAAGTGTTCTCTACAAATACAGATACAGTAATTTGATAAATTAAAAATCTGAAATTATCCATTTAGATTTAATTTTGCTCATAAAATTCTTGTTAAATCCAGCTGCAAGTTATTATTCTCACTGATATATATATATATATATATATATATATATATATATATATCAGACATTAAGTACACTTTTGGCATATACCGAGATAAACAATTAATAGAATACAGGAGTGATAAATAATTCAAAACACTTGAATGTTTTTTAGTAATAGAATGCAGATTGTAAAGAATATATATATATATATATATATATATATATATATATATATATATTATAATTACACACAGGTTTCATCATGATAAGAAAATGTCTAAAACTGTGAGTCATTTGTAATAAAATAAAACACAAATTCTTAAAAGAATTTTACATTCCTAAACCCTTTCATGTTATCTATAAAAAAAATCAGACACTTTTTCAGGCATGCTTATCAATGAGTTTCTAATACAAATATTCACTTGTTGCAATGTGTTAAAAATACATATCCTGCCATTCATAATTTTTTTAAAAATACATATTATATCAGCTAACTACCATTGCTCCTATCTGATCTTCAATGTAGTCTATACAATTGAAAATTCTAGAAACCAAGCAAGGCACAGACACTGCCAACCATGATGTTGCCCAGTGTGGATAAACTATACAAGGAAGTACAACCACCAGGATATAAATAAAATATTGTAAAAATCTAACTGGAGGTTTAGTGTAAGTAGGAGGCATCTCTAGTAAATCCAACAGGCCTTGGTGGAGCAGTCACTTCTCATTAGAGGCTTCAAGGTCTGAGTAAGCGTCATCCATCAAAGTTCCCCAGAGAAAACTGTGCGTAGAAGGATCGGAAATGAGTGTGGACCCAGAGGTCCTTACTGGTTCCGCAAGGCAGAGTCGGTCAGCTGCTAAGGCAGGAAGTGAAAGGTGACACATGGGAAGGTGCCAAGGAGCTTGCACAAAGAATGTGCACACGGTGCTGAGGATCCCATGTGAGAGGGAGGGGTGGGCTGTAGGCAGGGTGGACGGGGCCAGTGGGAAGAAGGGTCCCTGGGGGGTGCGCTGGGCAGGGGGACCACAAGGTCACCCATGCTAGCAAAGATGCATTCAGCCATCTGATAGAGGCACTGACTGTCAATGGCAGAGTCCTCGGAGGGAGCAGTGGTTGAGAAGGTTTTAGTTCAAGACGTAAGAGGGTGGTAAACCATCAATAGAGAAAATACATTACTCTTAAGAGTGCTGGAGAAGCAATAGAGGCAAAGCCTCTCATTTCTTTATTTCTTAATATTTTGTTCATAGGCTTTGTCACTGAAAAATAACTGCATCCTTTGAAAAAGGTTCACATAGTTCTGTAGTTCTTTAGTAAATCTTTAGGCCTTGGTGGAGCAGTCACTTCTCAGTCCATGTCATGGGTTAACTAAGGGACGAAAGTGCCACTTGAGGCTTGGTTTTAAGGTATATCATTTCTTTAACACCAGGAGTGAGTAGAACATGCAAGTAGCTTCTCCTAAAATAGGATGCAATTGTCAACAAGCAGTAGGACTGCAGTTTGCCTGATTTGCAATTACACATCTGATGAGTATTGGTACTTTCCTTTTTAATAATAAATTTATAACAAATAACAAAACAGAAGTTTAAGTTGGTCAAAAATATAGATCAGGAAGAGGAAAACACTAAAAATTTAAGAATAGATAGCCCTTCTAGCATTTCAAGGTCCTGTCTATAGAGAAGAATATGTACGCGTGTTGAATTCTTGCCTCCCAACTGTCGCCTGATTTTTCACAGCATGTCGCTCAAATTACATGATTTCCCAAAGCCCTGGCTTTTCTATTTGTGAAATGGAATAGGAGTGCATTCAGGTTCCGTAGGAGGTAAAGGAATCTCACACACACACACACACACACACACACACACACACACACACACACCCTTCTTAAAGAAATAGTTGGCAGACACTGTTCAAAAGATATCAGCTGTGCTTATGACTGTGCACGTTTTGTATGCATGGTTAGCTCACAGGGAAAAAATGGGGCTCATATGATGTGCATAAGCTTAAAATACATTTTATAGTCACATTAAACCAAGAATACACTTTATTTTTGTATTGATCAAGACATGAGTTGGCAAACTTCCTTGTAAAAAAAGCAGATGGAAAATATTTTAGGCTTTATGGTGTATCTTCTATTGTCGCTATTTAGCTCTGTCATTATAACAGGAAAACAGACTTTGACATTTACATGCATTGGCATATTGTTTACCAATAAAACTTTATTTATAAAAATAGACAACAAACTAGATTTGGCCCATAGAGTATTGCATGCTAAACTGTGATCCAAAACATCATTTTTTCACTATATAACATTGCAATATTTATACATTTTTCTATCCACATCAAACACTAGGGCAAGAATATTTTTCCAAAAAAATTTTTTACAACACTTGGTCTTTGTCAGTCAAAAGGCTAAGAAGCAATAAAGTGGTTTGCTTTTACAAACCACTGCCAATACTACATTATTGTGAATTAGCTTATTTCCTTCGATGTTCTGTTACATTCAAGTGAAGTCTTTCACTGTGACTCATTGGCATCCAGGAAATCTTTCTGTGCGACACTAACTCCGCCTGACTGGATGGCCTCACCTACCAGCACTCCTGCTAAGACAAGATGTTACGGGAGGTGGCTGAGCTGCTTTTCTTGCCTTGCTGAGTGAGGCCAAATACCAACATTAGGAGTTAAAGAAGGACTGGCTCACTGAGCCACAGCTTTGTGAGGATTCAGTCCTGGCTCCAAGGCTGGGTTGGGCGGCATAGGGTTAGCTGCTCACGATGGGAGAAGGCCCTAAGAACCACACAAGCAGGAGGCGGAGCAAGCCTCATTCCTCCCTTGTGTTGTGTGCAGGCTACTAGTGCTCTCAGCAGGTGTAGCTCCCACAGAGCCATCCCAGAATCAGACGATGAGCTAACCACAGCCTCCAGATTCAGTTGCTTCCGAGTCCACGACCTCATGACACTTGGGGGAGGGCATCCAGACACAGACTGTAATAGCATTTTCTTAGATATTCTATCTTTGCCAAACTAACATTATTAATTCCTTAAAACCAAAGCTATAAATTTTGACCAACTTAATTTTAAATGAAATATATAGTAAATCATGTCTGTTTATTTCCAATTAAAGTGACTTCAGTTTAAAATATTATCTATGTCACTGAAATATAAATTTAACATAAAAATACAAGAAACACTTATCTTAAACTTTATTTTTCTAAAACAATTTCCTAGAAAGTTTTCTCCATAGAAATAGTTGTAAATCATATTCATTTGTCACCTAGAAAAAGGTTGGAACTATACTGTCTGAAGATATTACACTTGGCAAAGAATTAATTTTCCAGAATGATTATCACCAATTGTAGTTTCCTTGTCATCTAACCAAATGGGATAAGTAGCATTCATTAACCAGATAACTGCTGTGTTCCGCTATAAGCACACACGTAGAAGCCCATGAGACGGTTAGACAGTGTTGGCTTCAATCCCTCTTTCCCTTTCCATGTTGCATGTGACAGGCCCATGCTGGGTCATTACGCATAATAAGCCCAGTCTCGCCTGTTAGGGTGACTAAGCCACTGCTACTGCTATGGCTGTCGGGTTCCATGACACTTTGCAAGAGCCCCATGCCCACCCTGTGGCACTGCAGTTACATCTCCAATTAGTAACCTTAGCAGGTGCCTCCGACTATAGCCTGTCCTATAGAGTGGGATGTAGAACAGGAATGTACAAAGCTGAGACATTTTGTAAGTCTCCAGTTGTTTCCAGTCTGACATCCCCTAAGAGCCTAAGTAGCAGAATCACCATGAAACCCCAGCAACTTCTGCTTCTAGAGCACGTAAATGCAGACTTTTTCAGGCTGAGTTTGGGAAGAAAGAAGATACACTTTAGAAGGAAGAAGTCTTCCCCAGAAAAAGCTGAGTCTCCACAGCACAGTGAAGGACCAGGGCTGGGGCTGGCAACAGGCTTTGGAGTCAGGAGTACCTGCCAAGTGGCAGAACCAGATGGGGAGGTCCCCCACAGTAACCAGCCCCTCAGCATGGTGGTGGTGGAGGGAGAGAAAGCCTTCCTCCTCTTGTGCCTTTCCGCCTTCACCATGGGTGGTATAAATCAAGGATGCGACTACAAGAAGACCCTTCCAGGCTAGCCCAACCAGACCTTCAGAAACCAGTTCCTTTCTGTTTTCTACACCCAGGGAGGAATGCTGGGTTATGACCACACGACAGGGAGTAGACTGGCCCCAGCCCTAACCAGCAGTTATTGCTTAAGTGTGCATACCTTTAGATTCTTGTCAGTACTAGTTTTTCTATTGTAATTATTTTTCACTTGCAATTAGACTTTTACACGTACGTCAGGAATCTTTCTTTACATGTTTTTAACTTTATTCACTTTATTGCCATCCATTTAGGTATTTCTTAAAAGTATTATACTATCAAACGGCTGTAATGATATTTACACAACCAATGGCAAAATGCACCATCTTAAAAATTATAAGATCAGTCATTTGATTTGGAAGAGGAAAATAACATGGGAAACTCTGCATCTTTTTAAAGTACTTCATGCACTCAGTTCCCATACTCTACTTTCTACAGCAGCTGTCACAAATTTGGTACATATGCACATTGATGATTTTTTAAATTTTTATTTGTATATCTATAAATAACATTTGGCGTGTGAGTATCATATATTGGTCTTTCTCTCCACTCAAGATTATTTTTTGCACTCTAGCCATGTCACTAAATACAAGTCTTGTTTATTTATTTTAAATGCTCTAAAGGTGTTTCAAAATTGTACTACCATTTACATATCATTTTCTTGTTAATGACACTTGAGACGGTTGCCCTTTCTCACTGTTAGACACAAGTACCTTGCAGTATGAAGCTGTCACACGCACCTGTGACAGCAGTGTTCTTGGACGTTGTTGGAACAGTGAGCGTGCATCCTGAGAGCCTGCGTGTGTGCCGACGCCGTCCCCGTAGTATCTTGTGCACAGTGCGGCCGCCTCGCGCGTCCCTGTCCTTGCCTTATCTGACTCGAATTTTCAAAAAGTAATGAATGCATTCTACCTCGCTGGGCAAGTTTCATGTTAAATGTTCCGATTTCTGCTTCTGTGAGCTGTCTTGCAAGGATCTGCGATGAGTGTGGGGCTTCTGAGTTACTTCCTAAATGCATGTATTAGAATCCATTGTTCTGTCTTAAATGGATCTAAATCCAGGCATGTTCCCACAGTATAAAGCTCTGAAGAGTTAGAAAATATAAATACACTGTGCAATTATACTGATATTCCCAAAGTCAAAGCATTCCATTATGAAAGAGAAAATGATACTGAACATAAAATGAACATAAGTCACAACAGAAAAGACTTGCCTTTAAAAAGCTCTGGAAAACACAACAACAGAGACATCTCCAAAATTTTTTGGAGAATTTTTTGGAATTTTTTGGGCCTCAGAGCTATCTCAGCCATCTAGGCGCCTGCCTGGCAAGTTCGAGGACTGGGTTTGATCGCCAGCCCCGAAGGCTACACTGGCCCTGCCTGGGAGGCGCAGGGCTGTCTGCTGCGACAGGTGTGGCGCCGCGTGCCTGCACTCTCACCACTGGGGAGGCTGCAAAGGAGGGTGACTACATGCCTGAGCTGTGTGGTGGGAGCCTGTACCAAGTACATACAATTACATTTTTAAAAAATAGAATTTTCTCCGGAAAGCATAAATGTCACTGTCAACAAGATCTAATGATTTTCCAGAAAAGACAAGGTATGCTTTGTTCATTTCTGAATTTTTCAGAAATATCTGACTAATGCTCAAATATATCATCTGTCATTTTTCCTTAAATACTTTTTTTAAATGAAAAATGATTAACTGGCAATTTAATCACAAAAGTGTTTTTTATCACTTCTGCATCATTCTTCACTATAAAATACAGTGTCTCTTCTTTAACATTTGTCTACATAGAACATTTAAGACAATCCACAGTTAAGGACTAATAAAATTAATAATTTTTACTGCTTCATCAAAGATATTGTTAAATGAAAATTTTTAATGGGAACTTACCACACTGGTGAATCTAACTGCTACAAGTTGATTTGACCAGCACTGTAATTTAGACACAGTTTGAATATCACCAGATGTCAGCATAGGGAAAGATGGAAAGTGACATACTAACATAATTATGTTAATCATTTTACCCTAGTGGATCTCCTGATTATACCTTCCTGTGGGAGTCTGCATTCAGTTACTGTAAAAAACAAACAAAAAAAAAAACCCCAAAAAAAACCACTTGAAATGATCAACTTATAAGGAGAGAAGTTTAGTTCACAGTGTTGAAGGGTCAATGTTACACATTGCTTTTGCTGCTGTGGTGAGGTAGTGCACTATAGGGTAAGCTGGTGCAAAGGAGAAGCATCTCATCTCTGAGCAGGGAACCTGGAAGGAAGGGAAGCAGGAGACGACAATGGCCCCAAGACCTAACACCTTAATTGTAAAATGAGAGAAGTTATTTCACTCCATCCGTTTGTTGCCGCACACATTCAGAAATTCTCTTCATTGGGCCAGGAAGAGAGCTCAGTAGAACAAGCACTTGCCTGGCAAGCACAGGGTCTTAAGTTCAATTTCTAGTACCACAAAAAAAATTATCTGGGTGATTCTGGCTATCACTGAGGGCTGCCTTCTGGGAGCTTCCAGCCCAGGAACACAAGCACGGCTCAGGCCTCGTCTCTGTAGAACACAGGCGTTTGCAAGCAGTAGGCAAGTAGCTGAAGTGGTGCCGAGTAGGGACATAAGGTGGGGTTTAGTAAAGGTCTCTAGCAGACCTCAGACTTCTGTATCCAGAAAGCTCATGTCAGACCACAGTGTGCTCGAAGTATGCCAATCCCTAAAAGCACAGGACTTGTGAGAATTCAGAAAGCTCACGCACAAAGAAGTCAATGATTTTGAAAGGCGATCGCTTAAAGGAGACATCTTGAATAGGAAATAGCATATGTGCCGTGAATAAATATTTGCACAATATAGTGATACTATTGCTCGTGAAATTTACATAATATAATTTATTTTACTTCCAGAACAAACAAGCAAGATTTTAGTATAAAACTTTTAAGCATTAAATGATTTTCTCTTCATTTCTATAGAGTTAGTTGTGTTAAGGAAAAGGCAGCTTGGGTCACAGAGAATTATAGAGGACAAGAAGAAAGGTGATTTATTCTTTTTGCCTGCATGATATGTCATTAACTGAGTGGAATTATCTAAATTCTGTAGCTCTTCTTCACCATTTTTTGGGACAAAATAAGCCGGAGTAACCTAATGGTCAGTGTCTTATGCCGCAGACTGCTTGACAGTTAATAGGGCTTATTCCCTGATTTCTTACAGCAGCTCCAAATCTCCCTGTGCTCTAGAGTTAGTCCCATTTATATGAAAAGCATCCTAACAAAATTCTAAAAGATGGCCTCCAAGGACAGGTATCAAGACGGATCTTTCTATCTGATTCTAAGTAGCTAACGTGTGTGTGCTCATGTCAGCCAGTCAGACAGAGGCAGTCCATAGTGCGGAGACAAGAGAAGAGCCTTCACTACAGGAGAAAGCTGCCTATTCAATTGAGTGGCTTTAAATGTAAATGTGGAGGAGGTTTGGAGTCCACTCATGGGGCATGAAATTAACTCCGTGTGTCCTGCCAAACTTAGCCACACACTACTAGAAAGTAAGGACTTAGAAGAGTGCTGGGGCCAGGCCAGAGCACCCAGGTGTGCAGTACAGGGTGCTGGCTCGGAGCTCCTGCTGTTGTGCTAGTGTGTACCAGCAAAACTGTCCACCTTAGCAGGAACTGAGTTTACATGTAAAAAGCATGATGAAATGTGGGATAAACTTTAAATATATTTTTTAAAAAATGACTCTTCTAAGGGACAGTTGTAGTGGCTGTTTTAGATGTCCATAAATAAGTCTTTTATTAGCCCAGACTTAGGCATCAAACTGCTTCATTTCTTTCTCCTTTCTTATAGGCAGAGCCCAAGGGCAAGATGTAGATCCATGAAAGATATTATTTTTCCTTGTGGAACAAAGGTATTCCAATTTCTGATTGCCTAAATCTGGAAAGATAATGAAAACCATAATAAAAAATAAATAAGTAAATAAAAGATGGCTGGAGATTTATAGCTAAGGTTTATATAGAAAAAGAAAGGCAGAAAGAAAAAAAAAGACTGAAGTGCTTATGAGGTAAGCTAATCTTGGCATAGAGGTGATTGATGATAGAAGTACCTTTGACCTCTCCACTCTTGTGTATATTCATTTATTCAACAAAAATGTGCTGCTCGGACAGCCAGCCTCTACCCTGGCACATGCTCATGTTGCGATTTTCACTGATGAATAATGCAGACGCGATCTCTGTTTATACGTTTAGTCTACTGCAGAGGCTTTTGCTATTGAACACCTGAAAAAGCAAAAAGCTACAAATACCAGGAAGGAAAAAGAAAGACTTTAGTAAGACAGCAAATAAATGAATGCCATATTGATATTAATGCCTGACTTTTCTATAAAAGACACTTTTAAGCCAAGATTTGAAATATACAAGCTCACCTCTGAAAAGAAGGAAAAATAAGAAACACTGGAAGATGACAGAGGACTGAAGACAGAGGACACTGTGCTGAAAAAGACTCTGGAATGACAATGCCAAGGTGTGGTGACGGTGTGGTTGGGACTTTGCGTAAGGAGCACTCACGAAGCAGCTGGTGGGCAGGACATGGATTCCAGGAGGTTCTTACTGAGCTGTTACTTGGTATAGACTCTTCTCATTGCAGGACCAAAAGAACAGGCTCAACAGGTTTCTCTGAGGGAGATGGATATGAAACATGTGAACGAAATTCACCCTGACTCTTAACCTGAGAGTAACAATCACATTTAAGGAAACAAAGCATGCTTAAAGTCAAAGAACAATGAGGCTCTATTTGGAAGTGCTGTTTGTTGCAGACGATGTAGGGAGGTAATATTTGGTTAAAGAGACAGATAACTTAGGATGACATTACCTCAGAAAGGGATTTGAGGACAGAAAGCAAAGCAGTGCAAGGTGGAAAGAGAACCCAGCTGCCTTTAGGGGCAGCAAGGAGGCCAATGAGACTAGAATTCAAGAAAGCATCAGGACCAGAATCAGACGCAGACCTGCTCCCCTTAGAGAGACTTGAGCATGTGCTTACTGGGAAGAAAAGCCCTGTGATGAGGGCTGAGTGATCCGCTCCCAGAACCCACTGGGGAGCTGACGTGGGGTGCTCTACGGAAGCCAGAGATGCTGGCAAGGATGATGACTGCTGGGGGGTGATGGCTGTGTGGAAGCCAGAGTGAGCAGTCAGGTCTGGCGAATGTGTGGGTGGAACAGGGACTCAGTGGAGGCTGTCGCAGTACTGGGCATGCGAGAGAGTGGATGCAATCACTTAAATTTTAGATATGAATAATTGAAAGACGGGAAAAAGAGTGTCAGTTTGGGGATATGTGCTAATAAGGAAACGGATCAGATGTCTGTAAAGATCCTAAGAGTGTATGTAGGCTTAGGAGGTCACTCCGGAGTTCTGGGACATGGTGAGTCCCAGAGAGCTCAGACGAAATGTATAGATTACCTGGAGTCCACTCAGATTGAAGAAGGGGAGACAGAGTAGGGGATGAACCACAGAGAAAGCTGGAAAGGAGAAAGAGTCTCAGAAGGAGAAAACCAAGAGGGAGCAGCCAACAGGGCCAGTGGAAAATCAGGATATGGGGCGCCACTGAAGAGTGGCTTCGGGGGAGAGTGAGTGATGAGCTTTGGAGCCACAAGGGTAGGGAACAATGTGAGCTCACCCTGTGGATTTGGCAAAGGAGAGACGATTGTTTACAGAAAAAAACTCCCTTTGTACAACCTTTTTTCCTTTTCGAGTCCTAACTTTTGTTCCTAATAGATTCAAGGAGAGACAAGAAGAAAATATTCAAATGCTCTCCATTTGGAAATTAAGTCAAGACACCTAACTATAGGTGGAGCACAGAAAGTCAGTGACATCACTTGTGGGGTCACTGTCACAATTTCTCATAGGAAACACATTTACCACACTAAAGGGGCAAAATATTACTAGAAGTCATATTCGAACAGATCTTTTCCTACAGTAAACCTTAACACTGTTAAGTTACACTCACGGCCTTCAGAAACACTAAAGTGGCACACTTGGTGTTCCTGGAAGGCGTTTGACTTCCTTAGGGTATATGCTTGGACTCAAACTGCACTCTATGAAGTTAAGGACAGAAACTAGAAATTCAATTTGAATTTTATGGAAAGGCAAACTATGACATCATGCCTTGGGGACGCTTTTCCTTAGTCATTCAACCCAGTTATACTGCCTGAATAATGGCGTTTCTTCTCAAAAAGTTGGTGTTGATGATCTTCAAAACCTTTTCAGGATGTTTTTTTTTTTTTTTTTTTTTTTTTTTTTGGAACCGGGGATTGAGCTCAGACCCTTGTGCTTGCCAGGCAAGCGCTTATTCTACTGAGCCATCTCCCCGGCCCATCAGGATGTTTTGATTAAAAAAAAAATTCACAAAAACCTGATGTCTATAGTGTCAATTGCCATTGCGAGGTGAAGAGGAATTGGTATCATAAAACGTTTTCCACAGAACAAGCCTCTGGACAGCAGGGCGGAGCAATCAGCTTGGAAAGGAAGCACAGGCAGCAGGAGCCTCGGGCTCCTCAGTTCTGCGGGTCCTGTCACAAGCACTGGCTGAGCGCTTCCTAGGGCTGTGCCTCTGCTGTGACCCCCGCTCTCATTTCAGACCTTCTGCTTCCAAGGAGAGCATTTTGTGCACATCCTCCTTCCTGGTCTGAGGTGACAGTAGAAGCCACCAAGGGCACAAATGTGTGAGACTCACCAGAGAATGTGCTTCACTTTAGGAAGCGGATTTTGCCTTGTGAACACAGAAAGGTTAGTTTTCATATTTTCTTCTCGTCCTGTGTTAAAATATTATTGTTCAAAATCATCCACCTTGTTTTTCTACACATAAGGGACAATTTGTATTTTTCAGCAAATAACCTGTTGCTTGGAGATGCTGTAAGTCCTCAGGTCATCTTCCACCCTCACCTTTCTTCTCCATCCCTTTTTCATTTTTTTTTTCTGAAAAACAGGAAGTCTGGCTAGCACCACCCGGTGGTAAGAAGCGCGGAGGAGGCGGCAGGCCCAGGACCTCGGGCAGCCACTCTGGGGGCCAGGGCTCTGCTCCACGCTCCCGACCCAGGCTCTGCTCCACGCTCCCGACCCAGGC
>NW_004524684.1:5002465-5010813 GCF_000260255.1 Octodon degus | reverse complement strand
GGCTCTGCTCCACGCTCCCGACCCAGGCTCTGCTCCACGCTCCCGACCCAGGCGGGCTGTTGCTCTCCCCGGTCAGATGCAATCTGTCTCTCAAGGTCCTGCCGCCGGACTGCTGAGCGCAGCGGTAGACACTGTTCAGTTTTGCGTCCTGGTGCAGCTGTCTGCACGGAGCTGGCGGCGCTGACATTTCAGTCCTTGCACTCCAGCTCCTCGCCCCCGCTGCCTTGGCAGGATCCGCTGGAACAATTCCACCTTCGTTCTTGGCCCTCGGCTCAGCAAACCTGAGTTTTCTGCTCTTTCAGTGGATGGCTTTTCTGAAATACGACCCTTGCTGCAGCTACAGATGTCGCGCTTGAGATTATCTGACATTCACCCTCAGGAGTGAGGTAAGCTACTGCACACCGCGCGCGCCCGGCCTTCGGAGTTGGCACCCTCCTCCTTGGCAGAGCTGTTCTGGACCAAACACCCCAGGATGGGCTGACGCCGTCATCATGACGGTATGAAGAACAGCTTCGTGCAGTGTGTGCGTGAGTGTGCTTGTGTGTGTGCTTGTGTATGTGTTTCTGTGTGTAACTTTATCTGGAAGAGTATGTGTTGACTGATGAACAACACAGAGCTCTATTTCAGGTGTTTGAAGTGCAAAAGTCGTATCAGCCTCCATCCTCTTGCTTTTCTCTCCACTTTTCTTCTCCGCACTCATTCACATCACTGCAGCCAAGCTGGGCCACCCCAGTCAGGCTACTAACAATGAATTTTGCAGTTTATAACTCTTACTTGCTTGAATCTTGGGAATAGTTGCCAATGCTGGCTCGTCTCTCTCTACTTCATAAGGAGCATAGCTTGCCTGGCTTTTCCCTGTTCTTCTAGCTCGCCCTCCAAACCCATCCTTTGGTCGTTTCTTTCCTCAGGCACTGGAATTTTCTCTTTCTTTCTTTCTTTCTTTCTTTCTTTCTTTCTTTCTTTCTTTCTTTCTTTGTTAACTTTATTGAGAAACAAGTAGCAATGAGACAGTTTCAAAACAGGTTAGTAGGACAGTTACCATAATTAATACATTACATATTTTCTTCATAGTAGTTATTCAGAGTATAAGATGCATGTGTGATATCTTGCATATCTTTTTTCTTTAATTTTTTAAATATTTATTCTTTTGTTATAGCGCCTTGCTACACAGCTCAGACTCATAGCGATCCTCCTGTCTCTGCCTTCCCAGTGCTGCGGTAACAGGAATGCACCACCACTCTGGGTTTTGGTAGACTACACTGTGCACCTGGGTTTCTGGGCCAGCACAGCATGTGGCACTGGGGATGGAGCCCGATCCTTGTGCCTTCCTGCCAGGCACTTACGCCCTGAGCTATTTCCTCAGCCACAGTCACCAGGATCCCTAAGACACCCCTTGGGCTCACCTCTGGGGACCTGCTCTGCAGAACCTCGCCCACTTTCCACCCCTTGCAAAGGCAGCTCTTCTGGGCCTTGCTCCCACTGGCCCTGGCTCCCCAGGTGGGAATGCAGTCACCCGCTGCCTTCAGAGCAGAACCTCTGGAACATTTACAGGGTGCTCAGATCAAGCATCCATTCTTTCTCTCTATTTTTTTTAGTTTGTTTACTTATTTACTTCTGTAACAAAGGAGTAATTTAATGAATAAAGAATCTATGGAAATCCAGGCATTCACAGAAAAGAGTGTGCAGTTGCTGTAGTTTAAGTTGGCTCTTAACTTCTTACATGGAAAACTGGAAAAGGTCAAGGATTAACTTTGTCTTCTCTGCTCAGCACAGAGGACTTCCAGAAATCTTTGCAACCTATTGGATGAAATGTCTGTAAATTAGGCAAGTGTGTCTTTTTAGTTTTATGCTACACTCGGCAAGGCCGGCCTCCCAGCCCCTCCTCACGAGGGGCTCCCCCTCCTCCGCTAGCTGCAGTTTTGGATCAGGTCTATTAATGGATGCTCTTCAAAAGTAGAACAGAACACAGCCAAACTCAAAACTTGAGTGCCCCTTTCCTGCGGGCTGCAGCTTGGTGTCCTAATGGTCTTTTGCGGAAAGTTCTAGAGGCCACCCGGGGCTACACTCCTGACCTCTGCCTCTCCCCAAGGAATAAAAGAGGTCATATGATGGCAGCTGTGTCCGAACCCCAGGACTCGGAGATTTTGGATGATGTGGAGGTGCCCTTCAGTGGGACGGAGTGGGCCAGCCTCAAGTCTACCGGAATTGCCTGCACGTGGAAGTGATGGCGGAGAACTGCAAGGCCGTGGCTTCCTGGCTGCAGCGTCCGTAGGCAGACCTGATCCAGACCTTGTCTTCACCGACTGCTTCCTAGCGCTCTTTCCCTGGTGTGGCCTTGGAAGGTGGTCGCCCCAGCCACACCCGGACAACACGTTCCTTTGCTTCCCTGCCCAACGGTGACTTGCCAGGCTCCCCATTTCTCTCCTACGTCCCAAGTGTGTGCGCCGTCCGGCCCTTAACTTCTGTTCAGTGCCAGTCCCCAGGCCATGGCTTGGGCTGACACCCCGGGGCTTGGCAAGCTGTCCTCTTTGCTGCCCACTGGCACCTCACTCCCAGCCATTTTGCTTCCCCCGCCCCTGTCTTCTCACCATTGATCTTTCTCCGTTTCTTACCATTCATCTTTTATTTTGCCTTTAAATTCATTTTTATTTCTAGTTTCTCAATTAGAAAGCACATGTAACTTTTTTTGTGTGTGTCTATTTGTTTCACTAAGAATTAGTCTCAGAGTGCACCAGTTTTCCAAAACGCACTCCGTTGTATTTAGACCCTACATTTTCTTCATCCATGCATCTGTTGGTGGCTATACGGGCCACTTTCTAGGTTTAGTGGTTGTAAATCCTGCTGCTATGAATATGCATAGGTGTGAGTCACTGTAGCATGTTTTAACTTTTTTGGTAAGATACCCAAAAGAGCTAGAACAGGGTCAAGTGTAATTTCTGCTTTCACTTTATGGGAACTGCCATGGTCATTTCTGTAGCGGAAGAACTACTAGTACGACTAGTAGTGTTTCTGCCAAGGATGTGGAAGGGTTCCTGTTTTCCTCACAGTTTGGACACCATTTGTTAGTTTTTTAATCCTTGATAGTAATTATCCCTTCTGGGGTAAGTCAGAATCGCAGCGTTATTTGGCTTTGCAGTTCTTTAATGATCAGAATTCTTGAACGTTTTTCAAGTACTTACTGGCTTTTTGTACTTCTTTGTTGAAGGGTTCATTCATTTTATTTGCCTTTTTTAGTTCTTTTGCTTTGAGGGTGTAATTTTTTTTGAACCAGAAATTGAACTCAGGACCTCAGGCTTACCAGGAAGGTGTTCTGCTGCTGAGCTCCATCCCTGACCCTGACAGTGCAATCTTTTGTGAATTCTTTAAATACCCTAGATATTAGTCCATTCTCTGAGGAGTATCTGGCAAAAGACTTGCCCCAATCTGTAGGTTGTCTCTTGCTGCCTTGGTTATTTCCTTTGCTGTGCAGAAACTTTTTAATTTCATGTATACGATATGCGGAATCTTGGTTTTAATTTTTGTGCAGTTGGGGCTCGGGTCAGAAGGTCGCTGCTTTTATCGATGTCTTCAGGAATTTTGTGTGTTTCATCTTGTAGCAGATTATGTCTGTGTTTATATTTAGGTCTTTGAACCACTTTGGTTTTATTTTAGTACAGGATAAGGGGTACATGTCCAGATTCCAACTGCTGTGAGAGTGAGTGGTTTCCTCAGCATAGTTTGATAAACAGGCTTTCCTTCCTCCTCAGGAATCGGCCCCGTTTGTCAAAGATCAGACAGCTGAATGTGTGTGAGGTTGTTCCTGCATCCTCAGTTCTGTTCTTTTCGGCTTTGTATTCATGTTGTAACCATCATTATAGCCTTCTAGTACAACTTATGCCCTGGGAATCCTGTTTGCTCTTTTTTTCTAAGGAAGGACTTTGCTATTCTTTCATCTGGTTAATTCATTTGTCTTTGAGCTCACTTGTGTAGTTGTTTTGATGCATATTCTTTATTTCTTCAAATACTTTGACTACTTGGCTTTTGAGGTTTTTATCTGTAGCATCTTCTGTGTTAGTGTCTGTGAGGTCGTCTTTGGGAGTTGGCTGCTGCTGCCCTGCTGCCTCAGCTTCCCGCCCCTTCTTTCACCGCTTGCTGGAGATCAGCATGGGCAGCAAGCTTCTCACTGCCGTGGAGACTTCTTTTGCTGGGTCTTGGGTCCTGTGATGCGCTTTGAGTTTGCTTGTGCTCTGATGCTTCTAACTTTCCTCACCCTGTGCAGCATAGTAATTGTGGGTCTTCTTGGTTCCAGCCTTCTTTGGAGGGCTTGCCCTCCTGTACCACTCAGAAACTAGGGACACAAATGTTGACAACAAAAAGACAAACCAGACATTGGTACACAGGGGAAGCTAATTAAAAGCAATCACTATGCCACCATAGAAAATAGAAAAAAAGTCAACAGTAGAAATAGTCAAAGATAACTAAATATTGACAAACTATGACACCCAATAAAAACTACCACCCTCAAGAATAAAAATCATCTGCTGTATTAAAAATGGACACAAAGCCACATATTGACATACAGCAAATATTTATGAAATTCAACAGATATTCCATCACTAAAGGTAGAAAAGAACTCATAAACATAGCATGGAGTCAACTACATACTTAAAATTGGTAAACCTTAATGATAACAATCATAAAACTAGAGAAGGTAAAGAAAGGAAAAAACAAAGAAAGTAAAATTTCCAAAAAGAAAGAAAAGAGGGGCCAGGGAGATGGCGCAGTGGAATAAGTGCTTCCCTGGCAAGCACAAGGGCCTGATTTCAGTCCCTAAATCCACAAAAAAAATGAAGAGAATAAAATAATGTTAAGATTTAATTAACAAACAAAGGCTAATTGTCAGATTTAGGTAAATATGCTAACAAAAACAAGCAAAAGAAGAAGATAAAAGAATAAAAGAAAAAAGCAAAAGATGGACAAGAAGAAACAAATACAAAAATTGAAAAAGCTTAAAACCAGACAAAGGGAAGCAAACCCTAGTGCGGAAGCAGAAGTACTCCTTCCTATGCTTTGGCAACAGGCAGGACCTGCAGCGTGGACTCCTCAGCCGTGGAGGCTGTGACAGTGAGTCACTGCGGGGCCTCCTCTGTTCCCACTCCCACTTTTCTGTCTGTGGATGCCGAGTGCTGCCCAGCCTTCCCTAATGGGCAGCCCAGCCAACGGCGCTGCGTCTGCCTTGGGGCTGCGTTCACCCCAGCAGGCCCTGGTGTCCGTGCCCCTCTGCCCGCCTCAGATCACTGCTTCTCCACCTAGCTCTACGGAGTGGGCTCAGGGCCAAGGGTCACCTCCTGAGCCCACTCCGTGTGTACAACACAGGATGTGGCAACTGTCCTTCAGGCCAAGCCAACCCACTGATCACATCGGCAGATGGCAAAGCAAGCAGATCCTGAGCTGCATGCTGGAAGTGGGCCACAAAGGGGGCCCTGGACAGGTGGTCAGCACTTACAGATTGAATCCCTTCAGAAAACCACACCCTAGCCCGGCTTCTTGCTGTAAAGGTGGGGAGAGCACCACGTTCTTCCTGCCCAAGCTCACTGTCCTCAAGCTGCTGAGGGAACTGATGGTGAGATCACTCATGTCTGGAAGTGGCTCTGGTGGCCAGGCCCCAACCAGTCCCCATGGCAGGGAGGCCCCTGGGGTCCTGAAGTATAGCTGTTCTGTGCCTTGTGGCTCCCAGGGAAATTTTATGCTAAACAATAAACCCCTTTCCATATGGCTTCTGACTGTATTCTCCCAGGTATGGCAGTACTTCTCCAACTCTAGTCTGTCACATGAAAGGAGCCACTTGCAGAGGAGCACCTGGTGCTGTGTTTACACCCTAGAGCCAATGTGGACTCCACTTGGCATCAGCGCAGCAGACCCTGTCTGAGCCTGCCTTGTTCTCGTGGGGCAGGTCCCCCACACCAGGCTGTAGGCCAGGCCAGAGCCCCATGCTGCCCTCTTCTCATGTCATCGGCAGCGTCTCTGGTTGCTCTATGACTTCTCACCTTCCTGTTTGCTCTTCCTGATTCTCAGGACTCTACCTGAGTAGAGTCATTTGCTGGTTGCTAAGCTGTTGTTGTCTAAGTGTCTTGGTTCCGGATCCTGAAGAGGCTGTTTCGCTGCCAGCCTTTACATCATGACCCTCTGTCTCTAGAGGTTTCTATTCCTACTTGCAAAGCAACTCTGTCCTTTCTTAGACTTCATTGCAGGAACTGCGGCTCATTTCAAGCTGGCTGCCTTCCCTTCAGAATGTCCTCCCTGGGAGCAGAAGTGTTAGATGTTTCTAGAGAATTGCAGACACCTTTAGCACATAAAAAACCACTGTATTTTATCTTGAATAGCAGATTTAGTATGAATTCTAAATAACCAAGAGTAGAGGAAAGGCTCATAAGAAAGATCACCATCTTCACTTCTTAATAGGAAAAAAAATACAAATTATAACATGTGAATTCCATTATTGCAGAGAACTATCTTGATTCCCATGACTGCTCATGCGTCATTGTTGGTGGTGTGGGTTGTTTCCTCATGTTCTTCCCTCTGTTCGTTCCTCGAGAGCATTCTCGCTGATCTCTGCCTTCCGCCTGGGAATACTAGCACATGTCCCTTGCAGCTGCAGAGCTTGCCCAGCAGCAACTACAGTCTGGGCCTGTCCCCAAAGGCTGCCTAGAGACAACTTGCTTCTCTTATTGCTTTTGCATACATCCATAGTCTCTGGATACTAAAGATATCATAATACTTAGAGCATTCTGTCTTAGTGGTAGTACTTCCATTTGTAAAATGTAATGATTCTTGACCTTTGAAAGTGTCAGAAAAACAGGGTTTTCCACATGCTGAATGTTAAAATTAGACTAACGTCTACCACATACTAGGACTGGCAAGATAGCTCAGCAGACTAACCGCCTGTTTAGACAAATGCAAGAATGAGATTTGATTTCTGGGACCACATGCGATGCCAGCAGCACCCCTGGGTGCACTGAGCCAGCCACTGAGTCCAGGCGAGGTGGGGCATGCCTGAAATCATAGAACTGGAGAGGCTGAAAACAGGAAGATCACTAGGAGCCCAAGCTGCACAGTGAGACCCTGTACCAAATACATTAAATAAATAAATAAATAAATAATATCACCATGTACTAAACTACAGTCAAAATGGATCAAAGATATAAATACTAAAAGAGAAACATTAAATCTACTGCAGGAGGAAGTAGGTAGAAATCTTGAAGATAATGGGGTAGGCAGAGAGTTCATGAACAAAAAACAAACTGCACAGGATATACTTCAAAGAATCAATAACTGGGATCTTATCTTTTTGAAAAGTTTCTGCACATCAAAAAAAATTCACCAACAGAGTATAAAGAAAACCCACTAAATGAGAAATATTTTATCCAAATGTCCCTCAGACAATGAACTTCTAACTAGGATATAAGAAGAATTTTTAAAATCAGGCTTCCAAAATTCAAAGACTCAACTAAAAAATATGCAGCTGAGATGAATACACACTTCTCAGATAAAGAAATAAAAATGGAAAATAAATATATGAAAAAATGTTCAATATCACTGGTCAATGAGAAATGCAAATTAAAATAACACTGAGATTCCATTGCACCCCAGAAAGGATGGCTATCATCAAGAAGTCAATCAATAACAAATGCTGAAGGGGCTGTGGGGAAAAAGGATCCCTTCTGCACTGTTGGAGTGTAGACTGGTACAGCCACCTTGGAAATCAGTGTGGGAGTTCCTCAAAAAGCTAGTATTAGATGTTCTATTCAAACCAGATATTCTCCTCCTGGGCATTTTTCCCTGAAGAACTGAAAACATCATGCCACAGTGCTATATGTGCACCCATGTTTATAGCAGCACAATTTGTCATAACTAAATTTTAGCAGTGACCCAAATGCCCATCAACTGAGGTACAGAAAATAAAGATGTGGTATTTTTATACAATGGGGTATTACTCAGCCACAAAAAGAAGTGCTGCAGACATTTATAGGTAAGTGCATGCAACTGGAGATCATACTCACAAGTGGAATAAATCAGACCCACATATGAAAACACCGTATTGTCTCCCCAGGGTGAGAGCCTAAAAGAGCAAATAGCATCAGAAAGGTCCAACAGGTCCTGCAAGATGGAGAGAGACTTTTCCAAGGGAAGGAACAGCAGGGCTTAGGGAAAGGAGAGACAAAAGAGGTAAGGAAGGTAAAAAGAAACATACGTGCATAGACACAAGATAGCCTGGATAATTGTACCGCTGATGTCTGCTTGTCTATTGAAAGGAACAGCTAATTCTTCATTTTTTCTTTTCTTTTAGGTTCTTACAGCTTTCTGATGGA
>NW_004524684.1:4999534-5002035 GCF_000260255.1 Octodon degus | reverse complement strand
GGGATAGGTGAATATAAGCAAACAGTTCTGTGTGTGGCCAACTCGCGAGTGCCCTAGAGCCTCCTGATTCGCTCACGTCTTTCTAGGTTGTTTTACAGGGTTGACACATCCAATCTGAATAAGATAATTGACAAATCAGTAACACTTTGAGTAAGTAGTTTCACTCTACATGAAGCTGTGTACTTTAAGCTTTTAATAGCATTTCAATTTTTAAAAAATTTTTATTTATTTATTTGGGACAAGGTCTTGCTGTGCAGCTCAGAATAGTAGTGACTGTCTTGTCTCAAGGCCCCCAGTACGCGGATCACAGGTGTGTGCCCCCACGACTGGTTTTGGAGGCCTGCACCAGCACCCAGGATTCAGGGGCTGGCATGGCATGCAGTACCAGGGTCGAACCCAGGTCCTAGAGCTTACCAGACAGGCTCTTGGACCACCGAGCTATCCACCCAGCCCACATTTCAGCTTTTACTACACTTTAAACTACTGGATCACTTGAGGAAAAATCATAGCAGGTATGGAGCAGAGTCTGCCCTTTATTTTCTCATTTGCATTACATCAGATTTTACATCCATCATGCATACATTTCACCAGAGTCCAGGAGATAATATTATTCATTTTGGTTTTCTAGGGGATCCCTGTTAGCATGCATTCATAGTACGTACAATCAAAATTGATTCACGTAACTTTTGAAGTTCTAGCTGATGCATACATAATTTTGTCATACTAAAAGACAGGTTATTGGACCAGCTAGATAACTCAGCAGACTAAGCACCAACTGAGGCAGGCACAGGTACTGGGGTTCGATCTCTGGCACCACATGCTGCACCAACCCCACACTCGAGGACACCAAGATTAGGTGTGGTGGCACACGCCTATAATCCCAGCGCTGGAGAGACTGAAAACAGGAGGTTCACTAAGAGTCCAAGCTGTGTAGTGAGACCCAGTACTAAATACGTTAAAATAAATAAATACCAGGTCATTAAAATCATTTTACTTCAACAGAGAAGAAATAATTTATGCCAATACTGGGTCACAATCATTGATGTTGCCAAGTCATCTCTGGTGGAGGATACTCACAAAACTTAGCTCTTCACTTGTGTGGCTTGACAGTGCTGCAGCGCCTCTGTTGGCGCTGATAGCAGAACAGAGGTGTGTCTGTTCCCTTGTTCCCGGTCCACACATGGAGGCCATGTTTCCACCAGAGCCTGGTACGTCCCCACAAGCCAGCCTCTTGGTTTTCACTACACAAATCCTGCTCTTTCATCTGCTTCAACAGAAGCAATTGAACACAGTAGGAAGCTTTCTAGATCTTACTAAAACATGACTTAGTTGAGTATCAGCTTGTCTGACTTCATGTTGTCAGCAAAGGACACACAGACTTGGCGTAAGAGACCGTCCCACCACCGATGCACACTGTCTCTGAGGAGCAACAAGCAGTATGTGGTATGCTGGCCGCTCCATAGCATTCCGCGGGCTGAGACGTGCATGTGCAGGTGGCTTGTGCCAGGCCTCCAAACGCCTGCGACTCCTGCAGCCGGGCCCTTTGCTGTCCATCTGCACAGTGGCTGTGGCCGTCCACATTCCATGAATGGCCCTGGCCTAGCCAGCCAGCAGGTGTGTTCCCCTCGACTGTTATCACAGCATGCGTCAGCGGCCACCAACTCATGGTTGTGCATCCAGGTGGCTTTAAAAATATGTTTTAAGTAAATATGCCACTTATCTTAGGTGCTGGTGCCTTTGAGTATGCAGTAGATTAATTAATATGCATCAAAAGAGCACTGGATCTCCGTGAACTGTGTAGCTTTAGTCAGGTATATTATACTGCCTTGCTTCGTACTAAAAACACGAAAGCGGTGCAGAATCCCCAGCCTAGCCGATACCTGCCACCCTTTTCCCTCATTTGTGGGTATTAGAATTCCATAAAAATCCCAGAAATTACAAAATGATTGAAACTCTCTCTCAGTGCGTTTCTCTCACCGGTGTTGTCTGCTCTGTGAATTCCAGCCCACTCTGTCTCCTCAAACCGCATACCCACTGCGGGAGCAGCAAACCCCCAACTTCTGTGTGGGTTCCCATACGGGGCTCGCATTCCACGAATTGTCTCTAACCACGAATCTCCTTGATTCACTTTCCTGCTTCCAGAATACGTGTCCCACACTGCCCATTGCCTAACAGCTGCGACGTTTACTGCGCAGCTCTTTCTGTGTTTCCCAGTGTTTGTGGCAGAAAGGCGACCCCAGGACCTGGCGCTCCCGCGTGTCCTGAACCTTGGAAGGAACGGCGCAGCTGCGAAAGCGCGAAGCCCCTCCCACCCGCGGGCCCCGCCCACCCGCCCACCCAGGTGGCGCAGGCCAGGCGCCTGCTGTTATCTCCTGCCACCCCACGGCGTCTCCCTGTCCTGACTCCAGCTAGCACCCAACTTTTGACTTCTTTCTGCTGAAGCGTTCACAGCCACTTTGCTCTCTCTCTCTCTCTCTCTCTCTCTCTCTCTCTCTCTCTCT
>NW_004524684.1:4992738-4999434 GCF_000260255.1 Octodon degus | reverse complement strand
TATACAGTCATTAATTGGATTGAAAACCCCCACACCTGGGTGTGTCACTACGAATAGGCTTAGAAGAACTTAGCTAAAAAGATTTAACACTGTCATATGTTAGCATGGTACCTGGTTTTCAAGAGACCAGAATTTATCTGCGGAAAGGATGAGAAGATTAAAGCTTGAAGTCATTTTCAGGTGTTGAGCTCCTACCTCGCAGTTACAAACTATAATCATTTCCTTGGATTTAAGAACACCCTGCGAGGCCGGCAAGATAGCTCAGAAGACTGAACACTTGCTTAGGTAAGCGCAGGGGCCGGAGTTCCATCCCTGGCACCACCTGCCATGCTGGCACTGCCTCCAGGCATGCGGAGCCAGCGACGGAGTCCAGGCGTGGTGGTGCACACCAGTAATCCCAGCACGAGGGAGGCACAAACCAGGAGGATCACTGCGTAGTGATCCAAGCTGGAGTCCAAGCTGCATAGTGAGACCCTGCACACACACACACACACACACACACACACGCATGCACGCACACACACACACACACACACACACGCACACACACACACAGAAAAAAAAATGAAAGAAAAAAACTAAAAATGCCCTGATGTTTAATGTCATATTTTCCTCCTCCAGTCCAGCTGTAGGAAGAGCTAGAGTTGTGAGGTGCTTGGCGTGTGCTACACAATTATTTTCCCACTAGAGCTCTCCATCCTGGTGTGGTAGTGCAGCTGCGAGACAGATGGGCTGCGAGGCCAGACTAGGGGAGTGTGGGGTCCTGGGAAGACAAGTGACCCTTAGAAGAGCGGACAACATGAATGAACACTGTGGCCTCACTCACCTCCCTTAAAACCCCACCATTCACAGAGTTGGTGAGAGCAGACGATTGCCATCCGTGAGCGTGCAGCCTCAGCAAGCGTGCAGCCCGTGGGCTCCAGGCCCAGGCACCCAGCACCGACAGGAGCTTTCACGCGCAGAGGCGCTCACGCTCGGGTGGTGATGCTCACGATGAACATGTACCCGCACGTTCCACGCATGAAGACTAACGGTGACTTGTGTCTTGGGTCCTCCTTCTGCAGCCTAAAAGCCTCAGGACTTTTCCACATGCATGTTTTTTATTGTTAAAATAATAAGCTTGCTCTGCAAAACGTGATTAATTTCTGTGATTAGGCAATTCTGTGTTTCATCTTCCTGGATTATTTAACACATGCAAAGTTTTGTTCAGAATATTATTTTACTGCTCTTTCATCAAACATCAAAAAGTAATCCTGTTAAAAGGAAAATATACTGAATATGTGGGTCTACTCTTGTGAGGTGAATAGACAGTGTTCACTTACTATTACAATACATGTGAGGCAAGGTGGTTATGAAAATGATTATTGTGTGATTTTGGCTCCAAATCTATGCTGCTATATTACTTAATGAGTTAACAAAATGAGTAATTAGTTTTGCAGTAATATCAGTTTTTAAGCATGAAACATATGTGTGTATGTATGGATACACACACACACACACACACACATATATATATATAATCAGTAACAAATTTCATACTGTTATATTAAAAAGTAATTTTCATATAAAAACCTTAGTTTTTGCTGTTATTAATTTCATAAACTACGTACTTTTTAGATCTTAAAGAAATGGAAAAAACACACATATGCATAAGTAAATAAATTTAATACATATGACAAATTTATCACCGTACTTACTTGCAGAGAGCTCAACTGTGTCAAATAGAGTCACCTCAAAGTTGAGTACATTTTGGTGTTCTGTGCTCCTATTAGTCCCAGCTGGGCACTGTTTCTAAGCTTCAGAGCCTGCAGCAGTGTAGCAGAAGGTGGTGAAAGCTCATAGTCCGAATCTGGTCCTTGGGTCATGTCTGTCCGTAGCCACTTATTGTTAACAGAACACTGTTAAAAACTGATTACATGTGGCACACTTGCCCATCACTATAGTAGATGTTTTACATCGGAATTGATCCAGCCTTGTGACCAACCTGAGGAGCAAGTGCTATTACTTCTCTCTTTGCTTTGTAGACAGGAATACACCTTGCCCAGATTACAAGACGGGACCAGGTTCCTGCAGCAACTCAGAGACAGCTGGGTTTGCACTCCCCAGGGGTCGCCCAGTGCCCTGCGTCCCCTGCCACTTTGTGCAGTCAGCTTTCCACATGGGCACAGATGAACTCGGGGCTCTGTCTGGAAGGTGCTGGGCATGTTCCTCGGGGGTCTTCTTGTCCTTGGATCCCCAGAGTGCTGACTCTCCAGGTCATGGCTGTGCTGCTGAGGGCAGCTTGAGAAAATGAGCCAGAGGACTGCCCACTCTGAGAGCCTGTGAGGCTCGCGTCCACCGACCCTGTAAGCACGTGATCATCACTGTGTATTTCCAAACTCAGGATCAAGCCACTTTCCTGAGGGGTCCTCAGCAGAGGATGCTGGGCACCCCCTTCCACATTGCGCGCTTCCTCTTCTTGCTGCCTGGCTTCACTTCCACCCTTCTTGTGTTCTTTCAAAGGTTTAGGAAGTGAAAAAGCTCAGTCTAACAGAATGTGCATTATTTTTCCGTATCTGGTAAGCTCTGTTCCTTGAAGGGATGGGGCTCTGTCACTGTGGGAACATGGGTGGGACTGGAACTCATCAGGGTAAGTGAAATAAGCCAGCCACAGAGAGACCCACACCACAGCCTCTCACTCCGAAGTGGATGGAGAAAAGCTGGTACTGTGGAAGAGCAGAAGAGTATAAGAGGTATCACCAATACCCGGGGGAAGGATGAGGGGTGGGAGGAGATTAGCCAGTGGATGCAAGCTTTTACAAATGGAAAAGGGCTCAACAGATGGACAGACATTCTGGTAATCTTTTCCTCACTTAGAAATATTGTAGTGTATATTTTAAAACAACTAGAAGAAAGGATTCTGAATATTCTTACAAGGAAATATATGATGTGGTGGATTCATTAAATCAAGATTTGATATATATAACACATACACATATTGAAATAGCACGCTGTTCCTCCATAAAAATATGTAACTGTTATTTTTCAATTAAAAAGCTTTAGTGGCCGGAAGAGTAGCTCAGTGCTGGGCTCTGTTCTGCTTACATACGGCCACGGAGTTACATTTCCCCAGCGTGATGTACACAAAAGAAATGGAGGAATGAATAAATAAAATGAATGCAAAAACAAAATTCCAAAAGAAACAAATTTTTGACAACAGAGCATGGAACATGGATTACGGGCTCTTCTTTTTTTTTTTTTTTAACTATGTCTTCACTTTCTCAAGGCAGTGAAACTAAAACTCTCCCATGAAATGCGTGGAGGGTCACATAAGGAAAAATCAAAATATTGAGGGTCTGGGGAGATAGCTCAGTAAAATAAGGGTTTGCCTGGCAAGTTCAGGGTCCTGAGTTCAATCCTCAGTTCTGCAAAAAAAAAATATTGATTAATAGTTCAAAAATTCCCAACATTATTTAAAGACTAATCCTTTGTTTCAGCCTCCAAAGCAGTAAAAATTTATTCATTTTATTTTTATATTTGTTAAAAATTGTATTAGCATGTGCTTACAATACACAGTGAGTAGTCATTGTGGAGAACTGTACAGGTTTAAAACAAAAGCTCTAATCTTAACCATCTGGAGAATTATGTCCATTGCTATTATCAGATATCTTATGTAAAGGCACTCAGCAATCTCTTCCAAAAGAGCCTGAGATCTTGGGACAAAGTTTGAGGAACAGAAAGAGTTACATGTCTCTTCTGGTTAGTGGAGGTGAGAGAAGTGAAAGTACTAGATAGGAGCCATAAAGCTGAGGTCTGGTCCCAGCACTGCCAGGGGTCAGGAGTGTTACCAATGACCAGTCAGTCACTGTAATGACTACTCAGTCCTAGCTTAACTTACGCTTTTTGCCCCCCTACCATTTCACATTCATCATCTGTGAATCAAATAGGTAGGTGGGTAGGTAAGTAGGTAGGGAGGGAGGGAGGGAAGGAGGGAGGGAGGGAGGTGGATGGATGGAGGGATGGATGAATGGACAGATAGATAGACAGACAGACAGACAGATGATAGACAGATCAATCTGTATTTTAATTGTCATGACCTCATCACAGGCAGAAATTTACTTGTCTAAGATCTGATTAAAACGTACATAAATAGCAAAACTGCTTGAAGGAGGAGATATATTAGTCTCATTTGATATTTCTTGATATCCAAGAATACCGTCTAGATCAAAAACATTCCATAACTCTAAGTGGGACTGGCAGAAGAGGCTACTAATTTCTTTGTACATTTTCAGTGTCCTACATCTAGCACTGGGGTAGGTCACAGGACATCGCTTTGGTTGAGGAACCGGGACACTGGCTGGTCAACATGCCTTCTTCTAGGTCGGCTCTCTCTGCATTTCTTGTTTTGCATGCAGGACCTGTTCCTAGCAAGGCCTTCGAAGTCCCCGCCCACAGGCCTTACTAACCTCCTGTTATTCATCCTCACATCTCTAGAAGTGGTTGTCCCGGCCCTGAATGCGTGCAGTGTATCTCAAGCTGTCTCCCTCAGGGCCGCCGTTCCCATTAGCAAGTGACACACACTGTGGCTGTCGGGCTGACTTCAACCATGAGATATGTGAGTTCATGCACACACAAGTGCACATAAATCTAGCATCACAAAATGTCCCTAGACAGCACAATACACAATGCTAGACAATATTCTGGCCTTGGTTGAAAATCAAGTAATAGGGCTGGGGAGATAGCCCAGCAGTCTAAGCGCCTGCCTAGAAAGCTCAAGGATGCAGGTTTGATCCCTGAAACTACATTCTGTGCCAGCCTCATGCCATCTCAGCCACTGAAACCAAGCGTGGTGGCACAAACCTGTAATCCCAGCACTGGGAAGATTGGCACAGGAGGATCACTATGAGTTTGAGCTGCAAAGGGATACTGTGTGCCAAATAAAGAAACAAGTAAAAAAAGAAACTCAAATAATACACTTTTTCCCCCGAAAAACATATTGATGAAGTATACTATACTCCATTTGTCTTCCACTGCAGTGCTGCACCAATATGAAAATGTGAAAGTGAATTCGTTTGCAGAAGTTTGAAATGGTGACGCCTCGGCCAATCCACAGCTGCAGGATGGCTGCATGTAATCTGACATCCCAATGCAGAGCCTTTACAGTTTCCTTCTGAGAGCTGAGGCCCTATTTTGCCCGATTCACAGAGGGCAAAAAGTTTAACTGCAGTTTGTATCACAAGGCTCTCTTTGGTGCCTATACCTTCCAGGCTGCAACCTACTTTTTCAGGCCTAGTTTAACCCTCCTCCTCCTCTTCCTCCTCCTCCTCCTCCTTCTTCTCTTCCTCCTCCTCCTCCTTCTTCTCCTTCTCTTTCTCCTTCTCCTCCTTGTTCTTCTTTCTTCTTTCTTCCTTTTTTCTTCTTCCTTCTTCTCCTTCTCTTTCTCCTTTCTTCTTCTCCTTCTCAGTCTCTGCCTCCTCCTTCTCCTCCTCCTTCTCTTCCTCCTTCTCCTCCTCCTTCTTCTTTTTTTTTTTGGAACCGGGGATTGAACTCAGGCCCTTAGGCTTGCCAGGGAAGCACTTATTCTACTGAGCCATCTCCATGACCTTCCATTTCTCTGACCTCACTGTATGATCTGGAAAACAATGCAAGGATTTTGAGGTTAGAGAAACAATAGGGACCCACTGTAAAAGCATCTTCTCCCCAAATTAGCAGCCTCAGAGAGAAAATACCCTCTTTGGAGTTTGTAACAGATTACTGTTACATTGAAAGGAGGTTTTGATCATAATAGCCCCAGATTTGCAAAATCAGGATTTTGCATGTTTTTGCAGATTTTCCTGAACAAACCAATCTCTGCACCACTTAGGCTTAAGCAGTTTTAAAACTCTTAAGTCCCCCAACCAGAGACTCATGTGCAAGGCACTGTCCCAGCTCCCTGAGCCTGCCCAGCTGAGTGAGTGTGTCCTGCTGAGGCTACAGACACCTTGTGAGCTCTCTGGATAGCCTGCGGGCCGGCTCCTTCCCCTCATCTTGGTGGCTGCCTCGCTCTCCTGCTGCTGTCCGCAGCACACTGGGCGCAGTGCTCTGCACGGACTCAGCTGTTCATCACGTGTTACAGCGCGGCCGGGACTGTCACTGGTGTTTGTCCCTACGGTGCTGCTCTGCCCTGGACTTGCCAACAGGCTCCACTGCATCTCTTGCTACTGCTTGCTGCCCATGCTCATGGCTACAGCTGGCTTCCAGCATTCACCATCTTCCATTTTTCAGTGCAGGCCTCTTTTAAGATCACTGTTCATCCGTGCATTGATTCTGTTCACGGCAGCATCCGTCCACTGGGCAGAAGGCAGGAAGGCCGTCCTTTCTGGGCAAGGCTGCAGAGAAGACCTGCTCAGCGCTCCTCTTGTGCTGCCTGGCGGGACCGAGCACAGCCCGCAGGCCACATCTGCCAGAATTCACTCCTTGTGTGGAAATGCTATCTCAGCTCCCTTTAGGCGCAGGTAGGGGCAGGGAGGGGATTTCCACGGGGACAATCTTGCCTTTTCCTATTCCTGGGGATACTACTGCCAGCACGGGAGAGAGAGAAGCAGGTAGAGAACAAAGAAAAAAAAATGAATCTGCTTTCTCTGGAGTTTTAAACCACTGTACTGAGGAAATTTGTTATTCTCTGAGAGAGGACAGGGGAAAATAAACATGTTTATTTCTTTGCTAGTGAGACATACA
>NW_004524684.1:4988728-4992543 GCF_000260255.1 Octodon degus | reverse complement strand
GGAAGCGATGAGAAGCCCGTGCAGCATCGCCTCAGTGAAATAAGCCAAGCGTGCGTTCCTCCTCCAGGCGCTTGGCATGGACCGCGTTTCAAGAGGGGGTCCTGTATGACGCCAGCTTAGACCCAAGAGCCGGAGAACGCCGCATCCCCAGCCCGAGGAGCCCATCTTTGCTCTCCTTCAGGAACTCACTTAGATATCGTCTGCTACCCACTGCAGGCCAAATATGGCCAGGTCTGAGCAATTTTACGAGAGGAGCTTCAGGGATTGTTGAAATCAAGTGATTTTGGCTAAGGTTCCACAGCGCTAGGCATCCAGCTAATCTCCAGATAAAGGCTGTGCACAAACCCTGAGAGGGCAATGTAATAGCTGGGAACCACTCCACGGTGCTTTCTCTGGAGAACCGCCTTGTAGGGAGAGGGCCTGCTGAGAAGCCGAAGCTCTCCAGTAGAAGCAGCTCGTGTCCTCCTCCGACAGTCCTCGGCTTCCTGTGTTGTCTGCTTCCTTCTCAACACCAAATAGGGCAAAAAATTAAACAGGAGAAAATAACAGCAGGCAAATAACATATGAATCATAAGTCAATAAATCTCAATTATAACCATCAATGTAAATGAACTCAATTCACCAATTAAAAGAAATAGGCTGGCACAGTGGATTAGGAAACCAAATCCAACAGTATGCTGTATACAAGAAACACACTTAACTCATAAAGAAATTTATAGGCTGGAAATCAAAGGAGGGAAAACAATACTACATGTCCCAGCATCTCAGAAAAATTCAGGGGTAGCTGTCCTGTTCTCAGACAGTCTGAACTTTAAACCAAGAATGATCAAACGTAAGGTAACACTCATAAGTACAAACACACCAAACATGGGAGCACCCAACTATACAAGACAAATCTTAATCAACATGAAAAAAATCTGATATCCTATACCACAATCTTAATAGGAGACCTTAAAACTCCCTTATGCCCAAAAGATAGGTCAAGCAGACAAAAAATTAGCAAAGAAGTAGCAGAACTGAACAAGAACTTGGAACAAATAGGCTTAGTGGACATATACAGAGTGTTCCACCCAACCACAGCTGAATGCACATTTTTTCAGCTGCACATGGGACCTTTTCTAAAATAGACCACATACTGATCCATAGGTCCTGCTTAAGTATATGCAATGAAACAGAAATTATCCCATGCATGTTTTCTGACCACAGTGCAATGAAACTGGAAATAAAGGACAAAAGAAACCAGAAAAACCCCATAAATACATGGAAATTATACAACACCCTCCTCAGCAACCAATGGGTCACAGATGAAATTAAACAAGAAATTAAACAATATCTACAATTCAATGAAAATTCAAACACAACTTATGGGAATTTACAGGATGCAATGAAAGCAGTTCTCAGAGGGAAATTTATAGCTATGAACTCACACATTAGGAAAACAGAACAGAAACAAATTACCCAAATGCTGTACCTCAAACATCTAGAAAAGGAAGAGCAAACCAAACCCAAAGCCCAAACATGGGAGGAAATTATAAAGCTTAGAATAGAAGTTAATTCAATCGAGGTGAAGAAAACAAAGCAAAGAATTAACAAATCAAGAAGCTGTTTCTTTGAAAGATTAAATAAAATTGATAAGCCCCTTGCTAACCTCTTCAAAAAAAGGAAAGAAAAAACTCAAATACAAGTAATATGGAATGAAAAGAGTGAAATTACCATAGATCCAATGGAGATTCAGAAGATCATCAATAGCTACTTTAAGAATCTTTACTCTCACAATAGCTTTGAAACATGGACAAATAATTTTCACCACAAACTCACTATGCAAGACACATTAGAAAACGTAACACCTAATCATCTTCAACCCAACACATTCTCAACTATTTCTCTATTTCCACCTCCAGGGAATAGCGCAAATCCACATTCATATTCTGCAATGTATTTGTTTGCCACTACTTTAAAAATGCACCATTTTCTTTTGCTCTGAACCTCTAATAAGTTATTTCTAAATCTAAAGGCCCACTGTGATGTGTCCTCTTTACCCTCTACCATGTGCTTTCCTTTATCCTTGTCATTCTGTGACCTTTTTTTTTTTTTTCTTTTTTTTCCCACTTCGAAGATGCTCTGAAGTCTCTGGCCACTGCATGTATCCTTCTTCATTTCTTCTGCCCCCTTCAGCATCCTCCCTAAATGTGGCCCTCCCAGCAGCTCTACCTGTGTGACCCCACCACTGTGCATCCCTTGAATGCTCATGAATCTCGATGACCCAAGTTACTACCTTCGTCCTTATTATTCCCATTTCTGAGTGTCAGAAATACTGATCAGATGAAAAAATCACTCTCTTTCCTTGTCTGAAGATGCTTAAATTCTCTTCTGGGATTGCGTGTCTCCTTCCTATGTAATATTTGTCCTCGTTGGCATCATGCTTCCAACAGGATCAGTGCCACTGCTTCTGCCATCCTCTGGGTGAGCTGCTACCTGAAGTCCTAGCTCACCTGTCTTTCCTGCTGCCCCCCCCCATGCCTTTATTTCATTTACACAGAAGCTGTCTCATCCAAACCATCGAATAACTTCATACTTAGCACTGGCATGTCCAAAGATAGATTGTTTTAAAATGCAAACATTGAAGTACTAAGGCACTAAGTGGCATGTTTAGTCTAGGATTATGTGATTTGGGTTATGTCCCCATTAGTTCTCAGCCATATGGAATAATCTCATGTCCCAGTCCCATGGCAAAAGGTCTCTCTCCACCTGGGAGTTCGCCCTGCTCCCTGGTTACTTTCTCCTTGGCCTCTGGGACACATTCTTGGTGGCTTTTTCTCCAATGATCCTACAAGTAATAAATCCCAATTATGTGTCGCAAATGACAAATGTCAATTCCCATGTCTTAACAACCCCCTATTTCTGCTTGTAGGCCATTTAATTGAAGAATCATGGCATGTTTAATAATATGCATTTCCCCCACAAATGCTTAGTTTTTAAAGATAAAATAATGTCTTATCAATATTTGTATAACCGGGTCTGGAAGATGGCTCAGTGGAATAAGCGCTTCCCTGGCAAGCTCAAGGGTCTGAGTTCAATCCCCAGTTCTGCCAAAAAAAAAAATGCATAACCTGTTTGCTGGCAAATTTTCTACAAGGAACTGAAATGAAAGATAACTGTTGTGAGAAAGAATAAATAAGCACATATTATATCATGCCATCATATAATAACATACAACTAAGTACACATACATGTGAGTCCACAAATGCACAATTCCCAGACTGTCTGGATACAACTTTAACCTTGGAGGACACTAACCCATCTGCACTCATGTACCAAGTTCATTCTTTGAAGAGCAATACTCCTTCAAATCCAGCGTAAGCTCTTTGTTTGTTTGTTTGTTTGTTTGTTTGTTTTGATACACAGTCTCAGTACACAGCTCTGACTCTAGTGATCCTCCTGTCTCAGCCTCCCCAGCATTGGGATTACAGCTGTGTGCCACCATACCTGGTTTCAGGGCTCACATGTCATGTAGTACCAAGGACTGAACTTGGGACCTTGCACATGCCAGGAAGGGACTTAGACCACCAAGATATCTCCCTAGCTCCAGCACAAGCTCTTAAGGAAATATCTGCCCACATCATGTTAAAGATGTCAAAAACAACAGTGGTGTCTTGGCTTACAAAGGACAAATCCTAGGGTTGATTGTTCTTATAATATAAAACCAAGAAGATCCCATATCCCTCTAAAACAGTTTTCTTTGAGTCCTGATTTATGTCACCATTTGAAATGGAGAAAAGAGACCAACTGGATTGGATCAGCCTGGCCTACCATGT
>NW_004524684.1:4987094-4988408 GCF_000260255.1 Octodon degus | reverse complement strand
ACCTGGCCACTGCCTCCTGGACACTATCTGCCCACCTGAGCAGAGTTTATAAAATCCCATGGTGTGACCTGAGGATGAGTTCTCTGTGCCTGTCCTAGGGAGGGACAGGCCAGGAAAGGAGCATCCCTGACAGGCAGCTGTTAGCACCAACTTCAGCTGTTATTCTTTCCAGGGGCACTTCACTGCCGTGTTCAACACTAATAGAGTGTTCAATATAAACAGTGCATCAAACAGAGTTTGTCTTAGAGTTTCCTCCAGACAAGGCAGGAAAAGGGATTTGATCTGTGTAACATCAGAAGTACAAAGAGGGGGAATGTTCCCCCATACTATGTGAACATTTATTGCACAAAACAAACACTTCAATAAATTAATTTTCAGTTATTAAACAACAGCCCGCTTTAAACTCAGCATTCACAACTGTTTAATTAGTGACTTAATCTTACACATTTAACTGAGTAACTGTTATAGTCAGCACTGCACCAAATGGAAGTGATACCTCTTTTATGGTTGGGGGAGGAAGCAGGGACCATCTTTGGTTTGTTCTCTGTACACTGTGTGCAGCAGTATGTTTGGTAGAAAAAAAAGTAACAAATTTTATTTCTTAAATGTTTGAAATGTTCGAGATTTTGCCAGCAATATTTAAATATACCACCTAATTTTATCATTTCAAAAAAAAGACATCACGTATGACAGGGTTTGGAAATAAATCTGTACTCCTTCTGAGCAGACAAAATAGACACATATTCCATTAGACATGAACATATAGAAGAAAATAGTCTAGTTGCAATCGCAGGCATTTCTTGAATGGATGGCAAAGCAACCATGCGATGAAGGAAATGGGATGAAATCAGGTGAGGCCGGAGCTCAGTTCTACAGTGCTTGCCAGCCTGTGCAAGGCCCTGCCTTAAGCACAAGTGCACCAGAAAATATGAAGTAAAGAAATACAAAAATGACAATTCAAGCAGCTGAATCTGTGTCCTCAAAATGCTTCCAAATTTTAGGAGAGGGAAAAAAAAAATGTGTCATTAAGCTTCATTGGTTATCTGTTAACGACTTCGTGCTTTGAATTTCTCAGGAATAAAAGCTATTTTAATGTAATAAATAAAACCCTTTAAGCATAATTAGAAGCCTAGCTTCTTGAATGCTTATTGTCATTAAAAGCTAATATTTCCATGTAAGTATAACTATAGTAAATTGTTACTTCAACTTCTGTTTTAAAAGTAATATGGCTAACTAAAATGTTTTTAGTTTTAACAAATTTATATAAAATGACTACAGCACATTCTAAATGGTCATTCTCTGTGTTTCTAAATA
>NW_004524684.1:4979609-4986425 GCF_000260255.1 Octodon degus | reverse complement strand
TCATCAGCTAAACCTGAAAACCAATGGCTCTAAGCTTCGGATTAGCTCATCTTTTTCTATTAAAACAACTTTATTAGAAGAACTTAATGTCTCATTGATTTGATGATTTTTTTCCACAAAGATACTTTCCTGAAAGCCCACCTATAAGGAGTAAACACCATGAATACATTACAGCATGTTTTATGATGGTTAAAGACAAGCTGTTGTTTTTGATAAATTTGGTGACAAAATAAATCACTTAGATTTGAACAAGTGAGCCCTTGTGCATTACTCTGCATTTCTGTATTATAAAAATGCCAAAATTAAGAAATATTTTGTTGTTTTGGAGCTTGGGATTTGACCCAGGGCCCCAAGGGAGGGCATAGCCAACCTCATGCTGAGCTACACCCACAGGGTATTTTTTTAATTTGTATTCTGACAAGATCTTGCTCAGTTGTGCAGGCTGGCCTCACCCTTGCAATCCTCCTTCCTTAGCACTCTGCACAGCTGAGATTACACATGTATGCCAACAATCCTGAGCTCTATGGCATTATTGTTTGTTATTGTCACGAAGAATTTTTGAAATGGAAACACATAAATTATCCACTAAACAACGGCAGCTCACCATAACTTGGTCCTCATCAAACGCTAGCCTCAAATAGCCAAGTGGAATGATACTCCAAATGCGGAGATCAAGCTTGGGGAGGAAACTGAAGTGGGAGCAGGGCCTATTTGTGGAGTCTGGCCTTCGGGCCTACGTGGTGTCATCTCTACTATTCAACCCTGATTCTCTGCTAATAATAAATTTAACAACAAAAATCCCTGTTATAATAGAAATGAAGCAATACAATATAGAACAAGGAATAAGGAATTCACAGCTGTATTGGCTCTAAATCCTGAGTTTAAGGCTGATTTTAATACTGGAAATGTCATTCAAACTTCTGAGACTTCATCTCATCTCATATAAAATAAAGCAAAAATAAACTTTGTTTTATTTACCACTTAAAATTCAACTAAGAAATCTACTGCACAGCTCGATCATTATAGTTAGAAATATACTGTGTTCTTGAGAAATACGGGCAGCAGACATAAAGGGCTCACGCTAGAAAAATCACTGTGTGTACCTGCTAATTGTTCAACATAATCAGCTCACAATGTGCATATATGCTTCCAAACAGTGTAGAGAGTAGAAACAATTTTACTGATTAATTAAGAAGACAAATATATGTGAAAGGATACGCAAGTTTTTCTCATCATTGTACTTTCCATGTAAATGTAAGTTCAGCAGATATATAAATTTTCATTTCTTATATGTAAAAGAAATACAAATTTGAAAGTCTCAGGCCTAATCTTCCAAATTTAGGATAAGTTGTAAATATGGATATGTTTAATTCAATTATAGAAACAAAATATATCTAATAGCATGAATCACTAAGTGAGGAAATACTGAATAAAATCTTACTATTTAAATTTTTAGTTTTCTCGGGACGGTGGAGCCTCGGTAGCATCGCTGTTACTCTGCAGAGGACTGTTGGTATTGGCAACATTGTAGTTAGAACTGGAGGCACTTTGCTGTTTTCAATCAAGTTGAGGGTATAAAAATGCAAAGCAATAAGACCTTCAACTTGGAGAAGCAGAACCAGACTCCAAGAAAATATCAGCAGCGTAGCCTCCAGGGCCTTAAGCAGCAGCACCAGCCTCATCATTAGCAGCAGCAGCAGCAGCAACCACTGCCACCAATACCTGCAAATGGCCAACAGGCCAGTAGCCAAAATGAAGATTTGACTATTGACCTGAAGAATTTTAGGAAACCAGGAGAGAAGACACTTACCCAGCATAGCTGCCTCTTTATGGGCAATCTTCCCCCTGATATCACTGAGGAAGAAATGAGGAAACTATTTGAGAAGTAAGGGAAAGCAGAAGTTTTCATTCATAAGGATAGAGGCTTTGGCTTTATCCACTTGGAAACATGAACCCTTGCAGAGATTGCCAAAGTGGAGCTGGATAATATGTCTCCCCATGGAAAACAACTGCATGGCGCTTTGCCTGCCCTAGTGCAACCCTTACAGTCTGAAACCTACTACTGGAAGAAGGCTTTTCTGTGCTTTGCCAGGTGGAAAGAGCTGTAGTCATTGTGGATGATTGAGGAAGACCCTCAGGAAAAGGCATGCTGAGTTCTCAGGGAAGTCAGCTGCATGGAAAGCTCTGGAAAGATATGGTGAAGGGTCTTTCCTACTAGCATCATTTCCTCAGCCCATGACTGTGTAGCCTATGGGCCAGTTAGATGATGAAGAAGGACTTTCAGAAAAGCTTGTTATATAGAACTAGCAATTTCACAAGGAACGAGAAAAGCCACCTCGATATGCACAGCTTTGGTCCTCTGAATATGCATATGCCATGCGCTGGGAGGCACTCACTGAGATGGAGAAACAGCAGCAGGATCAGGTGGACCACAACACCAAGGAAGCCCTTGAGAAGCTTGAGGTGGAGATGCAGGCTGCTCGCCATGAGCACCAGGTTATGCTGAAGAGGCGGGATTTGATGAGATGCCAAGAAGAATTTCAGATAATGGAAAAGCTGCATAACCAAGAGGGCCAAAAACAAAAGCAACCGGAGCTCAGGTAGGAAGAGGAGCATAGGTGCCATGAAGAAGAAAGGTGACAGCAACAAGAAGATGATGCGGAGACAGCAAGAAAGATTCAAGGGAACCTGCCCTGACATGTGAGAACAACAGATACGGATGGCCAGATGGCTATGGGAGGTGCTACAGGCATGAACAACAGAGGCGCCATGTCCCCTGCTCCGGTTCAAGCTGGTACCCTGGCTCCTCCAGGACCTGCCCCATGATGCCTGATGGAACCTCTGGACTGACCCCACCAGCGAGTGAATGCTTTGGCCAGGCTGCTACGATGGAAGGAATTGGGGCAATTGGTGGAGGCCCTCCTACATTCAACCGTGCAGCTCCCAGAGCTGAATTTGCTCCAAACAAATGCTGCTGATACTAATAAAGTTGCAATATCTAGTTTCCTGAAACCCTTAACAGAAGGAACCCTTTTGGACTAGCCAGAATCCTACTTTTAAAAAGTGTTAGGGATTCCTCCCAATAGTTAGGTCTTCCCCGCCTGTACTATTCTAAGAGAGTATGCTGGGGGCAGAGGGCACGGGAGGGGTGATATTTAATAAATTCTGTGTGGTTTGTTTAACCGGTTCTGTGTGACACATTTCTGAAATTTCAAATATAATGAATTGCTGAAGGCCGGGGAGAACCATGACAGGATGATTCCTTAGAGTCCCTTTGATCTTGAGCATTCTGGTTTTTTGTCTATTGTCTTTCATTTGCTTTCTGCACCCCTTACGACCAAAGACACTACCACATACACACCAAAAACCAGACATCTCCCAGGGACTGGAGCTCCCCTGCTCCATTTGCTCCTAGGTGAGAATTCAGGCAAGTGTCCACAGAGGACACAGACAGCAAATGTATGGTTCTGCAATATTCCATTTATTACCCTTATATGTACTGAAGATATTTTCTCTTAGAGATATTCATTTTAGTGTATCTTTAAAAAAATCTTATGTTAACTTGCCTCTGTCTTTCCCTTGGGTATGGACATCCCAGAAATGACATTTCTGTGCTTATGATATTGCTGTTCACAGCTTCTCTTGACAGGCCTATTACAGTCTTGGGAACGGGGTTGCTGACTGCTGAAGGTCTGACCATAGCTCTCAGCCCTGCTTATCTTAGGTAGTCATGCTGTGCATTTTTTATTGTTGTATCATGTTGGATTTGTCCCTGATACTTTAAATTTGGAGTTTTTCTGAGAAATGGAGCAGTAATACAGCATTAACTTATTAAAGTATATTTTAAGGCTTTACAAAAATTAAAATAAATTTTTATAAACGTTAGGAAAATTAAAGTCTATGAAAATGAAGGAGGGCATAAAACTTATGATCCCTTGAATCAAAGTTGTCTAAATACAGATATCTTGATTTTCAGCTTAGGTTTAAAAGAAAAAATCATTTTTATACATACCTTTGAAATGTGCAAGAGAGCTCAAACTAATATATTTGCACAGAAGCCACTTCAAATGTGTTTTCTATTACTGTCTTAGTATACCTAGTTTATTGAGTGCTAAACTTGAGAATAGAGAATACTTTTACTGCAAATTTGTATTAGAAATATATTTAAAAATGCTACATAGGGCCAGTGAGATAGCTCGGCAGACTAAAGTGTCAGCTTAGACAAGCTTTGGCAAGCACAGGGACTGTGGTTCAATCCATGGCACCACATGCTATTCCAGCCCCACTCCCAGGGCGGGCTGAGCAGGCCAGAGTCCAGGCATAGTGGCGCACACCTGCAATCCCAGCACTGGGCAAACTGAAAACAGGAGGATGACCATGAGTCTGAGCTGCATAGTGTGATCCTGCAACAACCAAATGCGTTTTAAAAAAATACATTAAAACAATGTTACATAAGGGCTGGCCAAATAGCTCAGCAGATTAAAGCACCTGCAAGCAGAAAGAGGGGCTGGGGATTTGATCCCCGGCCTGCTGTGCTGGCCCTGCCCACAGGGTACACCAAGATGGCAATTGAGACTGGGCATGGTGGTGCGCACCTGTCATCCCAGCTCTTGGGAGGCTGTAAACAGGCCGATCACTACTAGTCCGATCTAGTAGTGAGACCCTGAGCACCCTGTAGACCCTTGCCTAAAATACAGAAAAAAAGAATGCTACATGAAACTTATACTAGATTTAGAATAATTAGTATTTATTTTTAGTTAAAAGTTATATAATAAAATCAACTCAAAATGGAGAATATTAAATATGCATGTAATATTTTTATAAGATTAATTTCTGTTCTCATTTAAAGAATCATTTTTCTCAAATGTCTGCAGCGCTCTTGCCATATATGTCTTATCATATATGTTATCAGATATATTTTTCATATACATGTGTGTATGCTACTCACTGTCCATGGTTGAAGCCAGATACATAAAAGTATATCCTCAAGAAAACAAATGCCAACAAAATTTTTAAATGAAAGAACGTGTTCTATGTGACTTGCACTGTTTGAAAAAGTCACATCTCAAATGCAAATTATTTCAGAGAAACAATAACCATGTTGCTGTATCACCACTATGTGATTTTAATATTTTAAAACTGAATATTTTATAAGAAACATTTAATTGGAATATATAAAGCAGACTATCATAGCTTATTTGCTTACTAGCCTTTCTGTGTTTTCACTTCAGATACTTATTGTGAAGGAGATGCTGGTATAGGGTAAACTGTTTAGGAAAGTAAAATCAACACATCCCCAAGTTCACTTGTTTGATTATTCGCCTCCAGAAGATTCCAAGTTTTCCTTTCTTCTGCATGCGTCACACATTCTTGCCCACAGTCAGCACTTCCGCTTGCCCAGGTCTCGGGCCCGGCTCTGGGGCCTGCGCATGCTAAGCCGCCTTCTGCCGCTGCTGAGCCGCACCCCTGTGCCCAGCGAGCAGTGCTGAGCCCCAGCACGTGTGTCACGGTGATCAGTGTCTCGGGACGCAGTGCTGACCAAGCCGGCTCGCTCTCGTGCCCCGTCGTAACCTGAGGGTCTGCGTTGCCACCAGAGTGTCATATCATGAACTGGCAAGGGCAGAGCCTGCACTTCACAGAGGCGCAGCCTGGCCCGCAGTGTCCTGTTGGGACAGTTCTTTGCATGGAGCTGTCAGGAAAAACCAGATGCAAGGTCCATCCTGGTCAGAGGGGTGCAGGGTTGTGAGGGAAGCCAGGAGAGGAAGGAAGGCGCTCACGCCACGTTCTCCAGTGATTCTTAAGGGACACCGTAGGATTTTTAGGGCCCGACTCACACATATGACAGAAAGCTTTGGGTAGCATTTGGCCACTTTTGGAGGAAACTGTGAGAACAGAGCCAAGTCAGCTACCGCTGTGGTCCGTACATCTGGGACAGCCAAAGCTGCCAGTGCACTCTTCAGGGTCACGCCGTCTCTCCTCTTCTTCCCAGATGGGTTGGCCAAAGCTCGGATGTTTGCATGCACACAACACATCCGAGCTGATGGGCTCTCAGGGCTGCTAGTCTACATCTGGGAAATCAGATTCCAAAAGCACTGTGTTGCTTTCCAGAGCCTCCACCTTCTCCCCGTACAGATATACAGGAAATGAGCTCAAGTTTCTCTGGAACAGCAAAGAAAAAACTGATTTTCTTTGGAGAAAATTGGGGGGAAAGTTGATGAAACATACATTTAGTGAGCATCAGACAAAGTTATCATTTGGATCAGAGTGGAATTTTGTGTTCTTTACTGAGCTGTCTTTTTATTCTGTCTCAGCATGTCCTTTTTTCCTTTTCTTTTCTCAGAGTAGCTGCACATTACCAAGCCCACGGAGATGTTAGCTGGACACCATGCTCTCATTTCCACTCTACTAGCTGTCCTATCATTTGTCTTAGCCCCTGATAATCCTAAGGCAGCCTGAGAAATAAGCCTGGCTCTGTAATAAAGGAGAAAAAACAGCGTTAGGGGAGGCTTTTGCAGTAAGCAAGCACTAAGGAGAAAAGACATGAATCAAGATGTGTTAGACAAAAGTCAAAACAAAGAAATGGAGACAACTCAAAAAAGAAAACCGTAATTTATAGAAATTGGTAAAATAGGATCAAATTGGATGTGTTAATTGAAACTTTGAGGTGAAAAATGTAACTAAATATTAAATTAATGGCCCTGTGATCAGTCACAGGTACTCTCAGCAGATGCTCTAACATTGTTTTGTTGAAAGTACCAGTAGATCTGTCTCTGTTTATCTGTTTTTCTCCCTTCTTTCCTTCCTTCCTTCCTTCCT
>NW_004524684.1:4948638-4978009 GCF_000260255.1 Octodon degus | reverse complement strand
ATCCTGAACAGTATTCTGAAGCACAGCAGGCACCATTACCAATAACCCAAGGAATGCAGACTGAACACACACCCTTCTGGAGAAGCTGCAACTTTTACTAAGTTGACCTTGCATATCTCTAGGGTCCAAAATATGTTTAATGAGACTTTAATTTCAAAAAAGAAAGAAATTTCAGCTGCAGATTATTAAAGGCTCAGGCACTTTATTGACCTTACAAATTTGCCCAAATTTTGGAATAATACTCAAAATGCCTATCAGAAAACATCCACATAATTGATTGTTGCACACAGTTCTGCTACCAGCATCTACTATAACAAGCTATGTGAAAAGTAATGCTTCTCCTACCTCCAGGCGCATCAGATGACACTTTCTATTTCTGAGAAAATATAAGTGGTTGCACAAGAAGTTCCCCAGGTCTCAGGTTACATACAACCTTGTCCACATTTGTGAACATGCTGTTTTTTCTGGGCCGCACATCAGTGCCCTCCACTTCTGCCTGAGCTTCACTGAACCTGACGCACAGCTCACACCTTCGCTCATCTCATTCTTCCACTGTGTTATGAACTTTTCGTCTTTGTTCTCACTTTACCATTGGCCTGTAATCATCTTGAAATTTCTACTATTCTAACCTAATAAAGCCCTGCAGACCCAGCACCTCCTTTTAGCTAAGCCTTTCTCTTATTTAAAATTGCAATAGAGCACAGCTGTTTAAGGAGTTGCCAGTACAGTTTAACTTTTCATCCTCACGTTTCCTTTAGACCAATCGCAACATTTATATTCAACAGTCACTGTACCTGGGCTTGGCAAGGCTACCCATGGCCAACTTTGGGCTGCGTCTGATCGTCAGTTTTCATTGCTCTGTACCTCACCGAGTCAGACTGTTTGATACTGTTGATGGCATCTTCCTTTGAAGAATGATTTTCATCTGCTGATTCTGTGATTCTGTACTCTGTGTATTGGCGCTTGTCCAATACCAATGTTTGTTTGTTATGTTTAGCCCACTGCCCGCCTACTCATTTTGAGGACATTCCAATGGCCTTACAGACTTTCAGTGTGGAGTTGTTAAATCAGACTGACCTCTAGATCCAAGCCTGGTCACACAGCTCTCTACTTGAGAGCTGCACAATGAGAAGAGAAAAGTGAGAGAGAAATGGACAGAACCTGGTTGGATCACACTACTCAGGAAGAAGAGTGCTGAAAACACTTCCCCATCTCTGTGGGGCAATGTGCTCAATGTGCACAACAGAAGTGTCTCTCTTTGAGGGGTGCAGCTTCTCCTGCTCTCTTCCAGCAGATCACAAGGGCTGCACTCAGGGAAAGTGTGAATATTAGGGACAGAGCTTGAATTCCACAGCTGTGCCCATGTGGGGACAAGCAGGACTGCTCACGGGGAAAGTGAGGTCACCTATAACTTAAGCTCATTACGCAGAAGCAGGAAAATGGAGCCAGAAGGGACACTGGTGATTTAAAATACTCCTGGGAATTTTCAGAAATCCAGAGAAAGAAAGGTAATTTGATCTAAACCTCTGGGGATAGTGGTAATAGGCAATTCCTAGATTACACTGTGCATTTGCTTTTGGAGGCTACTGACTACAACAAAGAAGTATGATATAACATTCTGATGTAAAATAAAGCTCTTAGATATTTACTTTCATTCATTTCTATTCAACACATCTGCAAATAAATAGAGTGTAAAGATAAGACTCAATAGGGAGAAGCGGGCATTAACGAAGCACTCTCAGGTGTCCTCTACCTGGGGCATAAGGAGATGTGTATTGCAACAGTAAGCAGCAAATAGTCTTCCAGATTACAGCCTTTGTTCTCAGTCCCAGTTTTAACCACTTGCATCTTCCTTAGTTAAAGTACTTAGCTTCCTGGAGAGGAGACTGTAAGAAGTGTAAGAGAAATACTTCCCAATTTTAGAGTTGGGTAAGCAAGGAATGAATCAGCTTTAATCTATCTCCAGTTTTATCTGTACATGACAATATTATGAATTTTTAATAAATTAAATGAATGACAAATTAATAGAGTAACCTATATTTTTCTTTCCTGACGTTCTTTATGAAAGTCACATTAATATGTAATGATTCAAACTATCAGAATCACAACATAAGAAAACCAGCTTTCTTGTCCTCCTAGCTTCCTATCCATCCAGAGGACAGCAGCCACATCTCACAGTTTTCGGTTCATAGATATGTGGAGCTGCTCTTGATATTCACCAGTGACAGACTGACTTCGCAAAGCCAGCCATTCAGTGGCTCTTCCTCTGTGCATGTGTTCATGTAGGTTTTAGTTTGAGAACATTACAAGAAAGACATGCCATGGTTTGGGTTTCTGGACTTTAAACTGCTTGTCACACTTGAATTTTTGGAATTTTATATTAAGATAGCAAAGAAAACCATTTACTAGAAATCCAGTCACTTACCTAAATATTAGCTAAAGTAGCAGAAAGTATAAAGTAACTCATACTTTACACTTGTCTTTCTTCCTTGCGGGATTCTTAACTTGTATAATTTGACTTTGAGTTCCTCTAAGCCCTGAGTACAACTGCCCTTCCTAAGGCATTCCGAAAGCCTCATCTTTCAAGCCTCATATTTTCTAGACTAAATCATCATATACTTCATGTTCCAATCTTTGATTGATTGTATGCCTGGTCAATACAATCATTGTTCCCTGCAATGTAAACTATGGTTAGATTCCTAGATGGCCTCTTTATTTACTTGGAATTAAAGCAGATTTTAGATTCTATTCTAGCTAAGAGGACTAATATTTAGAACAGGCTTCAGTTGGACATGGTCATGCATACTTGTGATCCTTCCACTTGGGAGGGTAAGGCAGGAGGATCACTGGGAGTTCAAATTTAGCTTCTTGAACTGTTTCTTAAGAAACAGTCTACAAAAAAAGAGAACACATTTGGGTTGTCTCCTTGCTTGAGTTACTGATGTTCTACATCCTACAATCCATGCAGGTAGAAAGAAATCTCCTGAGTATTGTATATTTGTTATAATGGTGTTTTGGGAAGTGTTACTTAGAATTTGTAGTACTTTATGTTATTATCAAAATTATTATCAGCAAATTAATTTTAAAATTTCTAACATATAGAAATATGCTGCATGCAGAAAAAACCTTAAACAACATATAACTAAGTATCACATTAGCTGTCTCGGGCTGCCATAAAAATCACAAACTGAGAGGCTAAAAAACAGCAGAAATGTAATACTGAGTTCTGGTGTCAGAAAATACAAAATTAAGAAAGGCTGTCAGCTTTCTAAAAGCATGAATGGTGATTATTTTTTTCATCCTCACCTTTGACTACTTTTACCATTTAGTTCACTCATTTACATGTTAAAAAGCCCTATGTAATATTATTCTATTTAGCCCATTTTATTTAAATATATTTAGGGGCCAGGGAGATAACTCAGTGGAATAAGCACTTGTCTGGCAAGTGCAGGGACCTGAGTTCAATCCCTGGTTCTGCAAAAATTAAATAAATAAATAAATAAAATATATTTATAGTTTAAGAAAAAAATCTAATTTATTGCTCCATATAATTCCCAGTGTTCACCATGCTTCCATATTGTTCCAGATTTTCATTTTCCTGTCATCTTCCTTCTGCCAAAAAATTTTGCTTTAACATTTTTCTTTATCTCACCGTTAAATTGGATAGATAGTTTTGCAGGGTGCATCAATCTGGGTTGGAAGTTATTTTCTATCAGGCACTAAAAGTCTTCATTCCAAGTTCTTCTTGATTTGATGGTTTATAGTGAGAAATCTGCCATGACTTTTATGGGCTTTCCATCGTAGGTGATCTGTTTCTTCTGTTTAGCAGCTTTAATATTATATTCTTTTGCTGAATTTCTGAGATCTTGGTTATTATGTGTATTGATGTAGATTTATTTTGATTATGGCTGTTTGGCATTCTGTTTTCCTTGCTTATCTGTACATCAGATTTTTTTCTCATATTCGGAAAATTTTCTGCTAGTACTTCTGCAAATAAATAGGCTTTTTATGTCAATTATGCTATCTCCTGCTGTTTCACTGACACTTAGTACTTTTATATTATTCTTCTTTGCATCATCTTGTAGGTGCTGAATTGTTATGTTGTGGTCCCTTGTTAGTTTTAAGAGATCTTTTCTTTCACATTCATGAGCTGCACCACTGTCATTGAGGTCTGAAAGTCTATCTTCATTTTCATTCAAGCAGTTTGGCCAGCTTTCAGTGGAATTCTTAATTTCCTGTATATCTGTTTGAACCTGCTCAATGCATTCTAATTCTTTCCTGTGTTGTTCATCCAGTGCTTCCCTTGTTTTTCAGCAACCGTGGGTCTGGAAGAAACCCTCTCTCAGTATTGCTGCCCAGACAGACACAACAAAATCTACAGGAGGCCTTTGACTCTTGATCATTTCAAGAGTCACTTGCAAAGATCCAGCTAAATATTTATTTCTCCAAAGTGTTCTCTGCCCCACAAATATTTTTTGTTTGTTTGTTTTAATTTCAGTGACGTTAAATACATTCTTCCAATGACAGATTTGTTTTTCTGCACATTTGATCTTGGGGAGAACAGCCTGTTATTAGGCTGCTCCTAGTACCCGTCACTGTGTTGTCCATGGGGGTATTGCATGAGCACAAGGTGACTGGTACCTCAGTCATTTAACAAATGAGTCATGTGTTCTGCCACTTACTGAATACAGCCTCTCCTGATGGTTGTTTTCAGTATGCTCTGATATGGGCAGAAAATACTTAGTCTTTCTACTTACCTTCAGAAACTATACTCAGGAACCTTTCTGAGACCTTCTTGTCTCTGATTTTTCTGTTACTCTCAGGCTGAGGCTAGATCCGTCAGTTTGTACAATACTACTTAGGAATTTGAGTATACATTTATGTCACATTATTTCTTCTCTTTTCAGAATAAAGGTAAAGAACATACATGCTATTCAATCACTAAAAACATTTCTTTTAAGCTCTGTCTTTTGGGGATAATGAGCTGGGTCTTCCGTGGACCCCAGGAACAGAACTTTGGTGCATTCTAATACTACTGACTGATTCACAGAGTAACAAGGCAGGAAGATTCCCCTTCCCTGAGGACTGAATTAAAAAACCCATTTCCCAAGACTGTTGCCTTGTGTAAGAGCCTAAATATACAAGGACAGCAGGTGATGTGAGGCACTGGGCCACCTGTCTATGTAATTTACTTATGTTCCCTCCAAGCCATCCTAGCCTGAAGCCCAGTTGGACTTTCACCATAGTTCCCATCAGTTATTTCCATTGATTGATTCTTGCTATTACCATTGATAGAATAATATCCAGACAATGACGCAGTACCTTGTTTTCACAGTCTTTTGGCATCAGGGCTCTGAATCATCTGAGAAGCTAATTTGCAGGTGCTGAGATGTTCTAGCAGGCCTGTCCTCCCTCCACATCACCAAGAGCCCATACTACCACACCCTACTATGCTTTCTTGGAGACCTCATATAGGATCTAAGCAGGAGTGAAGGTTAGACTGCAGCCTCTACCTACTGCAGAATTCTTTTGGCTTATATTTTCACTCAAAACTGGTAGCTGTCAGGATCAAACCATCCTTTAGTCTGATTATAAACTTTTTGAAAAACAAGGTTGTGGTCCCTCCTTCATCTAAGTGCCTTGCGGCTCCCTGGCTGCCCACGTTACAGTTGCTGATGGTGTTCAGGAATCTTCCGAGGTGTGTTCTCCCCCAGCAGTGTGTGACTGTGCACACCGGCACCCCTACTTGTGCTTTGTCCTATTGGCAGTGGCTAAGGCAGCAGAAAGGAGCTGTATCCTCAAGAAATTGAGGAGAATGTCGAAACTGGCACAGAGCTTGACAGGATGGGGCATGCTAGTGGAGCTGTGGTCAGAGCACTTTGGCAATTGGACCTGATGATGCTGATCCAGAGCCTATCAGAGCAGAAGGCAAGTGCATGGTCACCCAGGGCCCTGTGAGAACTGGAGGCAGTGGGTGGACAGTGTGGAGATCATGGCCAAGGTTTCTGGATGGTTCATGTGCCTAAAGAAATTGGTCCATGTTTCTTTGGGTGTGCTTCCTTCCTTGCTTCAGTTGTGTTAGGTGACTGTCAGAGCAGCAGCGAGCTCAGTGTCCTCATTATTGTGCTTCACTCCAGCTAGGAGAATTGGTAAATTGTTACTGTGTGGAAAATTTCACAGCCCCTTGAGACTCTCCCACATTTTACCAAACATGAAGAAAATGAAAAAAAAAAAAAAAAGTGAAAACCATCACAAAAATCTTAGCACATTTTGCCAGAGTTGTCCCAAGTGCATCTTCCATCAGTGTGCACTTTGAGGAGGAATGCATGGTGGACCTACTGTTAAGCCTTTGGCAGAAATTTACAAGCAGCACGTCACATTGAAGAGGTAGCCCGACTTCTTGAACATCTCAAGGACCTGAGCTGCTTAGTTCAAGAAGTGTTAAGAAATGTAGAAGCTGCAACGAATGCAAAAGATAAGTCTTTGGAAAATGAAGAATGCAGTGAAAATTACAATTTAATGATTGGACACACAGCTGAGAAATAAGTTTATAACATTAATGGGAGAAGACATCTCTACGTGCATTCTAATACTACTGACTGATTCACAGAGTAACCAGGAAAGAGGCTTCCCCTTCTCTGAGGACTGAATTCAGCTAGAAACTGAGCTGCTGGGATTGTTCATTCAGGAGCCAGAGAACCAGTCGTGGTCTTCTAGTTAAGAGTGAATTGAGATCAAGGAGCTCAGAGATCCTAAGGCTGGTTCAGCAAGTTCATGAAAAACTTAGTGCATGTTGTTACCACTCCTGTTGCCCCAGACTTTGCCAGTGAATTAGTGCCATCTTATGATCCAGATGTGCCTGTTGTAGAGGATTTCTGCACTTTGCACCAGAGACCGGATCCCTTCTAGGATCCACCTCTCCAAGTCTTGGGGCTTTGGTGGCAGTTAGAAGTTTGCCTACATGGAAATGGAGTCTGTATGTTTACTACTTATCTATGCTCTGGAACTCTCAGCTGCTTTGCCTGAAACCTCCACATATGAGTACTGTGTAGAGGTAGTTCACCAACTGTGCAGTGATCCTACCAGAAATATAATTTGAGAATTTGAATCTGACTTTGAAGTTGGAGAATGCTGGGGCTACAATATATTTTTTGGTTCAGACTTATTTGCAAATGAATGATATTTGAACAGATAAATTGGTAAGTAGTTTTAAATTTTCAGTAAGTTTCATGAATTTTTTTTTCAAAAATGTCAAACCCAACATTGGCATAGACTGGTTTTGCTACAGTGGGAACCTGCACCAACTAGCAATAGCCCTCAAATAAATAATACTGAAGATTTACTTACCATTGAACCATCTTGGACTCATAAATCAAGAGCCTTGCCTCCATCAGGTAATCATCTTATCCCCAAAATGATGATGCACCTGACACATGAGCTAAGAAGTCTGGGTCATGCTCTGACATGCTTCCTGAAGCAGCTCCTCTAAGAGACCAAGGAAGATGAAGAAGATAAGGAGAAGATGCAGAATGAAGATTGTCATCGTAAGCTCTCAGATGGAGATCTGGATCTTGGAGGTGAAGATGAAGCAAATCTTGGTGACAGCAGTGCTGTTAGTTCCACAGCGACAAGCAACATAGAAGAAAGGAACATCAATGAAGAAGCTGTGTCTAGAGAAAACGGTGCTGAACATAACACATGGGATCAGAAGAGGGAGAACTCTTGGAAAACACAGCTGCTTCAGGACGTCTAGGCAGCAGCCATGGCTGTGAGTGCCAGCACCCAAAGGCCGAGAAGGTCACGTTTGTGATCTGCTATTACCAGAAGCTTATTGGGTGTTGACCATTTAATCTTAATACATTTGTTGGACCTTAAGGACAAGAGCATCATGAAAACTCTGTGGGGCATACAGCCTTGCCCATCTGCCTCACTTTTGCAACCCACAGTATCATGTTCTCAAAATGATGAAGGCCAAAGGGAGCAGCAGGCAATGTGCTGAGGGCCCTCTGCTTTACGGATGCTGCAAAGACTCAAAACTCATGTGACTGAAGTTTGATGTAGCATGAAGATTCTCATTCATTCCTGTTTCCTGATAGTGAATAGATAATCCCAGAAAATCTGCACTCCAACATTGGTAACAATGTGGACGATAATTGTTAAATCAGGAGAAGTGACCTACAGCCACTTTGAGCCTGAAATTGGTTGCAGATGGTGCTGAAATTTGTCCTTGACCAGATAATCAATGCCAGTCTCATTTTGTCATCGACTGTACCTGTAACAGTCATTCAGAAAGTGTTGTAAAGAAGCACAATTCTATTATAGAAGTGTACGAAAAGTTCTTTCTAATGTAATAAAATAGCAGCATGACCCCAATTAATTTCACAAATTAGTGCATGCACAGAAGGCAGTTTTTCTTCTGCAGCAGAAGGCCAGCCAGCTGCTGTGAGATGCTCCCCGGGGCAGTGCGTTCCCGCAGTAACGTGCTCACTGCTAGCCTCCTCCGCCTCTGGCCAGACACTGGAATGTTTAGATAACCACCTTCAGAGTTGGGGCTTTATCATCGTTGGTAGTTTCATTAGAGCCTGTATATTAGTGAACAGAAAAGGTAGTTATTGATTCCATTGTATAGAGACTTTACACAAACGACAGAAGTGACACTCAACTCTGTCTCTTTTCTGCTGTATGTTGAGGGACTAAAATTTATTTATTTACTTTTTCTCTTTTGCTCAAGTGCAGGCACATAATCTTTTGGCAAATGTAATTCACAATGAATTAAATTAACAATGTTTGATTACATTCCTGGCATGTGGGCAAATGTAAGAATATTCCAATTTTTAAATTTTTTCCTGCCACATAAATACTGCAAAAATATGTTGAAAGTCTTATCTTTTTACATTCTCATTAGGTAAAAATTGATTTGAATATCAATAAAAATGAATATATTGTCTAGTGGCTTGCATCACAGAGAAACTTACATATAATGTCTTCTTTCCATAAGTGACCACCACCATGCTGCCAACTTCCTAAGTGTGCTCCTGCATTTGTATGAGATGCTATTCATTTGTGAGAATTAAAGTGAAAATTGACCAAGAGACTATTGAAACAGCAGAACTTACTATATATGCATGTAAGAAACATTGTACCAACTTACATTGTTATATAATATTGTTTGCTTACTATTGTTATTTACTTAATATTTACTTAAGATTATTACTTAATATTTTAATTGTTAGTTATTTATGTTGTTTCTTAATATGGTTTATTGTTTACTTTATATTGTTTTTTCATGTCTAATGTCTTGCTTGAATACCATAATGCATAGTCTACTTATTTTCAAAATCATTTGCACTTTTTGTAAATAAAAGTAATTTGAGAAAAACAACCCAAAGATGCCAAAAAGAAAAACTGCAGTTTTAGTGGCACTAGAACATGCAAGATCTAGTAACTTTTCATTTGTGGTACCCTGGCGTGTTCACTGTTAGACATATAAAAACGTGGCTGATGTGGCTGACTCCTGGCCTGTTCGAGGATTTATCTTCCACAAATTTGCCATTATCAGATTAGTGCACTGGGAGTGTTTGATATATATATATATATATATATATATATATATATATCGCCTGTGGGGTTAAATTTGCCTATTGTCATCAGGGCAGTTGACCAAAGAGATACTCTGCAAAACAACCAAATTCTCTAGATTACATACATTACGACTGAATTGATTTAGAGCTCACATTTAGACAAAACTGTGAGCCATTGTCTTTACCACATAAAAGCAAATTGATTCAGATTCGTCAGTGATTGACTAGCTCAAATGTCACCTACGTAATGCAGCACGTCGTGTGAATATGGCCCTTAGAGTGAAGTCGATCGGGCACAGTTGCTTCTAAGCCTGCAGCTGATACTGTACGTCGGTTAAGGCAACCGACTCCCGCTTTTCACGTCCATCTCACTTCTTCCATGCTATGGCAGGGAAAACGGTCACGGCCGTGATGCCAACAGTCACTTACAATTACACAGTGAAGGCGCCCATGCTTTCTTGGGTGTGACACCAGTCTCTGTAATTTTCATGAAAAGTAGTTCCGTTTCTAATTGACTTGATTGAGAGTGGGAAAGAAGGACATTTTTAAGGGTTTTCAGTGGAATTTTTGGCCATTTTCATGGCTTTTTTACTACAAGCTACAGGTGCAGTGTGACGGTTTAGCCCGTTGCTCAGCACAGCGGACCTATTTGCCATTTTTGGTCTGGCCAGTGACCAGCAGATAGGCCCACACACAACAGAAACCCTAGGATGAATTTGGGGCAGAGCTCTCCTGTCTGCTGGCCTTTCCTATGGCTCAGTCTACCTGGAGAAGCGTGGTGAAAGGCCAGGACCACAGGCCGGCCCAGCCGTCATCACAGGGACTCCATGTCTATGCTCCCAACACATCTTCACTCAGCTTCACTTTGAGGATGTTGTGGCATAATACTCTAGTTGTTTATAGCAAGGCTGCTGGAATATGTTAGAGGACTCCATAGTCCCTTTAGCATATCAAGTCTTGAGTTTGTTGGTTAGCTCAGATATACACATTTGGCAAAAGAATATAATTCTCTATTAGAATAGTAGAAAGTCTTTTTATTATAATTTTCTGATTACAAAAATTTTTAATTTCTTTTATTTTAGATTACATAAGTCAAGCAATACCCTAGTTGGCAGTCTCTCTCACTATTGGGAATAATGTGATACATTAGACATCGATACTGAGCCCTACAATTTGAAGTTCTTAGACTGCTACTGCATTCTTGCACTATAGTAACTATATTTTTATTATAGTAACTAAATTTGTTTCTGATGGTTATTTGTCCTCTGCTGTTTTTCTCTCCCAAGGAAATTTATCAATTGTATTGATAAGAGTCTGAGTTCCAAGCCTGCTTGCCATCTTCTCCTTCTCCTTCTCCTTCTCCTTCTCCTTCTCCTTCTCCTTCTTCTTCTTCTTGTTATTATTTTTTTTTTCTTTTCTGTATTTAGGACAGGGTCCACAGGGTCTCACTATGTAGATCACACTCGTAGTGATTCTCCTGTTTTCAGCCTCCCAGTTGCTGGGATTACAGGTGTGCTCCACCACTCCCAGTGTTGTCTCAGCATGCCCCAGGGAGTAGGGCTGACACAGCACACCAGAGATCAAACCCTGGTGGCTGTGCTCTGCCTAAGCATGTGCTAGCTTGTCTTATGATCAATTCTAGACTATATGGTAAGTAGCTATGAGTACTTCAAAGCTGTTGTCAGGGCTTTGTTCTGTATTTCTCATTGCCTTGGGAAGGAAAGAACCTTCGTGCTATCCCAGGAGCAGGGTCAGGCCCTTGTCCCACATACTAAGTCCATTTTCGTGGGCTCCATTTCCCCCTCCTCTCATGCCCACCTAAATGCTTTGCCCAAGTGGAGCCAGAGTCATGGTATGTTTTCCACTCATCCATGGTTACCATTTGAATTTCACAGTCACTCAAGTGGGACTGTGGTTCTCAAACCTTGAACCCAAAAATCACTAGATGGCTTCTTAGGTAACCTATTTCTGCCGGGCATAAGCCAAGTTTCTGTTCTACATGCTTAGAAAGGGTCCCAGATTGTTTCCTGTTAATAAGTTCTTTCCAGGAGCTTCAAATGCAGCTGGCCCTGAGACTGAACTTCAAAAATCATTTTTGTCATCAAAACTAACTTCTGCATGTGTGTCCCTTTCTAATCCCCTGCACCTGAGGCTCTAGGCACTGTGCAGATGAGGTGTCAGCATGGTCACTACTGCACCTACCAAGAGAAGGATTTCTCTCACCTCTGGGTTGGTGAGTGACTCAATTCCAGTCCCAACCTCCGATCTGCTGTTTAGATTTTATTTCATAAACTGTCCTGGTGTAGGTTCTCTGTTACCCTAAACCTGAGACAGGGACATAGAACAACATAGTTCCCAGGAAAGGCAGTCTCAGAATATAGAACAGAGGCCCTAGATAAAAGTAAGACAGGAAAGTGCTAACTGATTGATATGAACATTGTTACCAAGTTGGTTGTTACTAAGGGACTGTAGGGCTGTGATAGCCCTTGAAAGTTTCCTGTGGAACGTGTCTCAGAGCTGTCCCAGAGGAGGATGAGGAGCTGCGTGCCTCACCCACTCTCCTCTTTCATTGTTTGAATGTTGGCCCGGGAGATGTTAAGTCCTGCATGTCATAACTGTGTGCGCACATGGCTGAAGGACTGGCTCATGAAAACCCTAGCTGGATGTGGGCCATGGGCATTGTGTGTGAAGCTGGCCATGACATGGGCCACTCGGCATCTGCAGCAGCACACTTCATGTAGGTGCATGGGAGGAGCAGAGTCCAGCAGACACCTCTGCAGGAGTCGAAAACACCCTTTCAGTATTTGAAAGGAAAGAGGCCTGGCACAGTGGAGTGGGTGCTGGGAGGGAGGGTAGGGATATTCGGGACCTGCATTATGCTACCTTAAGACCCAAAGAGCAGTTTTACTACTAAATTATGCATATGTGTTGTTTTCATTGAGCTAAATTCCATGCTGTTGACGAATTCTTGAACTCTGGAATTGAATATTAGTGTTGGCGCTATGTATCTAAAAGTAAATCTATGTCAGCATGTACTTCTTAATTTTTTCTCTAAATATACTTTGTTTTTGTCCTGATTTTTTCCTTTTGCTTCAGCTGAGACATAATAATCCAGAAAAGACAGATCCCTATTTTCATTTCTTTTTAACAGATGGCTCTGGGTTGATTTGCCAGGGATCCACCCAGGAACTCTGATCCACGAAAGCTGGGTGGAGATTTGGTGAGTTAAGGGAAACTTTTCCTCAGAGGTCATTTTCTCCTTCACATCTTCTGCAGCATCTCCTGCCACTGACCACCAAGGCCAAAGTCAGACTCTAGGAATTCAAGGCGCAAGACCTTCAGCACTGGCCAGTGTTGCTAAGTTGCAAATACTTTAAGACTTGGTGTGCTTCTTTTCTCCTTTCAGTAAAGCTTGTATGCCAGATATTAAAAGACCATAATGGAGTTCCTACTTTCTTTCCCTTTTTTTTTTATAAGGGTCTACAGGGTCTATAGGCTCTCACTATGTAGATCAGACTCATAGTGATCCGCCTGTGTTCAGCCTCTCAAGAGCTGGGATTTCAAGCATGTGCCACCACGCTCAGTCTCAATTGCCATCACAGCATGCCACAGGGGCAGGGCTGGCATTGCAGGCCTGGGGATCGAACTCCCAGCCCCTATGTCTGCCTAAGCAGGAGCTTTAATCCGCTGAGCTATTTGGCTATTCCTGGAGTTTCTAGTTTCTTTCTTTTCAAAAGCAAAATTCATGCTAGTCATTCAGATTTTTAATTGGTGAAAGAAATTCAAATACTAAACAAAAATAATCTGTCATATTCCTTTGTTGCTCCATAATCTACATTGGTATGTAACCGTATACTTCCAGAAAAAAAAAAAAAGACATTTCACCTGCGTCATCACATGCTACATACACTAGCCCTGAAGGGGGGTGTCTGTTTATTCTCATGATTTTTGTTTTCAGGGTTTAAAGCCAACACTGCAGTTAAGGAGACAGAGAAAAAATGTATTTTGAACCTTGCAGCACTGTTTAGTCTTCACAAATGACACAATGAATGGAGTCCCGCCCATGCCAACTGCTGTCCCCTACTTTATAGAAGGATCACGATGACCTGATTATATTCCTAGATACACATCTGTACCATTGACTGCAGTGTGTGGCCTTCCAAAGAAGAGACTGCCATGGTGGTTTGCAGAAAACACACTAGCTCCATGTACACCATGTTCATACAATTTGAAATCCAGAGGAAGTTCAGGAGCCACTAAATGTAAGAGTTTACTTTTAACTTAAATAATCATGCCTCTTTTACTAAAATAAAGTAAATCTCTGAAGAACACAAAAGGGATTGGGTGCAAGTTGATACTGAGATAGGTCTGGGTCTTCGTGTCAGGTCTCGCAACACTAAGCATGCGCTCAACACCCCCTTGGCATGTCTCCTCTGCACTCACACAAGAGGCTCTCTCCAGCTCGTAAGTGTGACACTGAAGGACAGCAAGTGATCTTAGGCTCTTTCACTGCACTTAGAGTGTAGATGTGGATGTCAATGCTTGCTGCTAAGAAATGAAGATAACATACTGGCAATTTAATCATAGATAATTTCTAAAGTTATACGCAATTACTTCACTCGAAAGAAAATGAAATAATAATGGACTACCTTTCATTAAAATAAAGACAGTAATTTTCCTATCATGCTCAAGAGACTGGAAATTTTCAAAACAATAGTTTTAAAGAAGCATCCTGAATACATAATTGGGTGAGGCGTGTGCTCAGCGACTCACAGGTGCTGCAGCGTGTGTGGCAATCAGCGGCTGGCAGTGGCTACTCAAGGACATTGCTCGGATTCAGCTTTACAATACCGAGTATCATTGTGCTAAGTTTCGTATGTTTACTAGGCAAGTAACTCTATCCAGAGGCAGAAAGCAGTTTGATTGAGGCAAAGAACTGTTAAGTAAAATGAGGAACTTAAAATTCATTGACCACATGTTTTTTCTCATGTTTGCTTGGTTATTACTTTTCCAATTGAACTGGATCCTAATACTTCAGTGTCCTAGCAAATAAATATTTAATAATATGAACAAACTAGAGGAAAGAAAATTGAAAAATAATAAATGTGTTTAAATTTCTTAATAGTGGTCACCTTTTAAAAACTCAAATAGTCACATGTGTAAAATATCAAGTTTTTAAAGTAATACAATATAAAAGGATAATTACAAATATCTGACTAAATATTCATACTGCCTATATTTATTTACAGGTTTAATATAATATTTCTTTCCTAAAGGTCATGGTGTTATTTTCAAATACAGATTACTATTTTAAAACTGAAAATTGCAACACTATATAGCTAACTTTTATTATTTCATTTTGCCAAAGTACTGACATTATTGATTCATAGTATATAATATATGCATTTTTAAAATGTATTTGGTTGTCACAGGGCCTCAATATACAGGCTGAAATGTAACAATCTTTTTGCTTTCAGTCTCCCAGCACTATGTAATGCCCCTCTTGGTCTTTGGGGCGGCTCAGCACTCCCAAGAGCAGGTCTGGTGCAACATGCTGTGTCAGGGATTGAACCTGGATCCTTGTGTTTGTCTAAGCAAGCATTTAGTCATCTGAGCTACCTCGCCGGCCCTAGTGTATGCAATTATGTTAGCTTTATTGTTTTTTTTTTAAATTTTATTTATTTATGTGTGTGTGTGTGTGTGTGTGTGTGTGTGTGTGTGTGTGGTCAGCTCAGCCCACCAGGGGGCGGGGCTGGCTGGCATGTGGTGCTGGGGGACTGAACCTATGGTCCCTGTGCTTTGCTAAGCTTGTTCTAAGTAGGTGCTTTAGACCACTGAGCCATCTCACCAGCCCAGCTTTATTGTTGTTTGGAAGAAAAGTATAACTATTATTAGTAACCTGGTCAAAGTCTCTTAATGATTTAAACAATCAAAGAGTAGATGTAAGTAAATTACATTCAAGGTCATCACTACCAAAGGAAGAATTTTTCATATTACCATTAAAAAAGCAGCAATTAGATACACACATCCGAAACTAGCTGTGGACCAGGAAGGTCCACAGAAACTGCCACCCACAGTGTTAAGGGAAAAGGCATAGCCCTGAACTGAGGAGCTCACAGAATTGATGGACACTTTGACTCCATTACTTTTCACCAACAGTGGTACAAAGTGGGATGGCAGGCAGTGAAGACCTGGCCTGGGAGTGGGTCGTACATGTGCGACAGTGGGAGCAGAGGGGACATGTTGGCTGAGATCCTTCCCTTACATAACTGGGTGCAGAAGGCTGCTTCCACTGCTGGCCATGCTGTGCTATGAAGGAATTCACAACTATTTTTCATCTTCCTATGAAATACTTAGGAGTTAGAGTCTCAAGAGTCTGATGGGCCAAGTCAGGGTCACATGTCCTAGACTCCCCTCTTGGGAGGAAAGAAGCTATAGCTGTCTCTTCTGGCCTCCTTGCTTAGATAAGCCATATCTCTTCTCTCCAAGCCTACCTGGGAGACATGTTCTTCCAAAGAAAGTGAACCTTCAGACCTCCACAAAAAGAAGAAGACAGAGGCTTTGAGATGATGATCACTTTAAGAATTATATGTAGAACATCATTGGTCTGTATGAAATTATTTGCTCATTTCCCATTAGAATTGTATGCTTTTCTACTGATGTACACCACTGATGAACTAATTTATTTAACCAAATGCTACAAAGACAATAGAAAGCCTTTCAAGTATCAGTTTTTAATTAAACAGGGAATCTTTACTGTCCTCAAAGAGAGAACGGAAGCATATCTTGCCTTGCATAAAAATGTTGAGAAAAGCACTAATTTTTGTGCACTAGTGTATCTGTGTTTAACAGAGAAGTATCTCTGGAAATAATTGTGCTACCTTTTAAATACACACATGCTTAGTACCTCTCGCTTGTATTATATTCATGACACATATGTAGGATTTTGATTTTATTTATTTATTTGTTTGTTTTGGCGGAACCGGGGATTGAACTCAGGCCTTTGCACTTGCCAGGGAAGTGTTTATTCCACTGAGCCATCTCCTTGGCCCCCATATGTAGGATTTTGAAAGGCTTTTCATCCTGATTGATTTCCTCCTGAAATAAACTAGAGAGTAAAATGAGGCTTGGCGACATGGTACAAAGTGCTAATATCAGAGATACGGCTGTGAAACTCTGTTTGCTTTTCCTAGGTGCTCCTTCACTTCCTCCGCCTGCCCAGTCTCAGTGGCCAGCTCAGCATGCCCAGGGGCGGGGCAGGTGACCTTCCTGAGCATTTGAGACAGGCCCAGAATGGGTCATCAGGAGCGGCATCCACCTGGCCTTCTTCCGGATGCTCTGGAAGCGTGAGGCCCCTTCTAAGACTCTGCCCCTCCTGCAATGTTACTTGCTCCATAATCTCAGTCTTCAGGCTCTTCATCTGCTTCTGTTTTGTTGGAAGTATGTGAGTAAGTGGATTTATTAAAAACTATGTGATAGCCACAGATATAGTTTTATGGTTTTGGTTTTTGTTTGTTTAGAAAAAAAAATCTAATCCCTGTAATTTGAGCGATAAAAGATCACGTTGAAATTTAAAGTTATGGCTATCTCCTAAAGTCAGATCGGCTTGAAAATTTCTTGGTGCTCTTCAGCCACCTAGGTAGGATTTGCCCTCTGGGAGGCACTTTCTTCACTGTCCCAGTGACATTCAGATTCCTGGGGGATAGATGGTATGGCTTGGCTGAACTTGTCCCTCAGCTGCCTGGCACCCAGTGATGGGCACAAGATGACCATCAGACTTCCAATGGCACAGAAGCTTCAGAAGGCTGGGTGTTCCTCTAAGGTGCCCCAATGGATGGGACTCACAAGGAAGACAGACCTTAGGGCTACCTGTCACTTTTCACTGGAGCTATGTCTTACCTGATTAGAACTGATACCGCAATCCTTCCTGTAGGCAAGCCATTCTTAGCAGTGAGGAGCTCGGTGTCTGAACGCAGGTAGTGTCCACAAGGCAGCGACACGATACACCTCAACCTCACAATCCCCATGTATGGAGCAGCCAGGAATCTGGGCTGCTGGGCAGAGAGACCATATCAGTGACTGCCAGAGACCTTCACAAATCAGGAATCTCCAGAAGAAGACGTGAAGCTTGCGCCTCTTCTTTCCTTCCAAAGGCCCTTGACCTTTTACATGCTGGGTCCTGAATCCATGTCACTGTCAGGGTTTCACTGAGTCAAGGCTGGTAATCGTTGACTTCCTGTTGCTCTAAGAGTCCCATGCTGACATTGCTGGCTCTATCCACCAAGTGTCTGTACCCCACCTTCCTAAACTTAGGTGGCCAAGGTTTGCTAGGGGGAGCACTAGACATCTATAATGCTGTGTTTTGTTCCCTGGTAAGCCATTAACTGGGAAATTCAAACTGTTGCCTTATATGAGGGTGAGCTATCACCTTTTCAAAAGGCTCATGCAGGATGTGACAAATGGTGTTCGACTGATACACAGTCCGTCAACAGGTCCCCCTCTCAGCACCTATGCACCCAGCCCTGCCCTCTCCATGCCCACAGCCAGCCCTGCCCACTGGGCCACATTGCTGAGCCTCGCATTTGCTCATTGAAAACGTCCCTTCAAGTACAAGGTTCCCCACTGTTTACATTTCCCCGAAGGAGGGGAAGAAGCAGTCTGTGGGCTTCTGGGATTTATATTTACCATTAAAATGAGGTTTTTATTTTTCCCACCCTAGCTGCCAATTATTTCATAGTGCAGGCTTGGCACATTCGCCAGCCCCCCAAGGCGTACAAATGCTTTCTCCATGGAGATGAAATTCTCCATTGTTGCCATTCCAAAAATGTATGCTTTGAAAAGAATGTGCTAGGTTCTCTAAATACCTCTCCTACCGACACAAGTCGCTCTTTGCTACTGGAGTTTGAACACTTTTCTGTCTGTCGGTGCTGAACCACATAATGTGACCTCCTGCAGGGTAAGTGTCTACATCAGGCACGCAGCTCTCAGACAGCAGAATCGACCTTTGTTATTTTTTCTCTTAATGACACATGAGCAGCCGGTGTCCTGAGGAGATGGGCAGACCCAGCCATGTTAGAAGCCAAGTAACTTTGCAAAAATTTTGTGAAGCGTTTTGCCAGATGTCCAAACTTCTATTTCCTTAAACCCTTGAATATTTGAAGAAAAAATGTAATCCACATGTTTCCTGATTAAAATTTGCCTTTAATTTGACCAAATATTTCATGAGAACAAACCAGCATCCAATGTGGTATATATTCTGTTCTTTTCACTAGTTTGTTTGTAGAAGAAATTCTGATATTACCTTATAAAAATCTACAGAATTTTTATATTGATTCAAGTTGCATTTAATTTTAAGTTTTAAGAGGAAACTAATACCTTATCTGAATGAAATCAGGTTTTTATTCTGATGATAAAAAGTCTTTCTTAAGAAACATGTACACTTTCTTTACCTTCCTTCATTTATTTCAAGTGACATTCTGTTATTTAGTTTGCTATACTGTTACAGTAGTCACACAGTTGCAGAGAAAGGCATTTACCATCTCTGCCCCAGACCATGTACTCAGAGTTGTTCAGCATCTACTAATCGCAGCATCTTGTCCTGGCTCTTAGGTTAACGCAGAATAGTGATCTGCTTTATTAAAGTTAGATCTTGCATCTAACTTTAGATGCAAGTTACTTTTCTAGTAAGAGTGAATGCATTGAATCTGAAAAGGGCAATGAATGGTTACGCATAATTTTAAAGCTTCAAGACTTTTGGGGGAGGTGAAAACACCCCCGGTCCTAGACAGGGTTGCTTTTTTTTGCCTCTGCCTCTTTGGGAAGATTGTGGATGACAGGCAGGAGCAGATGGATTACTGATCTTCAGTGAGACTCCTTTTGTTTCAGGAAAATAAGATTTTTTACAAAAACTTATTGTTCGAATGTGTGGTGAAAGAGGTGAAGACAGCCCAGGCACAACCCCTTCAGCCACGGACTGTCCTCTGGCTGCTGAGCACCCTCGTTGTCACCGAGGACAGGGAGAGTCACTCTCGGGGGTCTGCTCCCCTACATGGCCCGTGCTCTGTTCTCTTGCTGTCTGTTTTCTTTGGCTTCAGTGTCCAGCTCCTTGAGGAAAATCAATCCCTTGGCGGTGCTTGTTCCCCATGGCTGTGCGCCGCGACTGTCTGGCTCAGAAGCAAGTGCAGACGAGGGAGAGCACCGCTGACAGAAGGCCGAGGCAGGCTTCCTCCTCCTGTGGAGATCACAGTCATCCTGGGGCAGCCAGCGTAGGAGCACAGAGCCAGGCACACGCGGCCCTGGGGTCCCTGCATGGGGTCCCTGCGTGGAGTCGGAGCAGAGCCTCGGGCTGGAGGCTGCCCGCGGGGCGGGTGGTAGGATGCACAGTAGCACGGAAGAGGGAGACTGCGTCTACCCAGAACCTCCTTAAGCACTTTCCCATAGTTCATGTTTTCCCTGGGAAGCATATTATGGTGTTTACTGTACTAAAAAATGATACTATCAACCCTTAGAAATAGCCATAAATACAAACAATAATGTATTGGCTCACAATAGAAGCTAGAGGCATGAAGGAATCAAGTGCTGCAAGAATTTGAAGACATTTTCTTTCCTGAAGCTCAAAACATAAATTCCAACATAGAAAAGACAAAACAAACAAACAAAAATAGAAAGAAAGAAAATATTTTATAATGTAAATACATTGTACACAGGTAAGAAACAGAGGAAAGAAACTTTTGAGATGGCTCAGACAGAGATGTGTAAAGAGTAGAACAAGCTTAGTAACATAATAAAAGTATCTTGCAGTATTTTCCTTTTATTCAGTAAATATTTTACACAGAAAGTTTGCTTTATGTCAAAATGTAAGGATCTGGTAAAGGCCCAGGTTTGGTATTTATTATACTGCAAGAAGGATGAGTTTAGAAAACAATAATCAGGGCAAAATGTAAGGTCCGCTCAGGGATTAGAGCTATTTCGGTGTGTAGTTAGCATGTATGTGACATAGAAGTTCATACGTTTCATTCTCTGGCTTCAGACAGTGATGGCTGCCATTCATGTGGGAAACTTCCTCATTTAGATATAACGAGGTTCTGATATAAAGAAGTCATTACCTGTTCCATTTCTAATAGGTAGTGTAATCAGCTAAGAAATGTCACACAGGTGGATGGAGAATGGAGAAGTGGACAAAGCTTTCAGGGCGGAGCTCCTGGAGCCCCCTTGAGGGGCTTGTCTCTGTGCTACAATGACCTTGGCAAGCGGGCTGCTTGACCTCCTGGAGTCAGGATCTCTATATAATGGGATTGAGTCCCGCAGAATAGCTGAGTTATTAAATGATTCCTTAATCACATCTAAACGTACTCTCTATCTTTTCCAACTACAAGCTACCTATCATCTCCTTAACAGCAAACATTCCCCCTTGCAAGCGTTCACTTCTGAGTTTGTAGCCCATGAGAAGATTCAGCCTGTGGCTCCTGTGTCAGTGTGTGTCTCCTACAGGTTGTGGTGTGTAGGTCATTAGCACTGTTTTTGTGCTGTAGTTAGCACTAGGCTAGATCACACATGGGCTGAGCTTTCACTTCTGTCTAGACTGCATCCAAGATCTGCACATGAACACATGTAAATGAAGAGCTTATTTGTGTCCAAGACAAAATTACAACATTGTAAAGATCTTCGCTGGTTTCATTTCAGTTCTATTATCAGGAATCACTTCATTCCAAAACATAGAATAAATGTAGCAAGTAGTTGTAGAAACAAAAAAGGGCTTCAGAAACATAAACAAAACTGGGATAAGTCAACTTAGAGCTGTTTTCTTTGTGAAGCATAAAAAATAAACAGATAAACTGGCTGCTTGGTTTCCATGAGTTTTCTTGAAGTTCTTTGTGAATGCCAAGATAGTGGCAAAGGAAACTCATTATGTTGCCTACAGAATTCAACCTGTTTGGAAAAGTTGCTCCCTTGCTACATCTGATTTCTCAGCTTGTTTTTGTCCAGGTAACATAGAACTTTTCATGAGTGACTCCATTCCTACTTTTAGCCTACTGAAGGTAGAGGATCTCTGTCCAACATAAGGGCTTCCTGTCTTTTTGGTTAGTATCTTATGTAGCATTTAAGAGATCTGGCCCCGTGGCATTGAATCTTCAGATGCCCTGAATGCCTCCATGCTGATCTAAAAGCTTTCCAGCTTGAGTAGGCAGACTGGGCTCCAGGCCTCAGTCTTCATCTTCAACTGGAAAGATGAGTGATAATCAGTATAGTTTAGCCAGTGCTATAAAGTTACCATGTCAGAAAAGGGAGGCACAAAGATCATTTAGACAAGAGGCTGCTTGCTGTGGTTTGATGATTGTATTACCTTCAAGAAGAAAGTATAGAGATTGGCAGACATTAATTATGATATTACAATTGTCGTGATCGATGAAACTTTCTCTTTCAAAAGTTATAAGCATGTTTATCAGAATGATGGAAGCATGCATTGGTGCAGAAATTGTGAATATTTTCAAGTTCTGAACCAATGATTTTATTGGAAGAGTTAGCAAATGAAACCTGGGCTCCATGATTGGTACATGTCTGTCTGTGGCACTGAGAAGGCTTTCTGTGTGAGATATGATTGTAGATGAAGCAGATACCCCTAAAGTACAGATTTAAGGGTGATTGTGCATGGGGGTAAGAAACACCGATGCATCAGAGTAGGGCACAGTGGCCATAGTGGCTGGAGGTGCATATTTGGGCAGAGAGGACCAGTGCTCAGCCTCTCAGGAGGAACCACCCGATCACCTGCTTTGTAAAAGGCAGTGTCTTTGGGCATGTCTTGGGATTCCTGCAGTTCATTCCTTTATAGTAACTTACTGAGCCATTAATTGTTCTGATGGCCAGATAAGGTTACTAGAAAATGATTCCATGGAAAAGATAGGTTTGCAAATACGTGTGAATTTAAACCTCATTTCTACTATTTTCTATTTCCTTGGGACAGTAGCTTAAGCTTTCCATTTTTCTCTTTGGATAAAAAAGAGATATTATTGGTAAGAGCAATGAGTGTTTGTGTGCTATGATTTTTCATAAGCATTTAACACCAGGTTTGGTACACAGTACATAGTGTACATTAGTTATTGGTATCACTTATTTAAAGAAAAATGAAACTATCTTCCATTTCATGTGAAGATACATTTGTATTTTAAGTGGAACACATCCTATGTTTTCATTGTAAGATGCAGATTGAAAATATATGTACTATTTTGTACATGAGCTCCTGGCATGGCTTCATGTCTCAAGATAATTTCAAAATAAGATTTTTTTTTAATTACTGACGACTAAACCCAAGGGTAGTCTACCTCTGAGCTATATTCCAAAGCTCTTTTCAATTTTATTTTTGAGAGAAGATCTCATTAAATTGTTCATGTTGGCCTAGAGCCTGTCATTCTCCTGCCTCAGTCTGTTGAGTAGCTTAAGTGTGTACCGCCAGGCCTAGCCAAAATGAGACATTATAATTAAATATAGGAAAAGGGGGTGGTTTGTTGATTAGCTCATTTGTTTAAGTGCCTTCTGGGGCAAACCCAGTCAGGCACAGGGGACCGAGGTCTGATCCCGAGCTCCCCATGCCTTACCAGACCCACCCTTAAGGCACTCTGAGCCAGTCAAAATAATAATAATAATAACCCTTCTCAACTTTGGGGCCAATGAGATAGCTCAGTGGTCTAAAGCGCTTGCATAGGCAAACTTAGGCAGGCGCAGGGGATTGTGGTTCGATCCCCAGCACCACATGCTGCCCCAGCCCCGCCCTCAGGGTGGGCTGAGATGGCCAAAATAAACAAACAAATAAATAAATAAATAAGATTTACAAACAAAACAGATTGCAAAGGCAACACTTCCATGAAGTCCTGGCCAGCAAGCAGGTTAATTTATTATCTTTATTATCTGTATAACAATTTCTGATTGAAAATGAGATGCCTAAAAAAGGAAAGTATTTAGGACATTGGCTTTTCATTATCATCACCAAGAAAGCTGCTGCATTCTGACAGCCCACTGTCTTGTGATGTTTCCATGCCTGTGCATTCAGTACAAAATATGCATCTTCAACCAAGGGCTTAGTAAGTAAAAAACCAGCTCAGCAGAAACTTACTAAATGAACTCCCTTCAGAAGATGCCACTGTCCAGAATGTATGAGTTTATTCCAGAAGAATAAAGGATTGATACTTGCCAGCCAGTGTAGGGTCTTGAGGGGAGCTTGTCTAGGATTAACTGTTGGGTCCAGAGTCAAAAGGGTCCTCATGAGACCCAGAAGACTGGACACAGCCTCCAATGCCAGGGCTCAGCAAGAGACCCAGAGGAGAAGGAAATGGGAACAGGGATGGGACCCACACCCAGGAGCCCGGCAGCGTCCGGAGGCTCCAGGCTGGGAGAGATACGGGAAAGGCTGATGAGAAGAGTCCAGGGTGCAGCTCTGCGTCCTCTGATTCTGTGCCTCTGCATCCAGATGCATGAAAGAGGCGTTGTCAAAGCCTCCAGGTGCAGGCATCTCTGACGGTGGTCCATGGAGTTTAAAGCACACAACGTGCTTTAAGTGTTTAGCCCATGCACATGATTTTCTCCATCTGCTGGAGAAAATCATACACATTGGCTAAATATTTCCAGTGTGCATTGCAATATAGTGATGCACACAAACCTCAAATGTTCTTTCTGTCAAGAAAACTACCCACATTTGTCTAGTAGACGTGTTTTTACCCTCTAAAAGTCTTCTAGAATGATCAGATCTATTTATTCCCTTTTCTTTCTTCATATTTATGTGGAGCTATATTAATTTCTCACTGAAAAACAGCAGACAGGTCGGTGCACATGTTAGATCCACAATGCCAGCACCCTGGAAAGCAGAGGCAGGAGGACTGCGAGGTCCAGCCCAGCCTAGGTAACTTAGCAACTGAAGAAGATTGTATTTCAAAACACAAAAGTAAAAAGGGTCTAGGAGTTACATTCCATAGGAAGCCCCTGGGCGTGGTATACAGTATCTCCACGAAAAGGCAGAAATTAAATTTCCATCTTCTCACTTCACTGCTGGCCATCCTCTAGACTTGTTCACATCAGTAAACTTTCCGTCAACTTTAACCTGGTTGAAACTCTCTGCATCTACCACCTTCTGTTAAAGAGCAATAAATCTAAATGTTCTTTTTTAGAATTACCTTTCTTGGTACATTCTAGACATACATAACGTTGGCATCCATCATAGAAAATGCTACGCACGCTGCGCACGCTACGCACGCTACGCACGCTACGCACGCTACGCACGCTACGCACGCTACGCACGCTACGCACGCTACATCTTGATTCTCGCTCTTTCTCTGCCCCTTTCCCCACCCTCAACACCTTTCCCCTTCTATTTACAAGAGCTTTGTTTCCATTTTCCCCCATCTATTATGGTTTTTCTTATTTCCTTTCATTTCTTTCCCCTCCCCTCTCCCAGATATTCCTGTTTGAATATTTTCTTCCTATTTCACTTCGCCAGCAATTGTAGTCCTTATTTGGCCTCTTGTTTCCCCGCACCGGGGAAACATCGCGATACTTAAGCACGCGTGTCCGAGGTGCTGCGCCTAGGCGTGCGGTCCCACGGCGCAGCCGTGCACCGCGAACCGTCTCCAGCGTGTCCTTGCGCGTGGCGGAGTCGCCCAACTCCTCCAGAGCCTCCTCTGCGCGTCCCTCCCGACTGACCGGCCGTCAGCTTGTCCGTCACCCAGATCCCCGTCTCTCCAGGTTGGTCTCAGTGGGGACACAAAGGTACCCTCCGTGCGCCGCTGTGTACAAGCCCCTGTGCGCGTCCCCTCTGCCTTCGGCGCCATTCGCGTCTCTTTTCTGAGCTCCACTCGGTCCCGAGAGGCGCCTGCGGCTGAGTGCTGTCTTGAGGGAAAGTCCCCTGAGGAAATGGCGAAGCCGCTTTCAAAGGATTCTCCTGACGTGAAGCCATTCGTGCAGAGAAAGGCACAGCTGTCCCCGAGACAAACCGAAAAGGAGGCCAGCTGTGGCCTCTGGTGGCCGCGCGCTGCTTTGAGTCCGCCCTGGCCGGGAGTGCGGAACTGCGCTGAGCCGGCGCCAGTGGGCTCCGCCCTGCGCCCCGCGGCTGGCCGGCTGGCCGGCCGGTGCTGGAGTCAGGTGTCCCGGGTCACCAGGAACGAGGGATGCAGGACCGGACGACTGGAGAGCGCCGGCCGGGCCACAGCTGCCAAGAAAGCTTTTAGGACAGTCTCAGGATGACGGAACTGCGGCCCTCAGAGCCCGAAGGACCAAGGCAGGGATGAGCTGGGTCAGAACTTGCAGCGAAACGGCGCCGTGGGCCTGCATCCCAGCTGCGTCCTCTGGGACTAGGAGTAGCCCGCGGGCTGCGGCAGCCACGCAGTGAGCCCCGACCTTGTCTCCGCCAGCGTCCTCTCGGTTTCATCCTGGGCCAATGAGAAGTGTGCCCTGGTCACTTATAAAAGAAGAGCTATTTTTGAATACTTTTAATGTTCCTTCTGGCCACTCCTAATAAATTCACAGAAGAGTGGAGCTACATGATAAGTAAATCTTAATAAAAGTTCAAGATTTGAAGGAAGTATCATCAATTATAATTAATAATTATGCACAGCCAGCTTCACTTCTGCCACTGTAAACTCTTGTTCTGGGATTCAGACACCTTAAATATTTAGTTTTCAGTTAGCACGCTCATAACTGCTTTTTAATAAGAGAAAGACACTTTATGAGCGAGAAGAAGCAAATCCTCATCTTCTTCATTTTGATGTACAGAATGACATAGAAAGCAATCCCCTCACAATTACATTCAAATGAATCCTTTCTAAGGGGAACCACCAGGACCTGGACAGGTTTAGCAAAACTTCTGTGTCTCAGAATACTGTCCAGTGTGTTTTAGTGACCCTTAGACATCACTGGATTCCAGAGCGTTTTCACAATTGTGAGTAACAAGTCATCTGCAACCTGGAGCTGACATTAAGACGCTATAGAGGGTACTTTTTCAATCATTGTTCAATTAGGGCCTATGAGATAGCTCAGCAGACTAAGGGCCTGCTTAGGCAAGCACACAGACCGGGGTTCGATCCACAGCACCACATGTCACACTGGTCCCACCCTCGGGGCATGCTGAACTGAGACAGAGTCTAGACATGGTGGCACATGCCTATAATCCCAGCACTGGGGAGGCTGAAAACAGGAGGATCACTATGAGTCCAAGTTGCGTAGTGAGACCCTGTACCAGATACATTAAAAAAAAAAAAATCATTGTACAATTAAGCCAAGCTTTGCTATAATTTCTCTTCAAAACGTGATGGCACAGGAAAAGGGTTAGTGAAAAGAAGGGGTGGTGTCACAGGAGGACATTTTTAGTTGCAGAACTTAAAAAAATTGTATCTATATTCCTTATACTTTTATACAAAGTATGTGTATATATACTTTTCATGATTTTTTTTTTGCATGGAAGATTTTTCTTCCCTCAAATCATCTCTTGAGTGGCACAATTCTTTTCATTCTTAACAGTTAAAATTACTAGCTGAAAAAAGAGCTTGCATTTTCTGTGCCTACCTCGCCGCACTGAAGATTGCCTTTCCCTGTCACTCAGGACAGCTGAGAGCTCGCAGATCTTCGTGAAGAGAGAGATGTTGCCGGCAGATGCAGAGGGACGGCCTGGAATTCTGTGTGATCAAATGTCCCCTGGACAGTGGCAGGGAGTCCTGCCTTACTGAGGGGGGGATTTAACTTACGTTTTGAGTGTGTAATAAAGAAGACTCTTGATTCTACAGATTAAATCGTCTTGATTTCTTCAAAAAAATAATTAGGAACAGGGACAAACGTGCTCCAAAGCAGAAAGGGGAACAGCGCTGTGCATGTGCAGAAGGACAGATGACATTGTGCACCCAGTTTGGCCCTGACAGACAAAATGCGCAGTTGGGAAAAACATTGTTGATTTTTTCATGCATTCCATCAGAGCATGTAAAATGCTTTAAAAACCTGTACTGAGTCTATTGAAAGCAAAATAGAAATTACCAGTTGGTACATGGTAATTGGTGAGTTCTTTTAGGTTCTCCATGGTATTTATAGATAAGAAGGAGTTCACTGACTTGACTTACAAGGTATTTAGAATGAAATTTTAAATTCTATTTTACTGTTATCCTTCATGAGCATGACAGTTACTATGAATGATTAAATGAGTTATTGCAGTTATTACTGCAGAATAATTGCAGTTATTCTTTGAATATCCTTTCAAGATCTACTAACATCACAAGTCATTTTTGCATTTACTCAGCTTTTTTAAGAGCTTCAGTGCAATACAGCTAGGTGATAGAACTCTGGCTCCCCCAAGGATTAACAGCTCTCCAGAGAGGCAAGCTAAGCACGAATACTCTGACATCTTGTGCCACCCTACTTTGGGTAAAGCAGGACCAGATCCTGCCAGGACACTTTGTGCTCTCTCCTGCCCTCTACAGGTGTCTAAATGACTGGCGTTTGGTGTCCTGGTGGCTCCTAGAATTGGAATCGACTGGCGCATTTATTTAGAGGAAGCTATGCTACAAAACCAAGCTCTTGGGACTTTGATTTGGGAAGCCTTCAGGGCAAGGAAAGAGCTCTGGGCAGATGGTGCATCAGGTTAAAAAGCTCCTTCACATAAATCACCCCATTAATATGCTAAGTCATGAAAGGTCAATTACAGAATTGCTTCTTTCTAGCTCCACACCTGTCCTTTTCTGTTGTTTCCTGTCTTTTGAAGCAACTCTGCCATTTTTCTCCACTGAGTTTAAAATTTAAATACAGGAGAAATGATTAAGTATAAAAATATGTGCGTTAAAGGGCCAGCCAAATAGTTCAGCAAATTAGCACAAGGGTCAGGGATTTGATCCCTGGGCCTGCCGTACCAGCCCCGCCCCTGCGCCACACTGAGATGTCAATTGAGACTGGGTGTCATGGCTCCTGCCTGTAATCTCAGCTCTGGGAGGCTGTAAACGGGCAGATCACTATGCATCTGATCTAGTAGTGAGACTCTGGATACCCTGTAGACCATTCCCTAAAATACAAATCATAATAACAGCAGCAACAACAACAATAATAATAATAAATAAAAATAGATACATTATTATTTATCCCAGATTTTGGCACCATGGTTTGGTAATAAGAGCACCAGTTAGTAACTTGGTTTTCAAGTGGCTCACATTGTTGAAGATGGGAGGACTTACGTGCACTCTATCCCTATCCGCTTCCCTGCACACATGGCGAGGAGGACTCCACTGTTCTCCACAACTCTGCTAAAGATTAAATGTGGCCATAGGATTATGGCAAATGGACTCACAGCTTAACTTGGAGTAGGCCTAAGTGAACATAGCCATATCCAGATAGATCTTCTAAGGATGGGAAAGAGGATCTAGTTGCAATTTATTCGTGTAATGGACAAGTGGGTCTCTCTGAAGCAGCTCATTCTAACGTGGAAGAAAGGGACTATGAAATAGAAACAAAAAACTTCTCTGGAGCAAAATAGAAATGCCTAGTCTAATACAGTGAAAAACCTAATGAACCAAACAAAATATAAGGCCAGCTAAATAACTCAATGGACTAAATCACCTGCTTAGGCAGAGCTCGGGCTGGGGTTTGAACCCACTGCGCCATGCCAGCCCCACCCCTGGGGCATGCTAAGATGGTGAATGAGACTGGACACAGTGGCATATGCCTGTAATCACTATGATTCCAGTCTGTGTAGTGAGACCCTGTAGGCCCTGTTGTAAATACATACATATATATCTATATGTATATGTATATCTATATATCTATATATAGATATA
>NW_004524684.1:4908064-4948538 GCF_000260255.1 Octodon degus | reverse complement strand
TCCAACTTGATTCCATCTGTCATCTTTCTCTCTGTTTCTTCTTCTCTTTACTCCAATGTTGTCCTCTCCTCCTCCACATACATATATATCTATATGTATATGTATATCTATATATCTATATATAGATATATAGATATAGATATATCTTGAAATACTATTAGTGTTCTTTCAGTATTTTGCTGAGGCTACATAACAAGAGCAGGGGTTGCTGTGGCTGTTGTTTTGTGGGTTACGTTTGTTTGTTTTTGTAGAGGTAGAAATCTGACCCAAGGTTTTGCACTTGCTAAACAAGTGCCCTATTACTGAGTTATGCCTCTAGCTTGCCAAATTTTCTTTTAATACTCTGTCGTGTTACAAAATATAAAATGTGAATAATTGTTCGTGGAACTTAGTGTAGACATGCACATCCAGGGAACAGTGAACAGAGCCTACCTTTGTCAGGTCAGTGATTTTAAAGGGCCACAAACAGCCTTTGCAGTTACTATGCACAATGGCTGTCACTGGAAATGATAGTCATAAATATGGCACTTCAAAGTCCCCAGTGTAGTGGATTCAAGAGCTGGGCAGAGATCAATGAACGAAGTAGAATGATTACATTGAGTACTAGCTGCAGGAGAGGTGCCTGCTCTATAGGGGTAATATATCAATAACTAAGCATGAGAGAAGATATAAACGTGGCCAGTGGTCAGCACAGGCTTTCTGTACCGAGCCAGACAGCAAATAGTTTAGGTTTCATGGTATGTGTAACTACAGTGTTGTGGGCAGCTTCTGCAGAGACTGGGCTCAGGAGTAAAGGACAGGCAGGACTCAGCTGGATGCCTGCTCTTGGTGTCCCCAGCATACCTTACATGGGTGAATGAGAGGAACATTTGAGAATGCTTTGGGAGCATAAAAATAGTGTTTAAAACTTTGATAGGGTCACTTTATAATTGTAAAGGAATCTTTCTTTAGACGCCAAATACTTTGAATGGAGACATCTAATACATTTTTCCATGATATGTTTCTTTCTGAAAATACTGGGTGGGGCCTGCTGGTTAGCTCAGTTGTTTAAGCGTCTACTTATGCAAATGCAGTCAGGCCCAGGATACCTCGGTTTGATCCCCAGCTCTACATGCCTCACCATACCCACCCTTAAGGCAGCCTGGGCCAGCCCTCCTAGCCCCTCAAAAGAAAAATCCTTCTCTGAAAAGACTGTGAATCCTCACAGCTGTTCCTAACAATGACTGCATGATTCCAAGTTGTATTTGTCCTGGTGATATAAATAAATGCACTGGTCAATGCCAATCTAATGTTTTGCCTTAGTGAATGACCACATCTTTTGACTTTGGTTAAATTCTGGGAGCATAGGAGCTTCAGAACTCCGGAAGCCCCAAGTGTATCTGAAGCAGTGGGATCATGAGTGATTTTATGTAGCAATCATATGGAACTGCACCGTGTACAGGGGAAATAATTTAAGAACCTGTGGGCTGGGTGAGTCATGAGATTTGGGGGCCCATCCATTGCAATGGGATGTGTGTGAGGTGCCCCGGAAAGGCTGTCCATATTCTTAACCCAGTGTCTGTCCACCTTTCCCTCTACAATTGTTGCAGTGTTAATTTGTCATGTTGGGCAAATTTTCTCCTAGGCCAAAAGACAATTTTCAACCACCACAAAAAATAGCAAAATGGAAAGATGCTTGTTACAGTGAAGAATGCCTCCCCAGGGATGTCGAGGAGAGTCACACCGAATACTGCAAAGATGTGACTTGTATCACAACCGCAGGACCACGGGAGCTCCACAGAGAAGCTGTATGCCTGCAAGAGTTTATTGTACTTAAAGCAAAATGTTAACTACAATTAGCAAGCAACATTCTGTGTAATTCTGTGCATTAGAGCAAAATGCATAAGAACTGTGCAGGATGCATAAGGAAGCCGAAATAGACAAATACAAATTAAGTACTGGAACATAATATTTTAGATAGTCACAAAGCAGGAAAGAATAAACAAGAAAGCAGCATCATGTACAATCAGAAAATTAATAACAGAATATATATGACCAAACTCACTAATTGTAAAATTATAGACATTATGTATAACTTTTAATTGATTATATCTCAGAGTTTCAAAAAATAGGACATTTTAACCACAATGGGTGCATTACATTTTAGTAATTAAACCACAATTTATTAAGACAGTATTATGTTGAATTAAAAAAATACACTGCTACAAAACTAAGAAATTGATATATAATAAGATAGGTTAAAAGAAAAAACATGGAAAATATATCGTGAAATTCTTTACAAAAATATGCTGGAGTGGCTAATATTTGAGAATTAAATTTTGAGAGAAGCAAAAAACTAGTGGAAATAAAGATACTACATGGTTAAGAGGGCCATTTGTCATGCAGATCTAATAATATTAAAGTTAATATGAAATGTTTGTACCTAAGAGCAGAGCATTGATGTACAGAAACAATAACTGATTGTACAAAATTTAAATGGACAACGCATGACTTCAGCTGGGGACTTTCACACTCTTTTCCAGGCAGCTGAAAGAGCAGGTAAATAGAAAGTCATAAGGACACTGAAGATGTAAAGAACGTACCAACCACCTTAATTGCCATTTATGGGGCCTCCAGCCATCCCGAGGCATGCGTTTGCTCTTCAGGCACTAATGGCCTCTTCACCTAGAAAGCCCGGGTCTGTGTCAGCAGAGAAACTTCACCAACTTACATGATGGAAGTTACATTACTTATTAATATACAATTTGAAAAAATGGAAGAATCTGCACACCCAAATACTTCCACAGTAAGAATACATTTTGAATTAATTGGCAAAGAATAAGTTTTAAGGGAAATCTAAAAGTATTTGTATTATATACAAAAATAAAAGGAAGACATGCAGATAAAGGGATGCAGAGATAAAAGGAAATCAGTGGCATGAACGTCCATGCTAGAAGGCAGAAATAAAGTGGAACCTCTCCGCTTTCACATTAACAAACAAGATGTAAAGAACAAACAAAACTTAACTCATGCAGAAGGAAGAAGATAGACACAGAAACTGATACATTGAAAACAGAAAACATTGAAGTTTGGGGAACCAAAAACCACTTAATTGAAAACAATAGATGGAAAAACGTGGATGAAGAGTGAGGTGACCCCGTCAGCACCTTCCATGGTAGCTCCAGGCTTGGCAGAAATTAGCTGAGCACGAGAAGCAGACCGCAAGCCAGTCCGCAGCCACTCCACGGACCTGAGCTAAAATACTGCAACGCACGTGTTTTGCTTTTCTAGATGGCATAGGATGTCACTGTCACCATAAATTGACGTACTAGATAGAAACTTAATCAGGCTTATCACACTCCCAAAGGGTGATTTATTCCTCTGAGAGTTTCGGATTTTTTGTTTCTCTTTGTTATGCATCCCTGTGCTCATTTATTGCTTGGTTCGGAGACTGTGATCTAAGTGTCCTTTGTCCTAACAAACACCAAGGTGACAAAGCAAAAAGGAGAAATAAAATCCCCAGCATTTTCTAAATATGTGTTCTACAAATTGGAGAGATTTCCTAGAAATCAATTCCCTAAAAGGTGTTAATTAAAAATAAACAAAATTAACTTCAAGAATTTGTAGATAACTGAAAATCCACTGAACAAACTGAATTCATAGTCTAACATCTGAAAAGTAAGATGCCTGTTTCAGACAGTTATATGACACTTGTAATCCTACCCGATATTTAAACAGCCTGGAGCTGAGCTGGGGCTCAGAGGTAGAGTTACGGCGTGGCGTGCGTGAAGGCCTGGGCTTGGTCCTGGGCACAGCATGAATAAAATAGGGTTAAATAAATAAAATAAACATAGAAGCTGTTAAGATATTTCCTAGTTTGTTTTATGAGGCAATGTTTAACCTGAACGCAAAAGTGGGAAAAACACATAAAGAGGGGGAATAGCCCACGAAAAAGCCCAATATACTTCATGAATATAAAAATATTGAAAAATAAATTATCGATGAAATGAATCTGGAAAGACAGAAAAATATACAACTCTTGATCAATCTTTGTTTATTCCCAGAATGCAAAACTACTTCACCATTAATTATAAATCAGTTATTCAAATCCCTATGACAACAGGATAAACAAACAAAAATGCAAATTATTCTGATAGAAACTAGTGAAATTGAATATTCATGATAATAGTAATTCTGGAAATTAGATACAGAAGAAAATTTTCTCAATCTAAAAGTAAGTATCTACAACGGAAAAAAAAAAAAACCCTTCATTATCATCATAATTACTGGTAGGAAGGCTTGTTTTCCACTTACTGTCAGGGAAAGGCAGCAGAGTCTGTTTTCTTGTTCAACACCAGCTGAGTGGCCCTAGAAAATGGAGGGCAAGGACAAAAAAATCTTGTTTGAAATTAAAAATTACATTTCTTCTATTCCAAGACAGTACGATTATCTTGTAGAAAGTAGAAAGAAATTTGAAAAAATTTGCTGGGATCCATAAATTTAGCAATGTCATACAATATAAAATTAATCTTAAAAACTTTTTATATGTACTAGCAAACTGAAGTGTAAAGACATGTATTTTATAACTAAAATTATAATGATTAATACCATGTACAAAATTGTTACACTGAAAATGGCAACACAAAATAAGTCACAGCAAACGTCAGTAAATGGAGAGGAAACCTCAATAAATGTTTGCTTAAATTAACATACAGACTCTCCGTATACTTTAATCAATATGCTAATTCTCCCTACATTGATCAGTAGATTGTTCACAGTCCTAATTAAAACTTCAGCAAGTATCTTGTAAGTACACTCAAGCTGATGCTAAAGTTTCCTAGAAAAAAGTAGTACATTAAAAAACCAAACCAATACAGTTAAGTAAGGGTGGGTCTGGGGAGATGGCTCAGGGAAATAAGCGCTTCCCTGGCAAGCACAAGGGCCTGAGTTCAATCCCCAGTTCTGCAAAAAAAAAAAAAAGAAAGAAAGAAACAATTAAGTAAGGGATTCACATTCTGTGATCCACACCGCACTATGAACTACAGCCATTGCTGGGCTGCGGGGAGAGGGAAGGCAGCCACAGACAGCAGGAGCAGAAGGGAGCGGCTAATGAAGCCTGCATCAGTACTACCGACTGACTGCTTTGCTCAAAGTATGCTGACAATTCCCTCGAGAAAGTGAATTTTCTAAACAACTATGATGAATAACTCAGCATCCATAGGAATAAACGAATGGGCCTTGACTCACAGCAAAAGAAAATTACTTCAAAATAGTAAATTTAAATTTAAAGCAAAAACTATGACATTTTCAGACAAAGTACAAGAGAAAACTTTCGATTGCCTTGGTTTAGAGAAAGCGCTCCTCGGTGAAGCACGGAAAGTGGGTCCATAAAAGAATGCTGGTCACATGACTTCACTAGCATTTTAGTAAAGTACCCCTGGATTGGGACAAAATTTTCAAACCACATGCCTGACAAAAGACATACCTAGATTGTATCAACAGTTCTTTAAGTTCCATGATAGAAACCAGTGTAAAACAAAATGGATGAAAATCCTTAACTAAACTTTTACAAAAAGTCTATGGAAGTGGCCAGCAAGCAGGTGAAAAGATGGCAGCAAAGTTAATTATTAGACAACTTAGCCACACGAAGGCACCAACATGCACCAGTAGGATGACAATATTAATAACCAGAACTCACAAAAATGATAATGTTCTGCTATGGATATACTTTGTTGGTGGGGATGGAAACGTGATAGAGTTCCTTTATTTATTTACTTATTTATTTATTTGCGTCTTTTTGAGACACGTTTTCCCTATGCAGTTCAGGCTGGCCTTGAACTCATGTTGTGACCTAGGCTGGCACTGAACTTGTAGCAGTGCTCCTGCCTCAGCCTGCTGAAGGGTGGAATTAGAGGTGTGCACCACCACCCACGGCCTAGAGCTCCTCTTGAATCTAGTCGTGGTTTTTAGGGTTCAGGTAAACACAGTAGCCTCATGTACACAGCAATAATACTGTAAGGCATTTGTCGTAATGAATACTGACTCTGAAAAATTTTACACAGATGGCAACATTGTGAAATAACTTTCATTAGAGGTGCTGTTGGTGTTTAGTTAGTAGAGATCAAGGATGCGCTGTACCACCCTACAATGCCCACAGGTGTCCCCCCCCCCAAATTATCCATCAGTGACGTTAGGAAATCCTGCCTTGGAAAATGAAAAGGTTTGCTCACAAAATCAGCATGCAGACGGCAGTGTTGTACATGAAGGATGCAGAGAAGAGACAAGGCAGACACCGTTCACTTGGAGAGTGGATAAACAGGCCCAGTCACATCCATCTAGTGAGGCACTGCTCCGCGAAATCAACAGGAACAAGGACTACTGCCTCATGAAGCACTGTGAGGGAATCCCAAAGCCGTGCCTCTACGTGAGAGATGCTGGTGTCAGGAGACGTACCACGGATGCCGCCATGTATACGACACTCTACTACAGAACATTCCAGGGCTGCTGTACTAAAGAGCAAACAGCGATTGACCACAGAGGGGCAGCACAGGGGCACTTCAGGGTGACAGAAGAGCCCTGGGCCCTGCTTTTGGTGATGATTATTGAAGTTTAGAAATAGGTTGAAACCCACCAAACTATGTAGCAATAAATGTAACATGTTATGTAAATTGAAAAAGTGTTTTTAAAAGCATAGTCATGTTTTCCAACAGCAACAGCAAAAGTGGGATTTTAATATTATGTTTTTAATCACTAAATTTCTTACTGCAAGCGTTGTTTCTGAAGAAGAGCTCAAGTCACAGCACGATGCCAGCGGGCCTCCGAGCTCGGCTTGGCGCGGCGGATCAGCCCGCGAGTTTCCCGAGACAGTTAGGCCTGCCTGAGAGTCAGGGCCTTGTCTGTAGAGCGAAATAGCAATCGCTTCTGGCTACAGGCTTGTTGTCAGGCCCGCGTGAGCATATGCTACGCCTGCACGATTGCCTTCTGGACTACAAGTACACCAGGAAGATTGGCTTACTTCACTGTGAATAACACACAATGCTCGTGTGAGGCATACTTCTTTTAAATAGTAAGAATCTGAAGGGCAAGTCATTGTTTTAATCAAATTTCTCATAAGAATTTTTGGCTGTAATTTAATAAAAATAGTATGTTGGGCATGATGAAATATATCATGCCTTGCAGTTTTTAATGTAATAACTATTTGTACACAGATGAGCTTGTGAAATTCATCAGTGGGCACTCACTTGAGATCTGTATTTGAACTTAAATGCTTTTTTTTTTTTGTGTCAGAACCGGGGATTGAACTCAGATCCTTGCGTTTGCCAGTCAAGCGCTTATCCTACTGAGCCATCTCCCTGGCCCCTTAAATGCTTTTCTATTTGAGTAAATTTATAACTCAAACATCCTCTAAAATGGCCTGATTTATTAAATATAGTATATAAAGCATGATGTATATTACATAGTGTGATATACCCACATGTATTCAGCAGGTATCCCACTGGAAAATATTTGGTCATATTTGGTCATTTCTAGGTTTTTAAGAATGATTTCATCTTTCTTCTGTAAAATTAGTTTTCTCAGTGACTTGGAAGTGTGCATTATTTAATCTTCAACACATTTGATTAATATATTTGATAAATCAAGTCCTCCACTTGTGAAGTTGTTAGATATCAAACATCCTTAGCAGAATTCTCATGAGCTCCAATTAAACATCTGCCTAAAATATTATAAGGAGATCCTGGTGGTAATTAGTGTTTTGCTCACACGGGTGGCACGTGTAATTCACAGCGCTGTGCCCATTCTGTCTCTGTGGAGAATGAACTGGTAACTCTCCCTTGAGAAAGAGCCTCGGGTGGAGCCTCTGCGGGGCCACCTTTGATTCCTGGGTGGCAGCCAGCTGCTGTCACGGGCGCTGCCCGTGGGGAGGTGGCGTCACTATGATCCTGAGTCCTGGCGCAAGTCGGTCCCCCCTTGGAGCCTAACGGCCTGCGTCAGGCAAGCGGAGCTGCAACTCTTTGATTAGGAGAAGGTTTTCGTGGTGTCGTGTGGCGTGCTTTCAAAACTTGCAAGATAAGAATGGAAGCGAAAGCCTTTCTTCACTCTATCCATTCTGTTCTGGAGCCGAAGCCTGTCCACAGCAGGAGCTTACTGTACTCAGATTTCGACCCCTTAACACGGGAGTGCTTAATTGTTTAGTAAATAAACGCCAGGTAGGGGTCATCATAGAGAAGAGATGTGTGTACATGTGCAAATGCTCAGGTGTTTTACTAAAAGGGAAAAAAATCCTCTAAACTTAAAACTTCCTTTTGTTTTGGAAATATGACCATATAATCACATAATGAAAGATTTATTCAAATAAAGCCACAGACCCTTCCATTTGTCCCATTGGGGATGAAATACAATGTCACTGCTGTTGTATGTTACTTAAAGTGAAAGATAGATCAAAACTTCCACAAACAAGTGCTAAACAGCAAGGAAGATATATTAACTGCAGGGGGATTAGTTATTTATTACCCAGAGTAGATGAAAAGTCTCATTTCTTAGGAACAGAATTGCTAGAACTCTTAATTGTTCTGATGCAACTTTTAAATTTACACTGTAGGAGTTATGTAAATTCTGCTGTCTGACATTAATGATTTCGCCTACAGTGGTGGTCCCCACTGCTACTCTTAAATCAGTTACAAGAAAGGAAGAAACCACACGAGTAATCACCTTTCCTCTGTTGGACACATCTACTGTTGCTGATAGTCTCTGTAGCTTTCCAGTATTCCCAGCAGGGATGAGATAGGTTAATCTGGCAATCAAGCAGAAGTATTTTTCAGTTTTGCTTGATTTTCCAAGTGATCATAGGTTAGGGGTGCCCCCAAGAGCCTGCAGGGGCATGTGGGGAAGCACAGGGCCATATATTTACAGCGCAGTTTCAGTTGTTGATGAGATTGATGACCCACTTGGCAATGTGGCGAGGGCAGAGGTATCCTGAGTTACTGCAGTGTGGGGAGCTTGATGCGCTTGCTGGTGCGGGGCCTGTCCTGCCTGACCTTCGCTCAGTGATGCATGTAGAGTGCAAAGCTTTGCACTTCTTAGAAAGCAGGCTCATGCTGGTTGCTACCGACGCAAGCATGGCTAGACTGTACGCATCTCTTGGTTTTAAAGGAAGGTGAAAATGTGAGGAGGAGAGCATTTCCCATGGATTAGTATCCTCTGATCTCTTTCAGCAACTGAACTAATACAAATTCAGGAGACTTTTTTTCAGAGCTCAAAAGAAAAAAATAGTTTATATCTGTGTTTTTCATGCTAAGCAGTTGTGGATACGATATGACCTCTTCAAATATAAGTGAGTTACATGAAATGAGTTCGTGTGTACTAAAACAGTAACTCCTAGGTTTTTCTAGAGTGTTTGAGGCCTCCTTCCTTACACATTCGGACCCTCAAATGTATGTGTATGTTCCAAAGTTTTATATTGAAGCAATCGATTATGAATCAAAGGTGTAAGTGACTGCAAAAATAAATAACACAAGGGCATTTAATTCTCCCATGATACGTAATTGCTTAGAATTTTTAATTTTATTTTAAAATTAAAATACATTGGACAGGAGAGATAATGCTTTGGGAGGTAGATACGAAGTGCATAGTTTAGATAATGCGATAGTATTTTGAATATCACAAATTCGTCAGAATAGTGGATTTGGATAATATTTGTAAAGTCAAGATTTGTCCTCTCAATTTTTTAATTTTTCTATTTGAATTATACAATGAAGATTATTAGAGATTGTTGCAGGACTTTTATTGAATATACTTTGTCAGATAAGTTTAAAGGATATTTGACAATGACCCGCTCGGGAATCTGTCATGCTGATTTTTCTCAGTTTATACCACAAAGCAGATTTGGTGCGGTGGCCACGCGGGGTTTGCGCACGGAGCAAAGCGCCTAGCGCTGCCAAGAGTTGGTGGCTGCGGTGTGGCCCCTGTTCCAAAGTGGGGAGGTGAGTGGAAGGAAGAAGGGAAGTCCCTCCTCTGGGCGGCGAGCCTCTTCACCCGAGATTCCTTTCTGTTGTTGTTTTTCTTTTTCTTTTTTCTTATTTATTGGTGTATGTGTGGCGTGGAGGGGGGTGAGTTTTGCTGTGCACAGAGGATTTTGAACTTGTGACACCACTGGTCTAGATGTTCCCGCGCAAATCCACTCTGGCCAAGCAGCTCCAAACCTCAGCACACTGGCAAAGGCTGGAGACTCCCTGGAAGCCAACTGAAGTGAAGAAACGTGTGTCCCGGCATCCAGGCCTTGGCCCATTTCTCAGGGGCAGGCCACCCAGTGGTGCCTGTCTGACGAAGGATTTCCAGCTCTGTGTAGCTGTCCTTACACGTTACTACCTTTGTTCCTCGCCGCCCCCAAGATTAAGGTAGATCACTCTGACTAAGGTTATTGCTCATGAAGTCTGACTAAAAGGTTCTGTTTTCACCGATGAAATGTTTTTGAGGGTTGGAACACGACAAAGGCCTCCTGGCTTGAGATCTTCACGTTGAGTCATGTCTCCAAACTGACATTTAGACCAGGTACTCAGATTCTGTGTGAGTTGTTCCCTGGCGGCCAATCCATTGTAAAGCCTTGCGTATGCAAAGATCCAATTTGTTCAGTATGTTAAGTATAAATTGTGTAGGTAATTCTAGTGGACTTTTTGACATTATTTTTAATTGAGAAGAAAGTTTTGGAAACTCATGATAAATTTGTAGTTATAGGAAAAATAATAAGTGAAAAAAACAATAATTAAAAACATTAACAATCGGGCCTCGTGGCACACAACAGGAATCCCACCTAGCATCCGCGAAGCTGAGGCTCACAAGTTCATCCCAGCCGGGGCTACACAGAGGGACCCTTTCTCAACAGCCAAGCAAAACCAAAAATTAGCTCAAGACACGCACGGTTGATGTGAGCTTATTTCTCACCAATACAGCATTGGTGACTACCATGCCATATTGTGCAGAATCCTGGGGTCTCCCTCGGGGATGCCAAGCAGCTCTGAGGGTTAGATGATGCAAAAAGCAAAGACGAAGCCTAACAAAGGGGTGATAAGCAGTCAATTAGAATTATGAGATGACGTGTTAATGATAATAAAGAATTAGCATTTATTTCCAGATATAAGAAACACAGAAATAGAAAAATGATTACTGTGTTCAGTGGTTGAAATGAAGTACCTGAAGCCAGTTTGTTGCGTAGTCCAATAATTTCACTAATGTTAAGCAAAGGATGATAAACATTTGCATAGTGCTCTAATCTTTTGTGCTAGCCAGGAGATAAATAGTGAAAGGATCAAAATATTGTCACATGGGAGCTGTGCTTCTAAGAACACAGGAGTCTGTCTTTCCCTGACCTTCCTTGTCCGCTCTCAGGTTTTATGTTGGTGTAGACTTTAGGGGACCACACAGCTCCTCATATCAGATGTGTGCTTTGCTGTCTTCGATGTTTTTCTTTTCTCGATTGTACACCATTCATCGTCCTGACTTTTCTTCATTATCCTTGTTTTCTCCCTCTGTCATTTTGACTTAGTTACCCAAGCATGTCTTGCCTGCTGTCCTTTGGGGGTGATATGGAATATTTGACTTTTAAGGAACAAATGAGTAACTTTTAAATGAAATGTAACTAATAGTAGAATAGTTCTCTGTTTGCTTCCCAGGGCAGCTATTCAATAGTGGTTATTCATTAACAAGTCCTTCTCTAGTGTAAAGCCTCAGCAAGGCCCATTCAGAATGTGGCCTTTGTCTCCCCTCTTCCTTTTATCTTGGCCTGCTCCCGATGTCCCCAGGCCTGGAGCAGTCAGTCTGCTCTTGTGTGTCACACGACTACAATTACCTCCACATTTTGCTGGTAAGGTCATCACTCACTGTGTCCTTCATGCGGGGGCTGAAGTTAGTGGATGTGCTTTCCTGCCAGCTCAGCACTGAAGTCAGAGTTATAATGCAAGGCCGACGAATTCCCAGACTCAGAGACCATCCTACTGGAAGCTCCACACTCAAAGGCTGACCACGTGCATACTGCTTTTGAGAACATATAGAACTGGAGACAAGCAAACAAGCAAAAAAAAAAAAAAAAAAAAAAAGCAAACTCAAAACACTCATTAAAATGAAAAGCAGTGCATCAGTTTGCTGTGGTGGATCTAGAGGCCATTAGCAGTGGACTCAACTACAAAGGAACACTTTTCACAGAAGACTTTAAAAAGTGTGTGGATTCAGGGCTGGCCAGATAGCTCAGTGGACTAAAGCACTTGCTTTGGCAGGTGCATGGACCAAGGTTCAATCCCTGGCATGCCGTGCTGGCCCCACTCCCAGGTGCACTGAGATGGCAACTGAGACTGGGTGTGGTAGCACATACCTGTAATCCCAGCACTGGAAGGCTAAAAACAGGAGGATCATTAGAAGTCTGATCTGTGTGGTGAGGCCCTGTAGACCCTGTACTAAAAATACAAAAAAAAAAGTGTGTGGATGACACTAAGTTAGAGTTTGAAGTTGTAAGCACTATGAGCACAGAAAACACTCAGAACTTTTGTACAAATATACTATCTTTTTTAAGTCATCAAAATAACCCTGGAACAACAGAATCATTTGGAAGAAAAAAGAAATTAAAGCAGAGAAGTTCTCCTGCATTTTGCTTTTACACCCATCATATGTCCTCTAAAAATTCATAGGCTAATATCTTACCCTCCTATCCTACAGATTGTGGCCTTACTTAAAAACATATAATTGAAGACGGGCTGAAGTTCTTAGGTAACACAGTGAGGTCACAAGGATAGTTGCTAATCCTGAGCAGTGGGCGTCCATATGAAAAAGGAAGTTTGGACACAACCCCAAGAGACACAGAAGGAGGACTTGATCAGCAAGCCCAGGAGAGAGGCGAGAGGACTGCGTGAGATTCCTCTCTCTCATGTTTCTGAGAAAAGCTAACCCTGAGACAGCTTGATGGAAGATGCCACTCGTCCCCAGAGCTGCTGGACAGCAAATGCCTGTTGGTCAAGCCCTTCTGCCTATGCTGCTTTGCTGTAGCAGATCTAGAAAGTTAATATGCTTTTGCTATCCAGAGATATGGTTGATAAACTTTTGTTATAGACTTCATTCCATGGCCTACTTTGCTTATTGGATACTATGTTTCTTTTTTCCCCCTTTTTTTTACATAACAGTAAGTGTTGAACAAGTCATTTTAGGCTGTGGCCACAAGCATGCCCTTCCTTGTAGTCTACGTACTTTTCCACCTAGACATGATATTCAGGTGGTAGCACTAAGTTTAATGTCAGCACTTCGCAGTCCCCTTTGGGGCTCTGATGTACATATTTGCCCCAATTCTGGACAGACCTAAAACATTACCAGATAGAGTGGATGGGGCTGCCATGGGCCACAAATCCTCTGCATTTGGTATTCCATTCAAGCAGACTGCTACCTGGTCCAGGCTCCAGGGTGCTGCAAGGGGCACATAGCTCTGGGACTGGGGCACAGGATTTTCTTTCTCACAACAGCAGCGTGTTTGGGGCGCCATTTCCTGAGTCCTGGTTCCCACACACCCAGGCAACACTGGTGCTACCGAGCCAGACACTTGGTCGCCCTTTGCTTAGGAGGGAGATGCTCTCTTAGTTTCCCAAGGATATTTATGAAGAAATACTGTTTAAAAGATAGCCAGCAGCATCGGCTGGATGGCATCTACAGGTGTGTTCTGACAATGGTAGCAGAAGGTGAAGAAACTCAGCTGCCCACTTGTGCTGGCCCAGACTTCTTTCAGCAGTCAATAAAAAAATACATTTAAAGCATCACTTTTCCTGTGTGGTTAAATCATTGTACTAACAGTTGTGCAAAGGCATTAAAGCTCAGAGACAGTGATCTAGGACAAGGTCCCTAGCGCTTGTCTGCTACTTTAGCAGTCCTGAGAGAGTCAGAGCTAGGTCTCAGAACTGATGTCAACTTCTGCATGTCTATATACAAATCATACATTCTAATTAAGGGTTCTTCAGTAACAATTAAATAACATAAGTGAAAAACCAACAAAAAAGATCACTCCTATTGACTAGGTACTAAATCAATCTGAATATCAACATAACCTTAGAATTTTAGTGAAATCTAGTAGTTATATTGTCTTATAAAGGAATTATTACCTTAATGAAATTAAACTATATGATGATAGATAAAAGGTGAAACAATATCGTGAAATGTTTTGTAAGGACAGCTGTGGAGGACAAAAACGTCAGTAGCATTGTTTGTAATGCTGAACCTGCACAATCCCAGCTACCAAGGAAGTGGAGGCAAGAAAACTGCAAGATTTGGGCCCAGCCAGGATCATGTAACAAGACCCTTCTCAGAACGAACAGTAGGAAGGACTGGGGCTATAGATCAATGGTAGAAGAGGGAACTTCAGTTCACAGTGCTGGATAAGAAATTTATTGATAGTTAATCACATCAGAAGTCCCTAAGAAATGTAAAAATGAGTACAGATAGCAGCTCAGATGAAGAACTCTCCAAGCTCAGTGATTAAAGTCACAACAGAGGGAGAGATCCAAAACTTCCCCAAGAAAACACTAGATGGATATTATTTTCTTTTTGGGTGGTTACCATGGTAACACTTTCTTTGATTGCCCAGGCTTATTACCCTATGAAGGCCTGCTGAAGAGTATTTACCCTAAAACTGATACATGAAAAAATGTTGACCATCAGGGACCATTAGAAAAATGCAATTTAAAACAATACTGAGGGAACTAGCGAGATACTTCAGTAGACTAAGTGCCTACTTAGGCAAGTGCACGGACCAGGATGTGACCCCTGGTTTGGTATGTGGTGCTGCCCCCTCCCCCAAGCATGCTGAGCCAGCCACTCAGACTAGGTGTGGGGTGCTGACCTGTAATCCCAGCACAGGGGAGGTTGAAAACAGGAGGATCACTATGAGTGCGAGCTGCATAGTGAGACCCTGTACCAGATAAAATAAATAAATGAATAAATAAATAAAAGAAATATACAGTACTGCAATTCCATTGTGCTCAAGAAAGAATGGCCCCCATCAGCGCATAAAATAATAAATGCTGGCAAAGCTATAGGGAAACAGGGTCCATTTACCTTGTTGGTGAGAATGCAAACTCATGCAACCGCTGCAGAGATCAGCATGGAGATTTCTCAAACTGCTACAGTTAGATTTGCATTCAACCCAGATATCCTCTTCTAGGTATCTTCCTAAAAGAATTAAAGATATCACGTTACAATGATACACACACACACACACACACACACACACACACACACACACCCCACACACGTTTATAGCAGCACAATGCACAATAACTAAGTATTTGAAATGAAATGTATATCTAATAGCAGATGAACAGATAAAGGATACCTCATACTCCTCTGCCATAAGGATAGATAAATTTTAGAGATTTGTAGGGAAAAAAACAAACCTCGAGACCATAATAGTCAGTGAAATGAATTAAACACAGGAGCTTAAATACAACGTGGTTGCTGTCGTGCCAGAAACTCATAGCATAAATAAGTGAACAGTGAAAGAAAAGGCAAGTAATAGGAATAGGAAGGAGGAGCTTATGAAAATGAGGGAGAGGGGAGGACAAATGGAGAGAACGGAGATGGTCAGGGACACACCCGACTCCTTGTAGACAGCAAACACGTGCTAAAAACAAGCCTGAAAAGGCCAGAGCTGTGCTCCTGCCCCCTACGCAGGGCAGCCAGGCATGGGACGGAGCCGGCTGAGCACTGTGTTCTGCCGTCGGGTTGCGCAGCTCTGACTGTGACTCTACACTGTCTGAAGGTCTGTGAATCCTTTAGAACGCCGTGGTGGCAACAGAAATAGCCAGAGTTCCCTGGCCACCATGGCAGCTGCATTGAATTCCAGTGGCTCAGCAGGGCTTGGTCAGTCCTCCTGGCACGAGGGACCATCTCTACCCAGACTGAGCACACAAGCGGCCGAGCGCTTGGCAGTCTCGACTTCTTTCCATCCCACTATTTTGTTCCAACCCAGTTTGGCAGACTTCTGGCTAGATTTAGAAGGGACCGGATACATTTCCAATCAGCTGCTTCTCTGTCACATTAAAGAGATATGGTGTCTCCTCTTTGCAATTAATAATTTTGCTTAATTACATAATTGGTACATTTAGTATAATTCTAACACACTCATTTATAATCATCAATTAAAAAACTGTACCCAATATTTTATAAAAGCTAGTGTATATACCAACATTAGAAATTATGAAGCCCCTTAAAAATTACACAGCATAATATAAAATGCATAAGATGTTAAGAGAAAAGTATTTGAACTTTTTAATCCAAAAACCTGAAAAATTTGTACTTCTAAGTTTTTTTAAGAAATACTTTAAAAATTGCTGCTAATAAAATTTCCTGTGGCAAGGAAAGTAGATCACTCATCTGGACTTATGAATGCGTTGTAAGAATATACTCATATTCATATATATATATATGATTTTTTGACTATTTTATTTTTAAGACTTAAGTGACAACTATATGCATGCCATTAAAAACACAGACAATAAATTACAAGAAGATAAGTATGTATTTTCAATATTTTTCCAACTTTAGTACAAATGAGGGCTATTGTTCTCATTTCAAATAATGGCCAAGAAATATAAAATGTGTTGTCACTTTTGCATGATTAATGTAGGTCAGTGTAGAAGTAGATTTTTTAATACACATAGGGATGTAATAATGAATAAATAGACATCTTTACAATAGCCCATTTGATTTCATGGTCTCACTTTTGGAATCCCTTTTCCTTGAATTCTATCCTCGATCATTTGAGGTTCGAAAAGTCTGTGATCCCAAGAAGTGGTGGGAAAGTAAATCTTACTGGTGTGACTTGATAACCTTGGGATGGCCTCAGGGACTGGTGAAGCCCAATTGTCGTGTATCTGGGTGGGTTGTGCCTCCGTGGGCGTGGCCTTCATGGGGCACAGCCTCTGTGGGACGTGGCCACCGCAGGGCATGGCTGCCCAATCCCTGGTCCCTTCTTCCCTGGGACTCTTCCCTGCTCTGTTCCACGGCTGCCTTTAAGTGAGCAGCTTTGTTCTTCCACATCCTCTGCCATGCGTGGCCGTCCTTCAGCCAGCAGTTCGGGGACTGAACCTCCTGAAACCATGAGCCGAATCAACACTCTGCTCCTTAAATTTTGGGTTTTGGGTGTTCTATCATAATTATAGGAAAGCTGATCAGCACAAATGATAGCCACTGCTTGGGATCAGAGACAGTTTATAATTCAGGAACTGAGTAAGAATGTTTATCTCACAAGTTACTTAGTAATTTTGAAATTTATAATATGTATTGATTGGTTACTTTATTATTTATGCTTTGTTTCGCTTGAACACAGCATGTTGCCATGCAGTTCAGGCTGGCCTTGAACTCATTAGGCACCCCAGGCTGGCTTCTGACTAATGATAATTCTTCTGCCTCAGACTCCTGCATTACTTAATGATTTTATGTTGAATGATAGTGGCAAGGTCATCTTTACTGTGTGATATTGACCTTGGGTTATAATTGTGGAAAACAGAAAAAGGGGACCAAGCAAACTTACTAGAGTGTATCAGTATTTTACAAGAGGAAAGTGCTTTCTTTCTCAAATCATAGGAAGATGGAAAAAGCCAGAGTGATTCTATGATCACATTAATGCCTTGCCCTTCCATGGAAGGATTTCAAACTCCCAGGAAATGATGCAGTCACTGATATACATTGACATTCACCAATTTGATCATAAACTAATGTTAACTTAGAGGAGACTCAAGGGAAAAGCACCAAGGTCTTTGCTTCTAGGAAGTATAGAACTCAGAGAAACAAATAACTGTGTCCATGCACAGCTGGGGAGCCACCTAAGTGGGGCTGGGGCCAACATTTAGAGGGTGTGGATACAAGGGCTAACACACTGATGTAGCAGCAGCTTGGGCTGGGACCAGTCCAACTTCCTGGAGGAGCCGGGCCAAGTAGTGGTTCAACTCTGAACAAAGTGGAGATGCTGTGAGCCTGGGGTCCTCATCTGTGGCCAGGGAACTCGGGGTATGTAATGTCAGTTGTGTGCTGCTCTCCAAGCCTGTGAGCCCATGTTCTCAGGATAAGCCTATCGGAGTGGAAATTGCAAGTTAGCAAAGGGAAAGCAGTCACCTTTTGTAAAAGGCGAGTACAACGTTTACTAGGGAAACATTTGCTCCACATTTTTGATGAGACTGGTCTCCAGGGAGACATGAGGAAATGGACTTGACATTGTACAGTGTTGGCTGGCCAGGCCTGCCCAAGCGAGTCTGTGGATTTCGAGTTGTCATAGTCACACAATTGTGTCATGTTAGCTGCCTCTAATTGACCATTTCTTCTATGCCAAGAATCCTGGGTGTTTTCTTCTTGACCTCTACTACCACAACTGAGATCATTATGCTTATTGTATGGAAGAGAAAGCAGAGGCTTAGGGAATTTAGCATGAAGAGAACGGCAGTACTAGGCTTCACTAACAGCCCCAAACAGTCCTGGTGTACTTTCCTTTCCGTTCTGGATAACACAGTGCTCACTAACATTTAGCAAGAGCTGATTAAGGGGCTGTTCAGAGAATTGTGCAGATATTGAATTCAGCTTATGCTGAAGTACTCTCCTGACAGATGCACAGTTTATCCCTGTTTTATGCATGTGGGATGTGAGAAACAGAAAGTTTAAGTAACTTGTGGGAAATTATGCAGCTAGTGGGAGTACAATTGGATTACACCGCAGCATGAATTGTCCCCCACCCACATACAATAAGGGTCCGTGACAGCTATTAATTGTATTATTATGGGGAAGCAGTGACTGACTGGGATATGTCTCAGTTATTTCTTAAATGCTGTGAAAAATAAAATAGCACACAGTAACCATTCTAAACAAATATTAACTGGATAGCCGTATCTACTCATAGGCAAAGGAATTTCATCCTCTGATACATATGGGAAAACTTAATGCATTTTCTTATGAGCCTGATATTATACCTAATAAGCAAGGAAGATTTCAGTTTCAGTTTCTCCATGGCTGAGGGTTATAGTGGAACTCAAATTTAACTTCAATAATACTTAAAGTAGCAGGGGACATATTTTGGAAATAATTTGAATTCTATGCAGATATTGTTCTCCCATATATAATCCATCAAAGAAAATTATTCCCTCCCCTCTTAGTACATACAAAGGTCAAAGAGCATTTGCAAAGTTTTCGTATGAGAATAAAATAAGAACAATGAAAACTTTGGGTCCTGCCTTCACAGCTAGTTTGTCCTAAAGATGAATCAACCTGGAAGGAAAGATAGTGTGCACCAGTAGTGGAAATGTGAACTTTCTCTTGAAGAGTGAAGATGCTGCAGAGCTCGGCAGGGCCCATCCCCGGAGGACTCCCCTCTTTATTCAGGACCATAAAGCAGAACAATTGCTTCCTTCCCACATCCCACTCCACATGCCACTATGCTGATATCCTCTCTGGCTTTTATTAAAAACACTACCATAGTTATGTTGTAATGTTGTGGTAGATAAAAAGTTATGCAAGTATTTAGGAACCTAAGTCTAAATTTTTCTTTTTAGTATCAAGTCACGAAGAAACTTCTCAAGAGAGCTTCCTCCTGAGAGTTTAGCGATTCAAGTGAAGAAATGCGTGGTTGAAGCAAGTAATCATAGCAAACACATGGCTGAAAAAATTAAATAGAGAAAAGGGGCCAAGTGTGGTGGCACACATCTGCCATTTCAGCAGTCAGGAAGCTGAGGCAGGAGGATCACCGTGAGTTTGAGATGAGCCTGAGTTACTGTGAGACCCTGTCTCAAAAAACATAAACACACACACACACACACACACACACACACACACACACACACAATGCAACACAGTAAAGGAAGGAAGGGGAAGAGAAAGTTGTTAGTGCTTAGATCTCAAATGCCCCTCACAGTACCACGTGACGGGAAGGCTTTGCACTGAGGGGCCCTGTGCTCGTACGTGGATTCCTCTATGGAAGAGCTCCTGGCAAGTATGTGCTTCAAGGTTGAGGCCTGGCTGGAGCTGGTCGCAGGGTGACCCAGAAGAGCGTCGGGTTGATCCCAGGCCTCCTTTATCTCCCTGCTTCCTGGCCGTCCCGGGATGAGCAGCATTACTAGCCCTTCCCTTTCTGCCGTGCAGCACAGGTATCTTGGACCAATCCCCCGAAAGCCACGATTTGAACTAAGCCCCGCCCCCTTTAAGGCTGAGCCTCTGGCGCTGCGCCACCACGGGCAACGCTGACCAACCCACAAGGAAAAGGCTTGTTCATGCTCCTTTGTAAATAGAGCCTGACCCAGAAAAGGTGTTAATTTTAATTTCCTAAAAGAAAAGTTCTAGATCATAATTTGGCAAATTATCCTATAAAGGGCTGATCGCCAAATGGTTTAGGCTCTAAGTGCTGTAAAATCTCTCCTGCATCTATTCGACTTTACCACGACAATGAAAGAACATCACAGACAGAAGGAGGTCAAGCAGATGTGGTTGCATTCTAATAAAACTTTCCTGATCAAGACAGATAGACAGCCAACTTGGCCATCAGCTCCTGCTACAATTCATAACTCTAATCTTAGGTCCTAGTATTTTTGATGGAACTTTCCACCTTAAGGGAAGTAGTCCCTACCTGTGCTGTGTAACGGACTAGCCTCAAGTACCAAAGGTTATCAGGCATTTGAGATATGGCTACTTGGAAGGAACAACTGAGTTTAATATTTTATCTAATTTTAATTGTGCTCCACTCCCAGAGAAAGGCGTTTTGACATACTAACTAATCATTGTATGTATCTTTATCAAACACAAGCTGTAGTCAATGAAAATCATGTTAACCAGCTTTGATGCATCTGCATGTTAATGATTTTAAAAATAATTTAATACACCAGCTACATAACTGAAATAAACAGATCAACTATTGTTTATCAGATACAGCCAAAACTCTAAGTTCTAAAATACACTGAAGAAGGGCCAGGAAGATAGCTCAGTAGAATAAACACTTGCCCCCTGAGTTCAATCCCTGGTACCAGGAAAAAAAAAAAATTGTAGGGCTGGCCAGATAGCTCAGCAGATTAAAGTGTCTGAAAGCAGGCTCAGGGTCTGGGAGTTCAATCCCCTGGTCTGCCGTGCCAGTCCCACCTCTGGAGTGCACCGAGATACCATTAAGACTGGGCGTGGTAGAGCACGGCCATAATCCCAGCACTTGGGAGGCTGTAAACAGGAAAATCACTGTGAGTCTGATCTAGTAATGAGACCCTGTCGACCCCTCCCCGAAATACAGAGAAAAAATACATTGAAAATTTTTATGAACAAATATTTGGAGGAGGGATTTTAAGGCTGCCAGTAGATCTCCGCGAGGGCATGTGAGTGGGGCTCCTTTCAAAAGCACGGGTGCTCTCGCAAAAAGAGAAAAAGATAGCAGAGCTTTTGCCATAACTTAGGAGAATTCACTTCTCGTGTTTAATCCACTCAGTGTGGGACATTTTGTGACAGCGGAGCATGTTAATGCAGGTTTTTATATTTACACAACCATTATCCTGGATTTTGTTAGGAACACGCTTGCTGTGTGTATGTGTCTTACCACAGAAACTAACTTTTTCCTGTCTCTCTTGCGATCCTCTGATCATACGATGTAGAGTGTACTGACTTAAGGTATTTAAAGATCAGCATCCTTATTCCCTTCTGTTCAGTGATGGGAACTCTGGTCTTAGCGTATTTGTCCTCCTCACCCACTTTATATGCTGGAATCGAGTCTCCAGCGGTATTCACAGTTGGCCCTAAGGGGAGGCTAGGCCGTGAGGGGGGTCCTCATGAATCATAGTAATGCCTTTATAAGGGACTTCAGAGAAAATGGTTTCCCTGCTTTATAAGGTGAAGACGCGGCAGGATGGTTGAGAATAAACCTGGGCTTCCCTGGACACTGATTAGACCATCTCTGGGCCTGCCCAGCTTCCTGAACTGCCAACGGTGAGTCTTGGGGTTCATCAGCCATTGTGCTCACAGGGCTTCACTTAGAAGCTTCAACTGAGTAGCTGAGAGCTGTCAACAAGAGCAAACATTGCTCAAGGACCTTAACCCCCTCCTCCGAGGAAGAGGGCAGGGCATTGCTACATTTGCGCAGCATAGTTACACGTGCTATGTTAAGAAAAAAGATGTTGCAGGTGATTTTCTTTGGAGACTGCCTACAGCTGTAAGGAGATGCCTATGGGTATCTGCGTACTCGAAAAAGAGTGCATAAGAGATAGAAAAGTTGTCAACTTGACTGGGTCACGCCTGCCCAGATATGTGGCCAGGACTCTGGGTGCTTTCCCTTTGAGCAGTTCTGGGTAGCGTGACAGCTCCGCTGGTGGGCTGAGGAAAACAGGCTGCTCCCCTTGTGTACAGAGGCTGGAGAACAGAACAACAGTGCAGACGCTGTGGGAGCAACAGGACTCTTGTATACTGCACACCTGGGAACTCAATGTCAGCAGCATCTGGATTGTGAGCAGGACAATTTAGGTGACCTTTGGCTCTCCTGGTTCTCAGGCTTTGGGACTCAGACTGCAACGGCATCTCAGCTTCCCTGGCCTCCATGTGCTCATCCAGCCTTCAGGACCTGGGACTTTCTAGCCTTGTTCTCTCTCTCTCTCTCTCTCTCTCTCTCTCTCTCCCTCCCTCCCTCCCTCCCTCCCTCTCTCTTCATACATTGCCTATGATTTTCTGGATAGCCCAGAACAAGGAATTGAACTCCAGCCCTTGTGCTTGCCAGGCAAATGCTTATTCTACTGAGCCATCTCCCTGGCCCCAGCTCTGAATATTTCTAACACTTATGTTTGTAACTATTTGGAGAATTAACCATTTAGCAAGTTCTATAGGAAACACCTGTTATTCTCCAGGCATTTGCTAGTTTCTGTATCTATACATAAAACAGCAGTACCATGAGCTTTTACTAGAATATTTGCCTGATGACCTCAGGGAAGTGGGATTAAGCTCTACAGTCAGGAAATGGGTGAAACGACTTCTTCCCTCTCTGTGCTTCGTGTTTCCAGCCCATGGAGGAGACGGAGAGTTTGGGGCTTCTGTGTGTCCCCTCAGATGGAGCAGAGCTGCTTGAAGGCCTGAGACGCCACCCAGCTTCCAGATGAGGAAGATGCAGCGGAGCCACTTATGCTGACCAGCACAGGAATTAGGAATGATAATTTCTATTAAAAAATTAGACAGCTGTTTTTGGTAGAGAGAAGGAGATATTGCCTCAGTGTTTGAGGGACAATAGAAGACATAGTCTTGCAGACAAGGGGGCACAAAACTGTCACGCTCCCTGAAGAGACTCAGGGTGTACCTGCCTCCAGGCCCAGAGCCCCACTATCAACCAGTGAGACACTCTGTGAGAAAGACCCCAGCGCTGCGTTTCCGACGCCCCCAGCTCATTTGCGTCTGATGGCGTCTTCAGACCCATCTCCTTTCCTGTCCCTGATGCCCCTGCTTGTCTGGCAGGACCTGGTCAGCGGGCGAGGGTTCCAAAGACGTGGTCTCTCCCCACCTATTGCTCAGCCCGTTTCTCTCAGGTCCTGCACCGCGACACAGCGTTTCTGCAGGCGGTTAGTCGTGACCAGCCTCTTCCGAGCTGGAGGAGAAGCACCAGCTTGGCTGGGTCGGGGTTCTTGCCCGGCCTCGCTCACCCCCGGCGTCGGGCTGCCCAGAGCTGCCCTCAGCCAGAGCTGCCCGGTGCCGCTGCTCCCGCCTGCAGTTTCTTGTTTCTCCTGGAGTTTTGCACCTTGAGAGGGTGAACATGATCGTGTTTCTCTTCCTAGGGATTTCAGCCGGAATATTACTTACTGTACAGGAACTCAATGTACTGCAGTCAGATGGAGAGGGGCCTGAACCCGCCCCTTCACTTCCACAGCCTACTTCACATCTTCGTTGAATTTACTGAATCTTTTCTCAAAGAAAGTTCTGCTGGGTAGCACGGTGCGAATGTGGGCAAGCGCTCACCAAGCCGGTGATGTGTCTTTTGGGTAAAAATAAATTAGTCAGCTCCCCACCCAGGAAATTAAAAGATAGAAAGCGTTTGAATGAGAGAGGACTGCATGCAAATGAGCATTTCTGTCTTTGCTAATTTGGTCTGTGGAAAGTTGACATCATCTGGGCTCTGAAACGGGGTGCAGTTTCTTACTGGTGGGAACAACCCAGTCCCCCCGCAGTCCGCATGTGGGCCGGTGGAGAGCTTTTCTGTGAGCTTTGCCATCGGTGTGTCCAGCGAGGGAGCTGCCGCTAGTGGGTGCATGACGCGAGGTGTCTGCGCACGTCCCGGGATACTGTGGCCGGCCCTGCCGGGCTGCACCGCAGGGCTCTTCGGCCCCCAAAGCTCCTTCTGCACAAATGAACCAATCCGGGGCCAGGGACATAGCTCAGGGGTATAAGCACCAGTTTCGGCAAGCTTAGGCAAGTGCAGAGCCTGCGGTTGGATCCCAAGCACCACATGCTGCGCGGGCCGCACCCCCAGGAAGGACTGAGCTGGCCAGAGTCCGGGCGTGTGGCGCACCCCTGTATTCCAAGTGCTTAGAAGGCTGAAAACGGGAGGATAGCTGTGAGTCTGAGCTGCGTGGTGAGACCCTGCAAGAACCAAATCTATTAAAAAAGAAGAAAAAAGAAAGAAAAGAAAACAGTAAAAAAGTAAAAAAAAAAACCAAAAAACAAAAAAAACAAAAAACAAAAAAGAACTCTTGCAGAGCAAAAGAAAAAAAAAGGCACGAAACACAGAGCTTCACACCATTCACCATTCACCATTCACCACTTACCAAACCCGAGGCGAAGTGCCGGAAGTCCAGCCCTGCAGCCCTGTTGTAGGCAGGAGAAACGGGAAGTAACCTGTTTTCTCTTTCTCTTTATTGGGCTATGCAGGTTTCATTTCTAATGTTCCTTATCTGTCGACCCTATTGATTTCTCCACAGTTAGATTTTTTATCTTACTCACAGTTTGTCATCCTCATAAATCAATATTGCCCTGTTTGTCCCTGCCAGAACTGCGCCCTCAAAGGTTCTTAGCCATCCACCCTAGAGACCTCGGGCCACTTGTTGGGAGACCTGGGCAAAGCGACTAAGGACCCGCAGAAGAGTCACTGATAAGTTTTTATCGGTCTGGTGCTCGTTCCTAGCCCAATCAGGGAAAGCCCAGATGTTGTACAAGTGTTGAAGCTCCCACTCACTGTTTCAGCGACTGTGATGTTGGTGAACACGAAAACACAGACACTACGGGAGGCCTGGGACCTGCTCCTCAGCAGCGGAGCAGCCCGCGCGCCCCAGGCTTCAGGGGAGGGGGCTACAGGGCGAGGAGCTTGTCTCAGTCAAACGCAGTTCTAAAGGTGCAATTTTTTTGTAATAAATTCTCGTGCAAATACAGCACCCATATCAGAGCCGGAGCCCTGGAAATAGATTTGTTCATCTGAAAGAAAAATGAATGATATTGTGAACAAAACTATGAAGAAGTTACTGTGCTGAAATACAATTTAGTTATTTAAGCCTTTTTGCTACATAAACTACTTTGTTTGGAAGATACATGTTGGAATATAGAGAACTCAGCTAAGGTCAGCCTCACCCTGGATAAAGGTATGCATACTAAGTAGGTATTACTTCCAACAATAGTTTTCCAAATCAACATATTAAATACAGGACAAGAGAAAAGTTTCTTTAATTTAGATGCTGCCCAAGAGGACATAAGTTCTTTCAGTTCTATATATAAATCTCAGACTTACTTGATGGACTATGTTTATAATCTCTATATATTTTTACCACAAAAACTGTAACGTAATCCAACTGTTGACTCTAAATACAGCACATGTGGATTATGGAACCAACACATTTTTTTGGCAACAGCACTTTTAGCTTTGTCATCGCATAGGAATCCAAGCAGCTGCTCCTACGTACTTCTCCAAAATTTTTTTATAAATAAAATGCATATATGTTGAAATGCTTTAACAGGGGCTCTAGGAAAAGGTCAACATGCTGTGAAATATTTATTTATAATAAATTCAAACAGTGCTTTCTCTTTATGGAAATAAACTTATTTTAGAAAAGACCTCATGGATGTGTTTCAACAGAATTGAAGTCATCACAGACATCTACAAATTTCACGTATTTTAAAAGAACTGAAAAAAGTATCTAGCAGGCTCTTTTGCAGCATTTATTATTCATGGGATGATAAGGAGTTTTATGTTTAAATAAAATACATTTATATTGTGCTGAAGAATTATTTTATATCTAAAGTCAACTTAACTAATTGACATATCCATTCTGCAAATATGTGCTCAGGTGCCAAGTTCAAACTGTTCTAATGTTTGCCCCCAGGCCTGCCGTCCTGTGTTTAAAAGACACTGGACACACAAAATCCATATCTGGTATGCCTACTAAATCATTTCTATTTGTTACTTTCCTTTGGGAATTTTGTCAGCCACTAGTTATGTGCCCATTTTTACTAAGAAAATGCTGCTTGAATATTTAGTTCCAATTATTTTAAAATATTATTTGTGGGTTCACAAATTTCAAACATTCATAGAGAGTTGTATGCTAAGGAAAACAAGGTTGGCAAATTAAATTTTCTGCAGCATTTTCAACAGTTAAATAATTAAAGAAAAAAAGACTTGCAAAAATTAATTTTCTAGGAACATTCTTCCATTAGTTTAGCAACATGGGGAAGATTTCTTCATTTTCATCTTTCCTAATTAAAGTTCATCACTTTCCTTAAAATGGAGTTCATCTGCCTTCTACTCTCAAGCCCTGACTGTAGCAGCTCATGTTCGTTTTCGCTGCTCAGAATTCCTAGATTATCTATGTTGACGTCTCACTGATCTTCTCACTGTTGCACGTGAGGCCGACCGCCTGTTCTGTCATCTTCACAGAAGACACTAACTGCAGTCTGGGGCTCACCCACACGTCATGCACAGGCACACCTGAACTTGCTGGGTTGCGTGTGCATTACATGCCTAGCGTACTCATATGAACTGGAATATGGTGACATCAAAAAGAAATGTAAGGGCCAGAGAGATGGCTCAGTGGAATAAGCGCTTCCCTGGCAAGCGCAAGGGCCTGAGTTCAATCTCCAGTTCTGCAAAAGAAAAGAAAAAGAAAGAAAGAAATGTAGGGATTAGAGTTATATTAAACATGGAGTTTTGAGGCCATCTACAGAAACTGCACCTTTCCACTATAATTTAGCATATGTAAATGTTTGTGTCTAAGTATTAACCAGAGCAAAACATTCAGAGTACCCTGTATACAGTACAAATAGTTGTTATCTGCTCTTTTATGTTTCATTTTTAAGAAATCATAATAATGTTATTAAATAGATTTCATGACACACTAATGAATTTTATTGACGCTCCATTTTTTAAATATTGCACGAAATAACTCCCAGTGCCTGATATAACACTGATGGCGGCATGACACAAATACCCGTTTGGGTTTTGTGCTGATCGTGCTGTGTTATTCAACAGCATCATTGGCATATTGGGCAGAGGAGTCTTGGGCATGCACAGGCCTCCTGTGGCTCCTGTGACATTGGATGCTCAAGCTGCAGCCTACCCCTTGAGGACTCACAACCAAGACCACCACCCACATCCCTAAAGTTTGGAACACAACAGTGCTGTGTTATTGCCTGTAGTTGAGAATTTACTTTCACTAGGAGTTGAGTATGAAATTCAGTTATTATGACATTTCTAAAAATCTAGGTAAGTGGGAATGTGGAAAGCAAATATACCAATTATAAAGGTTAAAACTCTTCTCTCCTTGCTGGGATAAATACTCAAAATGAAGGAAGGAAAGGTTTATTTAGCACACAGTTACTAGAGGTTTCAGTCCATACTCAGCAGGCTCCAAGGCAGAGTGGCACAGAGCAGCGGGCAGCCTTCCGTGGCAATGGCAAAGAGCAGAGAGCAAAGGAAGGAAGAGGGGAAACAAGGGCTACTGAGAGGAAGTCTGTCTCCCTTAAACTGCATTCGGGCTCTGCGCCCCAGGCTTGGTGTAATACTCAGGCCCATAATCTGAGCAATAGTAAGACCCATAATCCTAGCCTTGACCATGAATTAAACTCAAACTCTAGAAGTCCCCATCCCATGACTGCATGAGGCTTTGGGGAAGCAACGAGACACAAGTCATAACACTGTATTAATTTATTATAACCAAATAAGTATGATCCAAGGCCAATGACATTTTATTTCTAGCTTTGAAGTTGTAATAACTTTTTATCTGAGATCCGATATTTGCTTAAATTCCTCATAAGCAGAATGAAAAATGTGTAAAAGAGAAATATATGTAGATAGATAGGACAGATAGATAGATACAAAACAGTGCTTCACACAATTCTTAAAAAATATTTACTTCTTAAAAATGGGACAAAATCCAGATATGCTGGTGTATGCCTACATCCCAGCTCGTAGGAGGCTGAGGCAGGAGAATCATGAGTTTCAGGTAAGCCTGGACTACATATTGAGAACTTGTTCCAAAATAACAAAAAGATAAATAATATTAAACAACAAATAAATAAATAAATGAGATGAAAACATGGAAGAAAAGCATAGTCCCCAAACCTAGAGGAAAGCAGTTGGAAAATGTTCATCATAGAAAAATGATAAATGAGATAAACATGTTTGACCTGATTTAAACATTACCCAGTGCACACAAGCATCAAAACATCACATGCCACCCCACTACTATGGAGTGCATTTTATGTTAGACCAGTTAAAGAGCAAGTTTTCAAAAACGGTAAAAATAAGAAGCAAAGATATAGACATAGATATGTAGCTAAACAGGATAGTGTCTCCACACAGGCCACCCAGGCCACCTGGGTCCCCACAGGCCACCCAGGCCACCTGGGTCCCCACAGAGGCGCTCATGCAGGCCATTTGTGTCCCCACAACAGTGTTCACACAGTGCACCTTTACTCGGTAGGCCCAGTGTTGCAAGGGAGGCTAGGTACTGGAGGAAATACATAGAAAGAAAATCTTTTTTCTTTGTTTATTTTTAAAGAGTAGGGGAAAAGACTCCAAAAATCACTTGCTCATCTCTTTTCTAGTCAAAAGTTTCTCATGCTAGTCAAATTATTATTCACATAATCAAAACAGTACAAACTCAGTGATTATCATTTTGGCTATTTGGAGAAAAATAATTTTAAGGAAGTCACATGGAGCTTTTTCTTATTAAAATGTTATTGTATATCTCTCAGTTTTCTGCACACATATGCAGTAAACAAATGACTTAGTTAAATCTAAAAATACTTCCAAATATACACTGACAAAACCAATGACATGTCTGATTATAAAACTATGGAGAGGGCTGGCGAGAGAGCTCAGTGGACTAAAGTCTCTACTTAGGTAAGCTTAAGCAAGTGCAGGGACAGTGGTTCGATCCCCAGCACCACACGCCATGCCAGCCCTGCCCCCAAGGTGTGCTGAGCCAACCGGAGTCTGGGCATGGTGGTATTCACTTGTAATCCCAGTGCTGGGAAGGCTGAAAGCAGGAGGAGTACCATGAAACTAAGCTGCATAGTGAGACCCTGTACAAAGCACATAAAATAAACAAACTATGGAGAACAAGGAATGAAAACCAGTTCAGAGAAGAAAATATTTTCCACAATTTTAAATGAAAAGACAAAATTTTCATGTACTTAACTTTTTTCATGTGCGTATACTGGCAATTTTCCTTCTATGTCAAGGTAAGACTGTCTTTTCACTTTTTAAAGATTGACTCTAAGAATAAGTGAAATTATAGAAAAATGAGAAATATAAGAAAATGCAAAGCACATAACCCAATATGCCTCCTGAAATTAATATCAAAGCAGCCTACCTTGTCTTTGAAGAAAAAGAACAAATAAGAATCTGTTTTGTTGTCATTGTTTTAGTTCTACGCGGTCTAGGATCTGCTAGGCAGAACAAAAGAGGCCTTGCTCATGTTGCTAACAAGACCCACTCTGCATCAGTGAGCTCTGCCTCAGGGGCTTCTGTCCACCCTTGTCTCAGTTACTCTTCTCTCATTGCTGGGACAAATACCCAACACCCAAACTGAAGGAAGGGCAGGTTTATTTAGCTCACAGTTCCTGGCGGTTTCAGTTCATACTCAGCTGACTCCAAGGCAGCCTGGCCCATGGCAGAGGGCAGCTTTTCATGGCTACAGCAAAGAGCAAGAACACAACGGAGGGGTAGCAGCAGCTCAAGCAGCTAGCTTCTCTTCCCACACCACACTACAATGCAAATTACCTGCCCAGTGCCAGTTACAGGCTCCACACTCACAATAAAAAATCGCAAACTCAAGAAGCCGATCCATGACTGCATGGGGCTTTGGTGGGGCTTTGGAGGGATAACTAGGCACAAACCATAACAACCCTCTTACTTTGTTTCACAAAATGTTTCCAATGACCTCTCTCATTCCCATTTTAAAATGCTTTGCCCTTTATGTGGACATAAAAGAACTGCATTTTTGTTGCAACAAGAAAGAAGACATTTTCATCCCAAAATGTAGTATCTTATTTCCATAAGAGTAATGCTGCTGGTGTTCAACGACAGCACCTAACCCTAGTGAAGCAAAAAGATCCCAGACTAAATTTACATAAAACAAAAATTATTCAAATTTATAGGGAACTGAAATATACCAAAGTAGTGCCGGGCCCTGTCTCCCACCTTACGTCCTTGGGTTGTGGTTGGGTGAAGTCTGGAAACCCTCACTTTCTCTGAGGTGCTGACCCAAGGAAGACAGGAGCAAAGAGAGTCGCAGAGGAGCAGCGTGAAAACACAAACCCGAGTTACCAAAGTTGAGACACTTCAGGAATCTGCATAAGCTGGGTGTGCCCAACCTCCCAGAGCAGGAAGAATGTTCGGGAGGATGCACAGCACCGGCTTGGAAATAGGAGGAAAAAGGCAAGCAGGACCGGGCTGCAGAGCTGCCGGGAGCATTCTGTCCCTTGTGAGGCCCGCTGCCCTCTGACTGCTTAGTGGGAGGTCACCACTGCTTGATTCCTTGATTCCTACTCTCTCCCTTCTCAGGACCATATGGGGTGTGTGCGTGTGTGTGTGTGTGTGTGTGTGTGTGTGTGTGTGTGTGAGCTGCATGAAGCAGGCAGACCCGGGAGAGAGGACAACTCCTCTTGCTTTCTAGGTCTTGCCTCTGAAAGGAGTTCCACTGAAAGGAGTGACTGCAGGGTATGGAATCCTACATTCATTTATTCACTGACTGTTATCTTTGGTTGTCTCCAGAGAAAAATTTCTATTCATCCATTTCTACCTACATTTTCCTTGGGCAATTTTGGGCTCCAGCTTATAAATTACTGATCATCTTAATTACTTTTTTTTGTTGTTGTTGCTAAGACAAAATTCCCAACACCAAAGTCAGAGGGGAAAAGGTTTATGTAGCTCACAGCTTAGAGAGGTCTCAGTCCATGGTCCGCTGGATCCAAGGGTGGCGTGACAGAGGGCATTGCAGAGGATAAATTGCCCATGGTGGGCAGAGGGATGGCAAAGCAGCAAAGTGGCAGGCAGCAAGTGACAACAGCAGCCCTCTTTCTGTCTCTTACATCTTTTCCAAGCTGTACAACCTTAGGGTGGGTAGCACTCACTCCAAGTGTGGGCCTTTCAGTTATCCACACCTAGACCTAGGCCAAACCAGTCAGTGGACTAATTTACTTACCACACACCCTCAGTCCCAGCCCCACACCAGCTAGACTCAGCCCTCTGAAAATCCCCACCTGTGGCCTCATGAGGCCCGTGGGTGCATCTAGAGTTGAGCCATAACACTGGCGTAGATGAATCAATCAACTCGCACAACTTCTAGCTTTTTGAGATCTTTATCTTGAATGTGGACACAGAGGATGAGTCATATGCTCTAGCCAAGTTTTATTGGCTACGTGGTTTGAAATTGGTGCTGGAAAATAATAGTAGTAATAGGAATAGGAAAGGATAACTTAAGAACAAAATGATGCAACAGGTATTTGTGGGCTGCTGTGGTTTCAATGCCCACGCCTCTTGCTTAAATTCATCTTATAAAATGCTAATCCCTAAAGTACTGGTGTTAGGACGTGTGCTTCTTTGGGATCATGATGAGATCGTAATGCTAGATCCTTCCTGCATGGGAATAAAGCCCTGACAAAGGACACCCTGGAGACCGGCTTAGCCCCTTTCACCTGTGAGCACACCACTCCACAAGGTCATCTACCAACAATAAAGTGACCCTCACCAAGTCCTGAACCTGCAGACACCCCAATTTTGGAGTTCTCAGTCTCCTGAACCATAAGAAATTAATCTCTGATGTGCCTAAAGTAGCCAACGTGTAGTATTTTGTTACAGCTGCCAGCAAGAATTACGGCATCTCACGTCCCTAGTGAAGGACTGAAGGACAAGAGTGCTAGTGCAGGCAGATCAGAAGGCTTGGGCAGCTCGTTCTGTCACGAGAATTGCCAAGCGTCACCCCAGCAGAAACAAGGAGATACCCAAGGAATTAAGAAAGCTCATTTTAAAACTGTTCTTAAAAAAGCATTGGAGAGCACAAACACATTTGAAAGGGAGGGCAAAGTTAATTAATGAAAGAAATGCTAAGAAATTGGCCTTCCCAGTGAGGTTGGGGAACAGAATTAGTGGGTGTGGACACATGGGAAAGAAAATGAGACAGGAAGTTTTGATTATTCATGCCAAGGACAAACTCGAAGTTGTCCACTGTGGAAATGTTGATGAGGTTCGGAGGGAGGTTTTACTACTGGGTGGTCGGAGGAGAGAGTAGATAAGTAAAGGTCAGCATTACTGCAAGGATGGGACCATGTGAACTTGAAGTTGTGCACCGAGAGCCCCTCAGTGTGGAAATCAGGAGCCCGGGGTCAGCTCGAGCTGGTTGGAGAACAAGACCCATCAGCGGAAGTCATCCTCAGAGCTGCAGGCAGACTTCGAAGGGTGCGATCATTTGTAAGGCATATTAGAAGACAGTTGCAGGCTTGGAGTGCATAGCAGCAAATAAAAATAAAATAGAACTACTTTGGAAGTGGTTCAGAAAGGGAAATAGCACAGTGTCTTCACCTGTGTGCTCAATACTTGGAAGAAAATAAATCAATTTATCCCAACCCCACTGTCACAAAAGGCACAGACAGGTTCACCTGGGGGAAATCCTGTCACCAGTGTTGTGCTACTTATTGATCGAAGATAACTAGGGGTGGGACTTGGTATTTTTTTAATTGGTAACTTTTAAAAAATGTTTTAAGAAACAAATGATGTATCTAAAATAAAATCTCCAAGTTGTGCAAACTTCTTACTAACATTACCTCCACAAAAATGCACGGCCCCAGGTGTCTTCAGTTCACAGTTTGAAGTACTGCTTGGACTCTATAAATCACCAACTTCTTAGTTTGTATTTTAACTACAGAATTGCTCTTTTATATATGTTGACTATTATGTAAGACATAAACACATTTATAGCTCAGTCATAAAGAAAATGTGATGTTTCAGGACTTGAAACAATGTGTTAAAATATGGATTCTGAGGAAAAATATTAGGAAAACCAATCAATTGTTGATACATGTTACCTTAGCTGTGAAAAAAAATCAGTTTTCCTTAACTTTGTAAAATAATAGCCTTTATAAAATTTAAACTCCTACCCCTCCAGAGTCAGCCCAAGCCCACTGTGTGAGTGAGAACTTCCATCATGCTCTTGGGACCCCTCCACCCCTGAAGGAACCAGCCCAAGCCTGCCACGTAAGTGAGAACTTCTGCCGCTCTGTTGACCCCTCCAGATCTAGCCCACGCCTAGGCCTTGCAAGTGTGTAGGAGAGCTTCCGCGCTCCCCTCCCCATCCTCCCAGACCTCTCCAGACACAGCCCAGGCCTGGTGTGAAACTCTGCAGTTGAAGTCCCTGCAGAGAGGCTAGGCACCAGAATCACCCAGCCAATCCAGGAGCAGAACATCTTGCCAGAGGGGCACAAGTTCACTTCCAAGTGCTGCAGCAGGAAGGAGCTGAGCACAGCAGCCAGACCCAAGCCAGGCAAAACTGGATGACCTCAAACTTAGTAGATCTGCATCCAAATTTCAGTAGGTGCTAAGGTTAAAACTGCACCAAAGCTCTACACCAAAGGTCAGAGGACAGCGATATACAAAATGACAAAGAGAAGGAGCAAAATGCAATCTCAGTCCCTGAGCCCACCCAGAACAAGTGCAGAGGACACTAACACAGAAGAAATTGGGAATCACACAGCTGAAATGTCTGAATCAATAACATCTGAAGGAAAGAAACAACTGCTGAAAGGTATAGAGGAACTCAGATCAGGAATAAACTCTGAAATAAAAAGAGAAATCTTTGAATTAATTGGGTCTGAAGTAAAGAATCCAATGCAGAAACATATAGAGGAAATCAGATCAGAAATCATCTTTGTAGTAAAATAATCAATAACTGCTTCTCAAGAAGATACTGATAAAAAAAATAGAGGAGATTAGAAAAATGATAGATTCCTTGAATGAGCAACATAGGAAAGAAATAGATCACATGAAGCAGAAAAGAGATATAGAGGAACTTAAAATCTCAATGATAAGCTTGCAAAACCATTTGAATGAAAGAGAAGATAGAGTTTCAGATCTTGAAGATGTCGTCGTAGCTAGTGAAAAGGGATATAGTTCAGTGGCATAAGTGCCTGCCTGGAAAGCACAAGATCCTGAGTTTGATAACCCAGTATTGTAAGCAAAATATAAAATAAGTAAATAAATAAATATTAAAAAAATTAAACTCCTAGTAAGAAATGTCTATTGAGTAGTCCATAATAGTAGTGGGTTATCCATAGGCCTGGCAATGTCAGAAGTCGTTGACTTGAGCCTTTTACAGCTCAGCATATTAATATGGCTGGACTACAGTGAATTATTTTGCTGTATTCACACACTTACAATATTGAAATGGCAATGGAAAACCCTTCTTTGACAAAACGAAACAAAAAAAGGGGATATAAATGAAGGACCATTTTGTATCTGTAAATACAAAGTAGGATAGGTATACAGCTACTTTCTCTTAATTCAATGAGAAGAAAGATTTGTACTCATGGTGTTTGGATAAGATATCATGTCTGCATTTGCATTATGAATAACTACTACAAAGACAAGAATATGCAATGTGCTAATTACTGTAACTGTCCTACTAACCTGTTTTGAAACTGTCTCATTGCTATTTGTTTCTCAATACAATTAATAAAATAAATGAATAAATAAATAAAGAAGAAATGTCTGTTGATTTTCTTTTCCCAAAATTATTTCTTCAGTAAAAGACTTTTTAAAATTTTGTTCTGCATGCAAAAACTATAGTCTATTTAATTTAAAGTTTCAAAAATTTTTGATATCTACTATGTGTTTTCTTCACTTACTTAGATAAAGTTTTGGAGCTATTAAAGTAAAGTTATTCTGGCTACAATAAACATAAGGAAGGCCTTTCTCAAGGCCATGGAGAGCCGAGGCGCAGAGCGGAGGGCCGCTGAGGCTGCCAGCGATCGATCGTCTGGGGAGAGCCCTCTGTGCAGCGGCTGTTCACATCCCCGCCAGAGCCCAAGGGAGGAGCACAGCGCTTACTGCTAAAATAAGCCAATGAGAGGCTCGCTGAGGAAGGCAGGAAGGAACCGTCCCCTCCAGCGCCGCGCTGCCCGCCCAGTCTCCCGCGATCAGCCTTCCCCATGGGGAGGGACAGAGAACTCACTTTGGCCTCAGACGTGAAACTCGGTACGAGCTCCCCACCGCAGCCCATAAAAGCCCATCACAGGCAAGCCCCACCTCCCGATCTCCAGGTGAGTACCTTACCGCGAGCTAAGGAACTGCTTCAGGCCGGGCTGCCCAAGGCGTTGGTCCCCCACCTCCAACCTGTGGCAGCAGGACAAAGAGGGGACGCCACACCAAGTAACGAGCTCAGGAGAGCTGGCACAGGGCTGTATCTTGGAGTGGCGTGTCTGCCCGCCTGTGAGATCCAGGAGCCCTGAGAAGCTGAAAAGCCCCAGTGTCGGGTAGCAGAGTACGGTGCAAGACTCCCTTTGCTGGGGCAGGAAAGGGAGGTAAACAGCCTCTTGCATGAACCTCAGCTCTAGGCTGGAGAAGCCTAACTGGGCAGATCGTGATGGTCCTGATGGGCAAGTCTGTCTGTGCAAGGAGCTCTGGAACAAGTCCAGGGCTGAGGGTAGCCTTGCACCACCCCTATTCTGTCAGGCTTTCGTGACAGCTGACATCAGCTGTGGCTGGGTGCAAGGCTGTGGCTCACACAGCCACCTCAGCAAGCAGGCTGCCCTTCCCAGTGTGGCCTTCGCTCCTCCCCGCATGCGGTGCTGCTCTCAGAGGGCTGCCAGCTCAGGATAAGACTTGGCTGGATGGCGCTGGTGGGCAGACACACTGTACAGAAGCCTGGGGTGACACACTCGTGAGGATGCTCCTGGTCACCAGACGGACCCTCCTGCGCCTAATCGCAGCCAATGAGCATGCTGGAAGTGTCTGGACCTAACCTAGCCACAGAACGGAGACAGATGTCCTGGCGTATTCTCCTGGCTGTCTCTAAGCAAGATAGTGACAGTTTGTCTGAGATAAACCATGGCATGATTGCTACCCATTACTAGTGTGACAAGGTGCCAAGAGCACCCTGCTGGTGACCCAAGGCTAAAAAGGAAGGGACAACAAACTTAGGAAACTAAACTGAAAAGCAGGGAGCTCAAAAGACAGGTCATTTTAAAATACATAGCTGGAGGAGAAAAAGAAGAGAGAATGACAGGGATGAAGAAAGACAGGGATGAAGAAAGCTGAGAAAAACTCGAGAGTGTTATTAAAGAACAAACATTTGCATTACTGGGGCTCAGGAAAGACTGAAAATTTGAAAGGGTAGAAAGTATATTCAAATTATATGGAAAACACCTAAAACCTGGGGAAGCTTTGTATTTTCTGCAAAGCTAGAAAAAATAGTCCGGAGAGCTACACTGGAACACAAAGAGTTGCAAAGAGCCAAAGCTGGCTCATGCTTTGTCACTTGCTTGGCTTCAAAGCATGTTAAAACATGGTAGCAATCAAGACACAGAGGCATTGACATAAGGGCCTGCTTGCATACCTCTGGAGTGGAAGAGAGTCTAGAAGTAAACCAGCACATAGACAAGCAGCTGGTTTTCTATAAATGTGCTAAGAACACACACTGCAGAGCGGAAGGTATTTTTGGAAAATGTGCTTGGAAAGTTGAATATTTACATGTGGAAGAAAGAAACTAGGCCCCTATCACTCTGCAGTTACAAAAAATCAATGAAAGATGATTTAATAATTAAATGTAAATTCAATCTTTGGAGTGCCATGCTGGCCCCACCCCAGAGCACGCTGAGACAGGGACTGAGAGTGGGCATGGTGGGGCGCACCTGTAAACCCAGCAATTGGGAGGCTGCAAACAGGGGGATCACTATTAGTCTGATCTGTGTAATGAGTCCCTGTAGATCATGTGCTAAATACATTAAAAAAAGAATTAAATGTAAGATCTGAAATTACTTGAGGGAAATGGAAGGGAAGTGGCTGAGGACAGTGGACTAGGAAAAGGTTTTTGTTTCTTTGTTTGTTTTTGGTGACACCCAAAAAGCACAGGAAACAAAGGCAAAAATAGGCAAATGGACTATATCAGATGAAAAACTTCTGCAAAATCAAAGAAAAAAAATCAACAGTGTGGAAAAAACCTTAAAATAAGATAAAATGTAAAAGCCACACATCTGAAAGGGGTTAACATATAGTAGATGTAATAGCTTTGAACTAATAGTAATAAAAGTAACAATATTATTCATAGTAATATCATTAATAATAATAATAACAACACAAAGGGGCAATAAAACTGCAGATGTTTCTCAAGAGAATATATACAAATTACCAGTAGGTATCTGAAAAAAATCACCAGTCATCACTAATTAGGGAAATGCAAATCAAAAACACATGGGGCAGCATTTCGTCCCTGAAGAACGGATATTACATCACCAAGGATGACACTACTGACAGTGATGTGGAGAAAAGAAAACACTCGCGCGCTGTGTGGGACGGAACCTTCATGTGATCGCTGTGGAAATCAGGATGCGGTTTACTCAAGGTACTAAGCATAGATCTTTCATGTGATCCAGCGATCCCACTACTCGATATATATTTAAAGGAAGTAAAATGAGTATGCTGAAGAGATGTCTGTGCTCCATGTTTGGGGAGGCACAATAATCTAGAAACAGAAAATGCCTAAGTGACCATCAGCTGTTGGTTGGGTCAAGCAAGTGTGGTACAGCTATGTAACGGGCACTGTTCAGCCACAAAAATAGATGCACTAGTGTCATTGAAAACAACATGGACAAACTAGATCATTACAATTGATGAAGTAAGTCAGACATAGAAGGTAAAATTCCCCACATTCTCACTCCTGTATGAAATCTGAAAACAGCAGTGCCATCGGAGGAGTCAGTGGAATATCAATTACCAGAGCCCAGGGTAGTTAAAGGTGCAAAGCTGATCGATTAGTTTTATGTTACAGGTCGTAGCAAGAAGTTCTCATGTGGTAACTCAAGATAGCTCTCATGTACTGTACTTTTCCAAACCTAGGAGAAATGAAAGAAAGGATATTGAATGTTTTCATCGTAAAGAAATTATGTCACGTTTAGGCTGATTTAAATACTATGCAACATATACCTGTATGAAAAAAATCACAAACTGCTTCAACATGCATAATGTTTAGATTTTTGTATATTGATTTTTTAAATAATTTGCCAAGAGGTCTTTTGAGTTGGGTATGGAGACTACTGCCTATGATTGCTGTCGCATCACCTCTGAATATGGCACATGCGACTTACAGCCAATGAGCGTGTCACAAAGGAGGGACATCAAGGCGACTGGGATCCATGGCTCACCAACAAGAGTGCTGCTGAAGACAGGCCACGGTGCAGGGGAGGGAGGGGCAGCATCCAGAGAGTGTCATAGCTGCTGTTCTTGTGGTTTAGACAACATACCCAGCACCCACAAAGGCAAGGAAGAAGAGCTTCATCTAGCACACAACTTGTAGCCAACTCTGCTGGCTCCAAGGCATGGTGGCCTGGAAAGGAGCAACGCAGGAGAGAGGCAGGTCATGGCGGCCCAAAGGCAGAAAAGCAGGCAGCACCTAGCGGCTACCTCCTGCCCCTTCCCCACCTGTGACCACATGAGGCTTTGGGGTGACATCTAGACCCCAGCCATAATAGTCAGCTATCGGGAGATTCAGACGTGCTGATGGTGACTGGCCATCACGCACAAACTCAATAAAAAGCAGGGTGAGGGGACTTATGGACTGTGAAGAAGTGAGTTGTTTTAACAGCACCTCTCTACTGGGTTTTATCTTAATTTTAATTGATACCGAGTTTAAAAGCAAAATTACAAAGTTGCGCAGACCTCATTGTAAACCTGATGACTTGTATTGATAGCACTCTTTTCCCCTTTTGGAATCTAATTGGATTATTAGAGAGAGCTACTTTATTATTTGCACCGCTTTATTCCTTCTTTATCTCTCAGCGCTGACCCGAGGCGCAAAGCCTCCACCTCGCCTTCTGTTGTTGGAAGCTATTGCATTTGTTGCCCAGGTACGTTGCTGTGCGTGGTGTTTGCTGAAAGAACCACAAGAACTTGTTCTTGACAAGTCACAGAATTTATTTTCTCCATGGTCAATTTACAGTTCAAATGTTACATAATACAAGTCTTATCCAGACACCTAATTAAAATTAATATTTGTAATTATTTCTAATTTCTGTTAAATGCACTGAAGCATTCTCTAGAAATCTCTTCCTGTGGCTGTCTGGTGATTTATTTAGTACTAACTCTGGACTAAGACTTAGCAGCTACACCAAGTAAATCATTTAGGAAACGTCACAAAACAATTTCAAAGTGACTGATCTCATTTTCTAGGTACCACCAACGTACAAAACAAGAAAAATTACCAAAGCAATTCTCAGACTAAACTTCCTACATTTACATCACTTTAATAGGCATATACATCATACTCCAGTTGAAAGTGTTAACATAGATGATACAAACCAGAAGCAGCATGGTGACCCATTCTCATGATGTGCTGTGCTGCGTGTTTCGATCAGTCTGTGCGCAGCAGATGGTTTGCAGCCTTCAATCAGATCACATAGAAATATTTTGTCTTTTCCCTTTCTAAAGTGCCATTGCAATCTACCTTTACTTAAAATTTCATTTTATTTTAAATTCCAAGACACTGACATAGAAATGGATGATCAGCAGACACTGGTGTAGCACCACAGATGTGCTTATAATTTATATTTTGAATCTCTGTGATGTCTTTCATTACATCCAGCTTTCAAATTACTGATATTTTACCACCAAGCCTCTCAGAAAAGAAAATAAAGCAATCTACCAGTTTTAACACTGTGGCTGTTCAAATTGCTAAAATAATTTATATTTATCACTTAGCATTTAATTCTCATTATCCATTCATTAGGAAAACTACTATAACTTTTCTAATTCTTTGAATCTAAGCACCAGGAGGTAAGAACTGCACTTAAAATAAAT
>NW_004524684.1:4902117-4903361 GCF_000260255.1 Octodon degus | reverse complement strand
GGACAAAAGTCTTGGAACTCAACATGTGAATCTTTCTTTTTTCTTGTGAGAAATGGAAAGGCAGCGTTCTAAAGTCGCCCGTTGCTTCTTCCTCGGCTCAAGCCTTGCTCTTCTTGTCACCATGAGGCACGACAGCTAGCTAGCCTGTTTGTGTATTAGTCACACTGCAGAGAAGAAAGCCTTTCCAACCGCACCAGCCAAGAAACAGAGAAAGAGGGAGGAGCCAGACGCAAACCAGCCCTCTCCAGGGCCACGCCCCTAGGGACGCTCCTGCACACGGCCAATCCTCTCACAGCACATTCAGCCATGACGTTATCAGCATCCAATCGCCTTCCAAAAGCCCAGCTCCAACTACAAGAGAGTGGGGGATGCTTAGAACAAATAAGAATGCATGGATAATAATATCTAATAATATAAATATTATTTAAGAATTTGACAGGTAACCAAGGTCCCGAATCTGATTTAGATAATAGCAGGGTTTAATTTTGTATCCAGAGTAAATTGTGTAGGGCTGGCCAAATAGCTCAACGGATTAAAGTGCCTGCAAGCAGACGTAAGAGACGGGGTTTGATCCCCGGGTATGCAGCCCCTCCCCCGGGGTGCGCCGAGACGGGGATTGAGTGGGCGTGATGGTACACGCCTGTACCCAGCTCTTGGGAGGCTGTACACAGGCGGATCACTGCGAGTCTGATCTAGTGAGACCCTGAACACCTTGTAGATCCTTCTCTAAAAACAAAACCAACAAAACAAAAAAACCCGAAGTACATTGCCTAGCTTCTTGAACATCCAGACTGGAGCTAAGCAACCATCCTCACAGAGACAGTTCTGGTCTCGGTAGCTTAGTCCTTTTGGCACTAAGCAGTCCAACCCGGTGACGCCAAGGTTCAGTCTCTCACAAAGCACAGAACCCGTCCTGTCTGCTCGCGCAGCTCCCTCCTGCAGAAGAGCAGCCCTTCCGTCCCTCTCGTCCCCTTCTGCCTGCCCTTGCTTTGGGGTCGCCTTGCCTCCTGCGCACTTGCGAAGGGCTGCAGGAAAGCCCTTCGTCCATGAGGCAGGCCGCACACGCTCGCTCCTCGGCGGTGTCCCTGGGCTCCGGGTGGCTGGTGCAGACACCGCCTGGTTCCCCGTGCAGCTGGCTGCGCCGGGGCAGCTCACCCAGCGGAGGCCACCTTGGGTCGCGGGCCTGGCGCTCGTCCGGCAGCTCCCCGGCCACGACGCCCCCGCCCGCCAGCCCGAGTGAGCGT
>NW_004524684.1:4894898-4901732 GCF_000260255.1 Octodon degus | reverse complement strand
CGATTGCAGTAAATCCGCCTGGAAATAACTAGATTCTGTGTTTAGAATGTGGAGGACGAGGGCCAGTGAGATAGCTCAGCGGAGTAAGCTAGGCAAGCGCAGGGACCAGGATTGGAACCCCAATGCCACGTGCTCCGGGTGCGGTGAGCCGCCCCGAGACCCGGTATGGTAGGGCACGCCTTTGTAATCCCAGTGCTGGGGAGGCTGGAAACAGGAGGATCACTACGAGTCCGAGGTGCATAGTAAGACCCTGTACCAAATATAATAAATGTTTTATTTATAGTAAATAAAATAATGTGGAGGATGAGTAGGGGAAAGACCCAATTCGATCCTGTATTCACCATTTGACAAAGTGATGGTTCTCTCTGTGCAGTTTTCACCGATAACATGACACAACTTCACAAACACAGAATATCTTGAAGAGTTGGGATAATTTCGCCAAGTTTCCATATTCAGTGGACGTGAAGCAGTACTGCTGGTCTTAGCTGTTTGCATTTTCTCTCCCATTTGTCCTTTTTTTCTTCCAGTCCACAGAAGCCCTCCTCAAGTAAGTTGTCATTGCTTGGAAGCCTCCTCTGTGTAGCAGGGACGCCCTGCTCAAAGGATGAAGTAAGTAGCTGAAATCAAGTACATCTTGGAGGCTACGCATTTATAATCAAACAAATCACCTCTAGAGATTGGGAATAGTACGTTATGAGGAAGAGAAAAAGAATTGATATAAATTTTAAACCAAGTCACAACACTGAGAATTTCATAGTGGCGCACAGGAGTTTGGAAACAGAAGCGATAATGTTTTTGTAGAGGATGGGGGAGGCTGAATGGAGGGGTGAAAGGGATGAAAGCAAGTGCTGAAGCTGTTTCATGAGCGTTAGGATGTAGAGGGTTTATGAAAGCCGATGTTAGTTACCACTGCCTATTTGCAGGAATGGGCCATCAAGTTCTGAAATAATATTTTCCTTTGCAGATAGCATTGGGATTAAGTTCTGGTAATTCAGTCACTCTAGAGCCTTGTTCTAAGTCAGGACTTCACTCATAATTTTGATTGGTACATGTCCAGGCTATTCTGGTGTTTGAATTTTGTTTTAATATTACTGGCTTATTAGAGGGCTGTATATTAGATACTAAATTACATTGACTTTGTTATAAGTATTTGACATATAGCATTAAACAAATAAGAAAATATAATCTAAAATTTTCTTAATAAAATCCTCAAGGATTTGAAATATTCCATGGACATCCAATATGTAACATTTTAAAAAATTTATGTGCCACAAATCTGAGCTTCACATTTATTTGTATAAATAAATATGAATGTATGCGTCTCTCTATTTAATTATAGCTTTATGAGGAAATGCATTAGACAGCAGATAATTATATACATACATACATGCACTAATTGCACTTCAATGTAAATCCAGTGATTCGAAAGTATAATCTTGAAATTTTTTATAAAAATGATTAAATCCAAGATTACATAGAGATTAATTGTTAAAGCTAAATGGAAAGTGTGACTAATGATGCATAGACGACATTTAATTAGCTTCCTCCTTAAAACATTATGAACATTCCACAGATAGCATGAGCAGTACCAAGCCAGGCAGCGGACGGCGGGGAGCTGTAAAGCGTGCAGCACAGAAAAGGTGCTTTCAAAAGTACACTCTCAGTTCTCTTCTAATTGCGTATTATTCTATTTTTACTGTTGCTAAAATGTTAAAGTGAAGTGTTATTATTTTATCGTCATACAACATTTATGCTAGAGCAATAAACATTTAATATACTTTTTAGAAAATCCTACATATGTCTTATATATTCATAGAATTATAAAAATCTGAGATAGAACTTTTAGACAACTGACAGAACTGTCATAGAGAAAATTATTTTCCTCTATACAAGTCTACAAAGTGAACTATGAAGTAATTTTAATTAACCAATCCATATTAGAATTGATACCTTCATTTACTGACAAGTAGCCGAGATTCAGTTGAACAGAAGAAAGATACAAATATCTCTGAGACAGAATGACACATTTGCCACCTAAGGAAGCTGTTCACATTTTTTTAGATGACACGTGCAATTAACCTCATTGGCCCTTCCTAATATTTGTAATTTTTTGCAGTTATAAATGGAAGTATTTTAAAAAGTCAATGAACAATTTCTATCTGGAGTTATGCTCTGAATATAGGAAAATACACTTCCCTGTCTGAGATAATGATGTTGAGGAGTCTCACACTACTCCTAATTTTATGTGACAAGATTTTCTGTGGGTTGCTATGACCATGGTGTGTTGTATGGGTGTGTGTGTTTGTGTCTGTCTGTCTATCTATCTATCTTTCTTTCTATCTATCTAGTCACTATTTGAAATTGTACAGAAGCAAAAAACGCTTTCAAAATGTATCAGTAGAATTAAAGGATGCAATTCTTATACTACTAAGGAAAACTTAACCCAGAAAATTTTACTGCAAACAGCTAACACTGATCAGCTTGTACCTTGGCACAGATGTTGCAAGAATGTAGCCTAAACCTTGGAAAACTCCAAAATCTATAATGATTTACCCTGGTGGGGAAGGGCAAGGCACCCAAGGATGGGCTCCAAGGAAGAACGAAGGCAACTTCTACCTCAGGATATGTGGTCATGTGGGAGAAGTTTTACAAAAAAGCTCATAGAGCAAAAAAGCAACTGCGGCATTTGGTAAAGTATGAACAAAAGTGGGAAAGCATGTCACACTTGTCTAGACGGGAAATAGCAAACTCAGGAACTGAGAGGTTGACTTTTCATCAATTGATAAATTCTGAAGGAGCTCACAAATTATGTCTTGAGGAGTTTAGAACTGTATAAATATGCTCAGGCAGAATTGTGTCAAACTCCTTTAATGACTGATCAAAATATCTACTTAAGAGTAAAAGTATCAAAAATGAGTGTACTGGTGATTACTGACAGAAATGGACCTGTGGGTGATTTTGAAAACTTCACTAAGTATAGTGAAGATTCTCAGAAATAGGGGATTATTATGCCCAATTACACCATTCAAGAAAAGAAGTTGCTTACTACTTGGATTGAACAAAGTACTTCTAAAGCTGCTAAATACAATTTAAAAGAATCACATGGAGACTTGGATTTATGCTGTAAAATTTCACCATCTGTTGCCATGGAAAATTGATTTAAGCTCCTTTAATGTGATTATGAAGTGCTATAATGTTTGTGAAGTCTCTGAATGACAGGGCTAATCCAAGCATGAAGGATTGGTCTTATTTGAGATTTATTTAACCATGATGGGGCTGGTGGTCTATCACCAGGACCTCCTTCTCTCTGGCTAGTTCAGGGAGGTTCGCATCTCCGCAGCAGCATCTTCTGAAAGCTCGGCCCACTACAGGCCCTAACTTAACGTCTGCGTTTTTACCAGGTTTCCAGGGGATTCACCAGCACGTTAGTGTTTGAGAAACTCAGATTTAATGCATCTATAATACTATCAAGGCTATTTGCAAGTCATTTACTCTGCTAGAGTCTTATGAAAAGTATCATCTAAACACCATGGAGACATCAAACTGCTTGCTAGAGGTGTGCTGGTACGCAGCTGGTTCTTCTGTACCCGTCAGTTTTCCATTGCTATAACTAAGTACATGTGATGGGCACTTCATGAAGAAAAGAGTTTATTTAGCTCACAGGTGTGGGACGTGAGAGTCTACGCGCAGGATACCCCTCAGTTAAACCTCAGATCAAGTTCTGGTGGTGATGGCGCTGCAGTAGGAGGAGCTCCTGAGGAAGCAGCGACATGTGAAGACAGGAAGCTGCGGAGCAGCTCAGCAGGCAGCTTCCTCTCGTGCTAACTAACTCCAGCACCAGGTCCGCTCCCGGCTCTGCTGAGAGCTGCATCTCCCGTGGCCTCAGAGCTTGCATGGTCTGCACCTGGAAAAGCCCCCTACCAGCGCTTCTGCGCAGGGGACAGGTGGCCACCCCAAGAATCGGGGCTCAGCCACCAGCCACAGCACCGTGTTGTGCCAGCGTGGGCAGTGACCAGCACCACACACGTGGCTTTTTCTGAGTAGGGACTCAGTCCCACCCACACCGGAGCAACAGCCACAGCAAAGCTAACTCCGTAAAAGAGAAGCACACAGCGAGTGACAGCAGACACAGCGCTCAGGCCGCAACCACAAAGACAAGCACGTAGACGCAATGAGGCGAGGCGAAAAGGACAACCTGGAATCCAAAAGCCACAGCTGAGACAACGATTGAAAGCGACCACTTGGAGCTTCGTGACGCTCAGAGGAGTGTTCATCCGCCATGCACACAGCCCTGGGCCTAATCTCTCAGTGCAAGAAAAAAATAAATAAAATTGAAATCTAAAAATGACTGCTTTAGTGGTGGTGGTAATTAATCTTTCAGATTAGTGTACTTTTTAATGTTTCCTTAAAACAGGGAAGATTCTTTCATTATAATTTATAATTGTATGAAAACTATATGTCTTATTTTCTGGAAAAGAATATTCTGAAAAACACTGACCAAATTTTCACCTCTTTGAGAGATTTTAGCCAAATACTATATGTAATTTATGAATTGGTTTGACTGGGAGACAAAGTTGTTTCAAATTATTTCATTAAGGATTTATGGTGATTTTAAACATTCCTCCCCAGACTGTTTCCTATTGTGAAGTGTTTATTGTTCAGACTTTCTGCTCCTCTAGCTTGATGGATCGCCTGTTCCCAGGTAAGCCCTTGTTGCAGTCAGTGATAAATCACCGTAACGGGCTGAGCCAGATAATGCAAGCTGGGCCTTCCTCCGGCCCTTCCTCTTTCCACTCGGTCTTTATCTCCCTTTTACCTTTCTGTCTTTCTTTCTTTTTTTTTTTCTTTTCTGTCTTTCTTATTTGAAGACAAATTAAGAAATAGTGATGAATACCTTTTCAGAAAATCGGAACAAGGTGTCCAGATGATAAGATTTTGCCAAGAACTTGAAGACACTTTGTTTCCTACTTCTTGGATAACAAACAGATTTTCCTTAATTGAGTGAACTTCTGAGAGTAAAGAGTCTATCAGCAAATCAATTAGGCAAGAAGTTTAGGTACGATTTGAAGAGTAACACCAATTCCAAGAGACAGTAAAGTAGTGAGTTATTCTTCATATAATCATCTCTGCTATGATTATCTTGGGCAAGGGTCAAAGAAAAGAATGAAGAAAGCAAACCTGCTTGCTGCTGCGGTGCAGTGGCACGTCGCGAGTGCCAGCCTCCCATGCGCAGAAATGACGTGGACAACGCACTAAAGTAAAAGCACAACTGTTCCTCCCATTTGGTATGAGTCTCTGAATGAAACACAGACAACACGCAGGACTTCTCAGGCTGCTCGGCTGCTGAAGACAATAAAGTTCACCTATTAGTGACAAAATGGAATTTCTCAGCCTGTGAGCTCTATTTTCATTCCATCTGCTCTTTGACTGCTGTGGAGAGGATATACAGAAAGCCTCTGGTTTAGGAAGGAATTGTAAAACAAAATCTCAAATGTTTTACTCTAAGCACATGCTGTCCCGTGAAAGATATTGAGGCATGGTACTGAATTCAGTATAATGACTAAGGAAAGAGATCCAACAACAAGAGTTTAAAGACTGGCTTTACACTATTCTCAGTTTTCAAAGTCACTAAAATAGCCATAGCTATTTAAAAAGCAGAAAATCAAATCATATCCCCAAATATAAATATGACAATCACTTCTTGCCCACTTCCATGCCTCAGCATGTTTAAGTACATAAATTACCTTGACAGTTTACTCAGTCAAAAATTAGTGACTAATAGACCTGAAAAAAATTTTAAACATACAAGCAAGATCTAATTAAAATTCTTTTGGAGACTTTCACATAGCTTATTCACTAAATATTTACTGTAGATTTGATGAATGAATAAAAGAATGAATAAAGCAAGTCAAACAAAATATTTAAGAATTCTTTGCTTATCTTACAGCAATTTAGACAAACCAAGTCTATACGATGCACACCAGTGTTTTACATTCCGCATGCTATCTGAAAACTAAGTGAAAACAATGGCGTAGGAATTTAAAGAGCAAAATAAAAGAATCCGTTATGAAACGGGTGGGGGGATGTTCTAGGAAGGTGGGGAAGGGTCCTAGGTACACGGAACAAGGGTGGTAAAAGCGTTCCCTCATGAGATACGCGGGGATGTGTGCAAGCCTGAGCCGCCAAGCTGAATGCATTGCAAAACCAGGACTAACAAATTGTGAGGTTGTCAGTCTGCCTCTCATTAGAACTGTTTTGAACACAGCTGGGGAGAGAGTTGAGCGGTAGAGTACCTGCCCAGCTTGTGTAAGGCCCCGTGCTCCATTCCCAGGACTGAGAAAACAGCAAAAGAATTGTTTCACTCAGCTAAAACATTCCTATACCAACTCCTGACATAACACACACTACATTTACTCGACAAAAATAGATGAGTTTCAGCAAATTTTTTGGAAAGTCTCTAGAATTTTTCAACAGCAACTTAGCCAAAAAGTCATTGTAATTTAAAACATACTTTTGTTAAGATTTTAAAAATATCACAAAGGAGTAAAAGAAGCTTATACGAAGGGAATAATATAAATAAAATGAATCTGCGTCATTGCTGTGAATATTTCTAAACTCTAGGAATTCGAATATAATAAAATCTCACATGATTAATTTTATCAGTTCTGTCACAAATTTTGCAAAGTATGTAGATGGTTGCTCTTTGCCAACTTACAAAATGCTCAAAAAGTTTATTAGTTTGTGAGAACAGTTTTTGGCAAAAGTAGAATCTAAAATTATGTTGTAATTCTGTGAAAATTACCTAACTAGTTTTGTAGAAGGAAACAATATTTA
>NW_004524684.1:4892847-4894798 GCF_000260255.1 Octodon degus | reverse complement strand
AGTGAAGCCCGTACAAGTAGGGTCTGGCGGCTGTAAAATGCTCAGAACAGCATTGATCTTAAATAGGTTTGGTTTTTGTGAAACTCTGTCTCCCCTGACAATTCTGCGTAATATATAGTAACAGGCAGATTTTTTTCTCTTTTCTTTTTTCAGACAGGGTCTCACCATGCTGTTCAGGCTGGCTTTGAACTCACTTTATAGCCCCGGGCTGGCCTCAACCCTGAAGCAATCCTCTTACCTCAGTGTCTTGAGTGCTGGGGTTATGGGCATTCACTCCCGTGCCCAGCTAGCACTTTGTTTTTATTCTCTTCTGTAAACGCTCTTATGTGCTAACTGTTCATTTAATTATTCCTAAAGTACTTGTTTCTCCAAAATTAGGGATGCAGTTTTTCATAAATAAAAACAATATAAAAGCCATGTATTCTGTTTCGACTATAATTGAGTTGAACAACCATCATCTGTAAAAATGACGCACGGTGTCCAGCCAATTTTTGTTTTCTGAAGTGCTCTCATTGCACAGGCATTTAATTGATGGCCCGGACATCCTTCACCGTAACCTTCCCGATCCTCCCAACCCCTTGCCCAGGGTATGTTAGGCAATGTCTAGACAAGTAGCTCATTTTCTTCCATTAGGTCTAGATATGCGCAGTGCAAAACAATAACCTTGCAGGAGAAAAGAAAGGCTAGCATGTGAAGAAGACTCCAGTAGCACTAAAGTGTACTGCTGGAATGGCAAGGGTCTTGCATGAACTTCCTGAACTCGGTGCTGCATTTCCGGACATAAACGCGACCCGTGTATGTTTTAGTTATCCTTGTATACCCAAAGGCTGTGTTTAATAGCTAGTCACTGAGAAGGTCATAAATCTCTCTGAAATGTGCGTGTATGTGTGTGCCCATGTGTATCAGTGTGTTGGCTGTGTGTGTGTGTGTGTGTGTGTGTGTGTGTGTGTAAAACAGAGCAGTCTTGTGTGGCAGGAAGCAGATGAGTGTAAATACGCACAGCGGTGTGGCTAACATCATTCACAAGAGAGAACACGACTGCACGGCTTGCTCCTGTGGCCAGCCCAACCACGCATGTGGTAAAACAGAAAGGCAGAGAGCGTCTGACAGGAACACAGGACAGTGACCGCTCGGCCATGGAAGTTCGCATCTACCTTCCCACCTCTTCCAAAATGACCCCCTTCTCGAGCCTATCTATCTTTCTGCTTGCAGTTTTCTTTAACTGGGTTACCTTCCTCCAAGCCCATTCACTTTCCTGAGGTTTCTAGCATCAGTTTTACACATACACATGCGCGCACATGAGCTCCCTGACACAATCCAACCACTCCAAGACATGTATCATCAACACTTCTCTTGAACTCCACAAACTTAAGGACCTGTTCACCATAACTGAATGTATCACAAGCAAGTTACGTTTACTGAGGTAGACACTTTCCTTTTTATTGATTATTAGACCCTGGGGAGCAAAGTCATTCATTCATGTTACTATATTAACTTTTCCTCAGCTCCGCATGCGTTCATTGTATAAGTAGAATTTCACCGACATTTCAGACACACATTAAAAATAATTTATCTTGTTTAAAATAATTCCATCTTTTTACAGCTCAATTATCTATTCTTGTATTTGGTGATAACAAAACAAAGTGTTTTGACCTTAACTACATCTTCATGAATTGACTCTAACCCTCAGGCAGCTTTGTCCAGAAATACGTTTTAATTATCCACACTTTTAGAGGGAAAAACTCATGTCATGTCCATAATGAGCAATATTCAAATTTAAGGGCATAGTTTTGATCCCTGGATTCACAGAAGAGTCATGTTGGGAAGAGGAGTTTGGTTGGCCTCGCAGTAGGCTTGGTCTTGCCTCGGATGGTAATGTTGGCAGCCATTTGTGCTGTCACAGCAATTGCACTGAAAAGCACGGAGCTCTGAAGAGAAGTGTGGCTCTCGG
>NW_004524684.1:4876082-4880477 GCF_000260255.1 Octodon degus | reverse complement strand
TAAAGATTATGAATTATATATAGTCATACAGCATAAACTATACCTATTTGTACTACAGAATAGAGAATCTAAACATAGAAACACATAATGTAAGTGACACCCATCCAACCTGCCTCCACATCACATGTCCTATATGGCAAGGAAAAGCCGCTTCCCCGACCCTGGGCTACAGGCCACAGATGTGTGTGCTGTAAAAAAACAAACTTAAATCTCATACTGCTTGTTATGCAGAGCTACTCACTGTATTCTCTGATTCTAGTTTCAATTTTTCATCCACGAGATAAAGAAAACTCACTTAAAGGTATAAAAAGTGGTACCAAAAGCTTTCTAAATAATTCTCCTCAACATACAACACAAATAACTTCTGCTGATTTAAAAATGAACTTTCATTTTTTATGACATTATCTACGTAATTCTAGACGAGAAGCAAGAACCATTCTGCTCCACAGGTTTGCTAAGGTCGTCACTCACGCGTAGTGGTGAGGCCCTTATGCACCATGCTATTAGCTTACATTAACACTAAGTTTCTAAACTTAAAAGGATATTTTGCACAAGTTTATGCATTTCATTGTGACAAAATTTGCATCAGGACTGGTTGCTAAGGCAAGACATTGTGCCGTTATTATCCTTGATAAAGTAATATTGATGTTGAGCCAGCCAAATAGCTCAGCAGATTAAAGTGCTTGCTTAGTCAGATGCAAGACACGGGAGTTCGATCCCCTGGCCTGCCATGCTGGCCCTGCCCCCCAAGGCCCACTGAGACAGCAAGACTGGGTGTGGTGACACACCTGTAATCCCAGCACTTGGGAGGCTGTAAACAGGAGGATCACTGAGTCCAGTCTATGCAGTGAGACCTTGTACACCCTGTGTACCCTGGCCTAAATTAAAATGATGATGATGATGAGGATGATGATGATGATGTTAACAGAAACACAGCAGGCACGTCTTATATATTAGAAGACTGTTTTCATGTAATTTACTTTGTAATAATGATAACTGAATGTTAGTGGAAAGTTCTTAGTTTACCCTGATATCAAAGCACTTCATAAATAACTAACATTGTGGGTAGATACTGTAATTAAAGTTACCATTCTTCATCTCATTTAAAAACTTAAGGTATTTATTGTGTCTTTGCTAACATTTGATGCATTTCACATTATACAAATCTTTCCCCAAATAAATTGATTTTCCCCACATGGTGTTTGATATCTAACCATCAATCCACTGAATCTCTGGCAGTGAACTTGGTTTCTTCTGTAGTCCAGAAGGTCAGAAGGGGTAAAGCTAGACAATTTGTTGAGCAGAATGAAAGTGCTACAAATGCTTTGGAAGCACACTAGTAGTTCAACTGGAAGTAAGTACACGTGGGCTCCACTCTTCTGCTCCTTCTTCGAACACATGCATTCACCTTACACTGCTTGCTTGGTTCCCCTCCCTCCTTTTATGTCTTTGGGTTTTCGACCTCAAGCCCAGAACATGTGGCTTTTGTCTAGGATTAACTGCACGGAAAGGGAAGTAGACCATTCTCCACTTGTCATTTTAATCTTGTGTTTCTTTCTCATCTTTTCATCAAATATATTTGAAGCAGTTCAAGAGGAAAGGACAGCAGTCATGGCCACTGGAAAGTTGTCTCTTCAAAAAGAAGGCAGCCGAAAAATCATTTTGGCAAATTAAATTGCAGAAGTTTTAACTCCACCAATGTAGTCAATAAGAAAAATAAATAAATTCTGAAGTGGTGAAGGTCGCCTTTTACAACACAATAAAATCAAAAATAAACAGTACCTAGCACATTGTTGACAGCTAAAACTTGCTAAAATCCAGTTTCCCTCAAGATATGAGACGTATTGTGATAACCACTCCAGTCTAAAGTTTTATAATGAGAGCGAGGTTCTGGTTGCCAAGATTTCATCTCTGCCCCCACCCACATGACCACACCTTCTATGCAGCCTATGTGAATAAGGAATAAAAAATATAAAGGGGAAGAGAGGACACTGTCTTCTCCTTTGTTGTTAGTGGTTACAAGAAGAAGAGAGCTCCTTTTTACTAGGATAAGTTATAGCCAGAAAAAAGTTCTGTACATAGAAGACACAGTTGAGACTTCCATAGATGTGCCTCATCATTTTTTAAGATAAAAGCAAAGATTTAACAGATTACTAAACGTTCACTTATAAGCACTATTTAATGCTTCAGAATAACACTAAGCAATGTCCCTCAAGACTTCAACAGAGAAAAAGAAAAGGAAAAGAGTGAATTATGGGTTAGCAAACACTGATGAAGCTTAAAATTAGATCTAGAGTTGGATATAATATTTGAGATCAAACCCTCAATGATTCTTTTAGGGTAGAAATACCTAGAGGCTATTGTGACTTAATTTAACTTTGATGTACTATGCTAACTAAAAAGCATCACTCTCTTTTACTTCTACTAAAATAATCAATGCTTTAAGCCTTAGATTCATGTGTTTTAGGAAGTCAAGAATTCTTCTGGTTAAAAAATTAACTTGGATTCTGTTTTAGTAATGTGTAACTTGAAAGTATGTACATCTTTCAAGTTAGGTACAATAAGGAAGCACATGTATAACTAGAAATGAGAGTGGTCTCAACGATACAGAACTTGATATGCTGGAAAACTCCCTAACTAAGGCCATTATAGAAAAAGAGTAAAGTGTTTGATTAGTATGTTGAAAAAGAATTGGGAGGGATATGCTAAATACAGTTGTTTCTGTTAATTCTTCCCAGTTCTGGGAAGCACTCATGGTCCACGCAGCTTCCTACTGGCTCAGGGTGCACAGCCTAACAGCATTTTAAGCAGAATGGCCAAGATGCAGTGGAAAACTGTTGGGTTCTCTCTTGATGCCTGGGAGGTGACTGCACTATGGTGTCAGGTAGCTAAGTGTGCAGTGAGTGAGGCCCAACTGGAAGAGGTGGGCTACTAAGCATGAGTGGGAAGGGTTTCTCCCCTTCGCAGCCTGCCTCCCTGGCTCTCTGCCCCTGTGCATTGGGCCTGAGCAGCTGCCCTCCACCATCCTCACCAACCAGAGCCTGCAGAAAGGGGCTGAGATATGACCCAAAGAAAAGCCCTGGTTCCTCAAGGTACAGGTGTCAGGTATTTTGTCCTAGGAATGCGGAAAATAACAGGGGCAGAGGTGAAATTGGATTCTTGTAAAAAGGATGTCTCTCTATAAAGGAGTTGTTTTTATAAAGTTGCATTCCCTGTATGTATGGTGTGGCATATTTACAGTTTAATCTTAGTATATTTTTGAGGCAGTGATTCTTGGGGTGTGAACTGCATGTCCATAAGACACTAAAAGGTCTATGTTATGGTGACACAAACACAGCATTCTGTCACTGGCTTGATACTGGTATCAGTGTCAGTAGGCACCAGTGATGGAACATAAAGCTACAGGGGTCCAGGCATGAAGCAGGATGGTGGCTCTGGCTATACCTGGAGATGTGTTCCACTCCTCACCCAGGTACACTGACAAGAAGTGGGTGTCTTTGTCACTAAAGAATGTCTAAAACAGGCTGTACATTTGATGATGTTCTTACGCCTCGAGGTTGGAGTGGATTTCTTTTCACATGTTGTGTGACAAAATGAGAAATTCACAGACTCATTTGAATGTGTGCCAAATTGTCATTATTAAAAGGAAGAAGGGCAAGGGGACAGTGTGAGGTATGCACTGAGTTATGGACACCATTTCTTACTGAAGGAAAAACTGATGGACAGATGTGGACCACCCTCCTTGAGTAGCTGGCAGTCAACTCTTAGCAAATGTGAGACCTGACACAGATGAATTTAGCCCTTCCAAATGAACAGTGAAAATCTGTCCCTGACAGCAAAGTTCAAGCTAGTGGGAAACTTAAGTTTTGGAAAACTGAAAACTAGCATGGCTAGCTAGTACTTACAGATCTTTCTGATATTTTTTCCCATAATTTTATTGAGAAACAAATAGCAATGAGACAGTTTCAAATCAAATCAGTAGGACAGTTTCAATAATTAACACATTGCATACATTCTTCCTAGTGGTTAATTGATGTACAAGAGGAGGACATGATATCCTATTTACAAACACCTTTACAACAAATCCCTCTATTCATTAAGAGAATGTAACTATATATCTATCCTAACCACTTTGAATACACAGATACCAAATGGACATTCATCTGTATCCCTTTTTTTTTGTTAAGTTCCGTTATTTGAAAATTATAGGTGTATAAACTCAGCAAAATATTCTAAAATAGTCCAGTCATCCATAATAGTATTGCACCTTCCGCTTCACTGGCAATGTCAGAAATTGTTGACCTGAGTTCCCTACAGCTCAACATAACAGCATGGCTTTACTTCTCATACTTTGTTTTTATACTTTTCTGCTGGATGGTTAAGACCAAGGTAAAG